>NW_022106084.1:6914049-6917391 GCF_000313985.2 Echinops telfairi
AGTATCAATCTCAAAGATAAAGTTAACACAATATAAGTTATTTATGATTAAAGAAATAGTCTGGGCAGGGAATTACTTAATATGGATCGTCTAGCCATAGTTCATAGTGATATGTGTAAATTCTAGTCTCTATGCCTTTGGTATGAGCTTCATAATAACTTTGAAAGCTTTTGTCTGCTTCCTTGCATTTCTGGGTCTGATTTGTTTTTTTGCCCCCCAGAAGATATGCCTGTTTTCTGCCTCTTCACATTTCTAGGAATTTTTTTTGTCTTCTTTATAATTTTGGGTATTGTGGATGCTTAACCTGTTGCCTTTCTTAATAGAGTTTTGTTTTGGGAGGCAGTTAATTTATCAGCTTGTTCTTTTCATGCCTCCCCGCGCCCCCATTTTTGTATTTTAGCTTTCATAACTGTGGGTCTAGATTAGCCTTCCTCTTAAAATTTGATTTTTTTCTAGGTGTCTGTTGAATCCTGCAATATTTAATGAAGTCTTTTAACTGGTTGTTTGAAACAGAAACAATTTCCAGCCTTGTGTGAGCACCATTAATTGTTCAGTTTACATCTGCATGGTGGATCTTTAACCAGCCTCAAGTGTAATCTCTCAGTGTACCACAGTTTAGGAATCCCTGGGTGGTGTAAATGGTTAAGCACTGAAATATTGGAAGTGAAAGCCTGCATGAAGGCACCATGGAAGACAGGCCTGGCAGTCTGCCTTGAGAATCTTAGGGAACGCTTCTCCTGTACACACATGGGTTGACATGAGTTGAAATTGACCTGATGGCGACTAACAGAAATAACACAGCTTAGTATTTGATTAAAGGTTTCTATTTAGCTATCCCTTTGCAGTTCTCTCTGGTACTCCGCCTCATAAATTGCAGCTTTCCCAATATTCCTAACTCTGATATCTGTCAGTGAGGCTGCCACGCTCTTGTTTGGATTCTCCCTTCCTACTCTGTGGTCCAGAAACAAGATTTTGTGGGGAGGGAGTGGATTCACCTCGTACATTTTCTTTATCTGAGATCACAGTCTTGCTTGGCTGCTGTTCAACTGCTGAAAATAATTATTCTATATATACTTTCCAGTTTCATACTTGGCAAGAACAATATCTGGTAACAGTTATTGCTATAGAATTGGAAGGATTTAGCTTTGGGGATTTTGTTATGTTTTAGAATAATTCATTGTGTTTTAATTGATAATATCATTTTAATGGTTTCTATACACATAATTATTTTACAATTTAATTGCTGGTGAAAGATCTTATTCTTTTATATATTTAATTGGGAATTAACTTGTGCCTCTGTTATAGGCTGGGAAGTATTACAACATTCATACCATACCAAGAGAACTCATCCAAGCCAAGAGTTTCAGATAATGGCATTGTAGACTCGTTCTTATTTAATGTTTTGTAATTGTATTGTGGAGAACTTCAATACACTATTTTATAAAACACTTTAGAATATGAAAACTTTTGCCTAAAATGCATCATATGTAATAGTGTACATTTCTTTTCCTAAGTAAAGAGTAATTAAGTTCCCCGAAGACGTAATTTATGCCTACTGATTTGGTTAAAGAGACAACATATTAAGAGTCTTGTCATATCTTTCTCTAATATGGTCTTGCTTATTAGGTACCCACAAGTCGGAGCCAACCATTGTGCTTTAATATAAGATTCTCTTGTAACAACCTGAGTTAAAGCTGAATAATACATAGAACTGTGTTTAATACTTTTTTTGTTTTGTTTTGGATAGGAGAAAGAAACAAACGTGATGCACGATTTCCTATTTTTGTTCTTCTCTATTTGCTACCAGAGAGCTGTGAGGTGGAATCCACCTGACAGCAATGGGTTTGCTTGTCAGTGGGTAAAAACAGAAGTTTTAGTGAAAGTTTATATGATAAACTAAGTTGATTCCATTAAGCTGTGAGACGACGACTTACTTATAACGAGTCACCTGTTGCAAAAGTAGGCTTTTATGGATAAAAAAAAGATTGGGATCTGATGTTATGAAACAGTGGTTTTTGTTGGAAGAGAAATGAACCGTTAGCAATTATTTGGAGGAGGATGACACTCTAAATTTTCCCAAGTCAGCTTTACAGAAGATAATTGACTTAATGACATGGAATATAATTTTAATATGAAAGGCTGCAAATTTTATTAATTGGGAATAGGATAGTCATTAGGAATTAAAATGTAATTACTGCCCTAGGAAGTGATAAAGTAAAAAACCAAGTCTATACAAAACCAGAAACCAAACCCAGAGAGGGCTTAACCACTTGCCACCAAGTGCTGACCCAGAACCCAGTCCTTTGATGGTCAGAGGAGGCTTGCCCTGTAAGGACTCCAAGGCTTCAATCTTTACGGAAGCAAACAGCATCTTCTTCTTTCGGCCCTGGAGCAACTGGTGGGTTCGAACTGACGCACTGATGGTTTAGGTAGCCCAGCATTTAAACCATACTGCCCCCCAGGGCTTCTCCAAGTAGTGCTGTAGTAGTATTCAAAGCAAAGAGCCAGGTCTGGTTTTTTATTTTTAGGTGGTAAACTTAATTATATGGGTTTATCCATTTAGGTATTTATGTTTGTGTGCACATGTTAATTTGCTTACTTTTGGAATTTTCATTGCTTATTTAGTTATAAAGTAGTGAGGATACAAAAGCTATAATAACAGTTGATTTTGTTGACAAATTTAAATCGGCTTTTCTGATATTTATATTAATAAAATGTGGAAAGAGATCTAAACCATGTCGGAGGGCTCAGATTGCAGTCTAACTTACAAATAAGTAGATATGTCACTATGAGCTAGTGAGAAAGGATTCTGTGACACTATTGTTTTTGTTCTTTTGAATTAACTATGTCAAGTTGGGCATGTTCCTTGTAAATGAGAGTTGAACTTTTGTGTTTAGTTTACAGGATTCTCAGATTAAATGTTAGTGAGAAATCGCCTTGAAAAACGTGGTGTTATAAACAAATGTAGTCTTCTAAGACCAAGAAAAAACAATGGGAATCTTGATTATTTTAAGTTCAGCTGTACAAAATAAAGTCACATTGTGTATGTCAAGTAAGACTTTGTATATAACTTTGCATGTGCTCATGTGAATTTTATTTATGTAAACATATTTCTACTATGGCGTAGTAAATATTGGATTCCAAAGCTAAAGCCAAACTCACTGCCCTTGAGCTGATCTGACTCATAGAGACCTTATAGGACAGGGTATAACTACCTGCCCCAGTGGCTTTCTGACACTGTAACTCTGCAGAAGCAGAAACCCTCATCATTGTCCCATGGATGGAGCCACTGGTGGTTTCGAAATGCTGAGCTTGGGTTTAGTAGGCCCATAAATTAGTACT
>NW_022106084.1:6918007-6919937 GCF_000313985.2 Echinops telfairi
TAACAAAGTGTTTAAGATTCAATAGCTTTATTGCTGAAAGTCATATTTTGATTGTAAAGTTATTTGATTCCAAAAGCAGATTTTTTTCATTACTTCACAAACTTAACTATTTAAAATAACTTTTCCCATTCAAAAAATTTTTGTGGGAAATAGAAATAATTTAAGTATAAATTTCAGCATTATGACATGGTGCCTGGACAGTGAATTATTTCATGTGGCTCTTCTAGTCAAAGTTTTTGTAATTCCCACCAAATAACCTATTTCCTGCAAGGGCCATTGTAAGAAGGTGGGGGAAGAGACTTCACCTGTGAGTAATTGCTAACAGGATACACTGTGATTGCCATCCTGTTGGGTATAAAATGAGCCTTCTGAGAAGCAGGAAATGAAGATTCTCACTGTCAGCAAGAGCCAGGAGTGGAGCATGCCCACTGGACTTAGGAGATCCCTGCACAATGAACCTCCTTAATCCAGACGATGATGGCTTTGACATCTGAGGAGTGGCAAAGGAGCAGCAGCAGCAGAACTAGGAGCCAGATCATGAGAGAGTGGTGGATTTCCCAGCCCACAGAGAAATAAAGCTGAATGCTTTTGGACAGGAGGCAGGCTTGTAGAGTGGAGTGCCACTGGGCACTTACTTCAGAGTTCACTGACCCATGCAGGTTGAGGCTTACAGTGGAGTGGCATGCCCTTTCAGCACGTATTAACAGCTCTGAAAGAGCTTTGTAACATGTCCTGACTGAACACCTGAATATTTCTCACCTACATTGAAACCCATTAATTTTCTTAATAAAACCCCTTAATCATGAATATTGCCTGCTACTTTTTCTTTTCTTTTTGCCTGCTACTTCTGTGTGAACTAGCAATGGATTATAGAATGAGGGGGGTACCCCCCAAAACAAAATAAAAACTGAATTGTGCTGGGTGGAGCACAATTCTATGAATTTTCCCGCTAGGCAAGTATTGAGCAACTCGCTCTGAGTTCAGTGCACTCAGTGGCGTCACCCAGAAAGGTTCTCTCTGGTCACAGTGAATTACTTCATAAAGCATTTTGTCTGAACCTCATTTTTAGTGTTGGCTGATTTAAGAGAACAGCGTGCAGCTGTGAAATTTTGTTTCCTTCTTGGGAAAAATATACCACAGAGACTGGTGTGATGTTTAACACAGCTTACAGGGACAGTGCTATGGGAAAAACTCAAGTGTACAAGTGGTTTTCTTGTTTCAAAAAAGGTGAAATGTCGATTGATGGCACCTCATTCTGGACATCCGTCAACTTCCAGAAAGCATAAAAATGTCAACTCAGTGCATTTGTACTTTATTCCACCAGGTCAGAATTGTAATCAAGCTTTCTATTTAGAGATTCTGAAAAGACTGCTTAAAAGTGTGAGACAAAAAAAGGCCTGATTTGTGGCAGATGGGGAACTGGTTTTGGAACCACAACAATGCACCTGCTCACACGGCAAAAAACAATGCCTTTCTTGCGCTTCACACTTTACTTACCTGAGTCCTCTCCTTGCGACTTCCTTTTGTTTCTGTGAATGAAGAGGGACATGAAAGGACAGCAATTTGAGATGTAGAAGAGGTGAAGAAAAAAACAAGGGAGATACTATCAGCCATCCAAAGAGATGAGTTTGAAAAATCTTTCCAAGAATGGAATCGTAGATTTGACAAATGTATTAAATGTAATGGAGAGTACTTTGAAGGTGATAAGGTTGTTTTTTTAAAACATTTTATTAGGGGCTCATACAACTCTTATCACAATCCATACACACAAATGTGTGTAAAGCACATTTGTACTTCATTCTCAAAACATTTTCTCTCCACTTAAACCCCCGACATTAGGTCCTCATTTTTTCCCCTCCCTCCCCGCTCCTCCTCCCTCATGAGCCCTTCATGATTTATAAATTGTTATTTTGTCATATCTTGCCCTGTC
>NW_022106084.1:6921282-6924361 GCF_000313985.2 Echinops telfairi
CAACAATAGCTTTGGGGAAAATTTCTCTGGCTTTTTTTGGGGGGTGGGGGCGTGGGCAGGGAGTACACCCTATCAAAAGTCCAGTGTGTGACAGCACAAGATGATGGTGCTTGATGCTTTTTGTATTTTAGCAGAAAACCTAGATTCCTTTTGTATCATATTATATTAACATTGTGAAGTTTAAGCATTGGATATAAAAGCAATTTTTTTACAAAACACACTGAAAAAGACTATTGGTAAACTTTTGATGATTGACTACTGTTTAATTCAAATATGTAATTTTTATTTTTCATACTTTTGTAACCTCACTTCATAAATTGTTTCTATTCCTTTTTTCTCTATTTTGGTGAATGTCTTTTAATATTTTGGTTGGGCATATACTTAAGATTGGAATTGCTGGATTAGAAGGCATGTATATGGTTAGTTTTATTAGATATTGCCAAACAGTTTGTTTTTAAAATGGAGTTTTTGTGATTCAGTTATTTCAGATTTTTCAGTACCTTTATTATGGCTATAAAAACATAGTTTGTAATACTTTGTCTATATACATATGTATGTAACACTACAAATTATACTGAAAATGATACCAATGATAAGTCCTAGTTTTATAATTTTGTTGTTTTACTTTAACCTCTTAAACATAGTTCTCTGGAAATGCTTTATTGTAGCATCCCAGTACAGTACAAAGAGTACTTCAGGATAATGCAAAATAAATTTATTGTGCGGGGGATACTGAGTTGTTCAGAATTGGAAAAGGTATGTGGCAGAGTTACAGGTGGTCAGAAAAGATCAGCCCCAGAGAAGGACATCATGCTTAGTAAAGTAGAGGGACAGGGAAAAAGAGGAAGGCCCATGACAAGATGGACTGACACATTGAATATTTATGAAGATGGCATAGGACTGACTGGTCGGTGTTCCCTTCTGTTGTACAGTTGGAACTGACTCGATTGCACCTAACAACAGTAACAGTTACACCAGAGAAACGAGATAATATTAAAAAGAATACGGCATGAGGGTTGGAGAAAGACTCATTAGCAGCCCTACTTGCTGAAAATAAAGGCCCTGGAAGTATTTACTAATGAAGGTCAAAGAATACTGCCTTTAGTTGGATCACCCCAAAATGTGAGAAGACTAAACACAAAAGTCTCACAATTGGACCAAGAAACAAAAATCATGATAACTGATGAAACCTAAGCTTGCAAGGATTTCATTCTATTTGGTTCAATAATCGGCACCCATAGTATGGCAATAGTATAGAAATCTAGAGATAAATTCCTTTGGGAAATTTTACAAATTATCTTTTTCAAGGAAAAAGGAAAGAAGTCACTTTTTCCATCGAGGAAGACCAAAATTATCAGAATAAGACTTGCTGTTTACTAAACACAGTGAAATCGAGGAAAATTCTAAGATGAGTGGACATAGTAGTCCCAACAATGGACTCAAAACCACCAATAATCATGAAGATGGCATGTGGTCAACCACATTTCATTCTGTTACTCCTACGTTCTGTAGGAGTTGAAGCTGACACTGGCAGCACAGTTAAATTACATAAACATGTTTGGGCAGTGCAAACAAACCAATAAACATTTGAACTCATCAAGTGATGGCTGATTTTTGCTGGGGGAAGGGGTTCGGGGTCACAGTTTTCTCCCACTGAGCAAGTGGTGGGGTTTGAACTGCTGACTCCCCCCCCCCCCTTTCTTTTGACAACTGAGAATTATACAACTGCCGAACTTCTGGTTAGGAGTCAAATACTTACAGCAGGGAAATTTGTTTCCCCCCAGGTCAGCTGATTTGGTCACATGTAACTAGACTAGATTAAACAACTAGAGTTTGCTAA
Organism: Echinops telfairi; assembly: GCF_000313985.2. Taxonomy (NCBI): domain Eukaryota; kingdom Metazoa; phylum Chordata; class Mammalia; order Afrosoricida; family Tenrecidae; genus Echinops; species Echinops telfairi. The sequence continues at coordinate 6,923,123 of NW_022106084.1, forward strand.
ACAATTGGGAGCTGTAGTTTATCTAAGTTAATATAGAAAATGAACTGTCATGTCCAGTTAGATTTTAATTCTTGACTAAGCTTGCTATGAATTTCATAGCCTCACTGAGAAGTTATTTAGTTCCCACATTCTTTATGACCAAACTGAAGCAGGAATATAATGAATAGCTCAATTTAAAGTTTCATAGGGAATGTTGGCATTGGTGGGATACCAAAAGCACTTAAGAATGTTAGCAAACTTATTGGGGGGTGTCCTGGGTGGGGGAAATGGAGCGGATAAAGGGGAGCTGATAAAGGAGTTCAAGAAGAAAACATGTTTCAAAACTTAATGTAGTAGCAATTGTACAATAGCTGGTTGATGCAATTTAACTCTGGAATGTTATGATATCTGTAAGATCTCCCAATAAAATGATTTTAAAAACAAAACAAAAAACTCTTCATGTTAAATGGAAATATGCCTGTATCCCTGTTGACCACCACAGGCATCTTTATGGTTGCCAAGCAATGACATACTCTTTCATCAATACATGTAACATCTCTTTGACTATTAAATTTTTGCAATGGATTATTAAATGTAACAAAGCAATTTAGGTTCATGAGTAAAAGTCTGCTATGCTCTCTCTACGATGCCGAATTTGTGGCCAAAACAGATCCAAGTAAGGAAGGCATATGCTTTGAGTTGAATGCCATTGGTAAAGGCATTTGGGACACTGAGCAGGTTGTACCTTGGTCACCTCAGCCCAAGAATTCAGGAAATGGAACTGCTTCCAATCCAAAGCAATGGCAGAAACAGCAAAATATGGTCTTAGGAGGCCTCACCAAGTATACAGAATGCCTCCCTTGACAATTGCCTCTACAGCCAGCAGAGCTGTAGGAGAGTGGCCAGTGCCATTTTGATCTTTCCTATAATTTTTATACCATAAAATTTATTCTGCCAAAGTGGTTGTGCCAATTTTCACTTCATCAGCAGCATATGAGAATGCCAGTTGCTCTACAGCTTTAGCAATTTTAGGTGGGTTCAAAATTTTTGTGGAGATAACAGAATTTTTCAGCAAGCTTTTTGAAGACCCCTTGAAATTTACCTTTAATCTTTAATTTACCTTTTAAAAATATTAAGCATTAAAATAGCCTTTTTAGGAATGGAGTTGTACTTGTTTGTTTAGAGTTCTTGCAAAGTTTGTTGTTGGACCACCTGCTTACTGTTTTTTACTGATTTGTAGAAGGTTTATATACAGGATGT
>NW_022106084.1:6925711-6935330 GCF_000313985.2 Echinops telfairi
TGCTCTGGTGGTCCTTCGAGACTGGTATTGAGAAGAAGGCATTAGCCAGATCAATAGCTGCATACCAAGTACCAGGAGAAGTATTAATTTGCTCAAGCAATGAAATCACATCTGGAACGGAAGCTGCAATTGGAGTCAACACCTGGTTAAGTTTACAATAATCCACTGTCATTCTCCAGGATCCATCTGTCTTCTTTACAGGCCAAATAGGCGAGTTAAATGGGGATGTGGTAGGAATCACCACCCCTGCATGTTTCAAGTCTTTGATGGTGGCACTGATCTCTGCAATCCCTCCAGGAATGCGGTATTGCTTTTGGTTTACTATTTTCCTAGGCAATGGCAGTTTTAATGGTGTCCACTTGGCCTTTCATACCATGATAGCCCTTATTCCACATTTCAGGGATCCAAGATGCGGGGAGGGGTTCCTGCCAGTTACTAAGTATGTCTATTCCAATGATGCATTCTGGGACTGGGGAAATAACCACAGGATGCGTCCAGGGGCCCACTGGACCCACAGTGAAACGTACCTGAGCTAAAACTCCATTGATAACTTGACCTCCATAAGCCCCCACTCTGACTGTGGGCCTTCGAAACACTTTGGGTCTCCTGGAACTAGTGTCAGTTCCGAGCCAGTGTCCAGTAATCCCCGAAAAGTTTGATTATTTCCTTGCCCCCAATGAAGTTACTCTTGTGAAAGGCCGCAGGTCCCTTTGGGAAGGCTAGAACAAAAACTAACAGTGTAGACCTTTGTTGATGTAGCAGGGCCCTCATTCAAGGGGTTGTGGGTCTTAAACTGGCTCAGGTCTGGGAATTGATTGAGCGATCATGACTGTCTTCTGCTGTTCACCTGATTTACCATTCTTTCGTCTGTATAGATCACGTAAATATTTAGTAGGTTTCCCATCTATTTCATTCCTAGGGACACCGTGGCGAAGTAGTCAATGCCATAATTCCACTGGAGACAGGTTGCTTTGATTGCTACTGAAACCTTGTTGTGTATTGTAACCACGCCCACCCTGTCTCTGTTGTTTCAGTGCTGACACCTGACCTCTACCACCACAGGGACCGATCAGCCCCATTGTGGGCAAATGTCGGAGTTCGCTTAGGGCAGTGCCCACTGTTAATCCTGGTGCACATAAAGTAGCAATTACAGGAGTCTTAAGAGATGCTGGGGCCCACTTCACAAACTTGTTCCTTATGGTTGTGGTAAAGGGTATGTCCTCAGGACACCCCTTTTTGGGTCTATGGGAATATCCTGATCCATTCCAACATATCAATTTCTCTAAGCTTTTGGATGCCTTCCTCTACAGTGTACCAAGGTAGGTCAGGTACTTCAAGTTGGTCCAATCTAGGCCATCTGTGGCAGTCCATGCTTCATTGAACCAACCAAATCAAGAATTAGATCCTCTCTTAGCCTCTCTCGCAGAGACATTGAAAGAAGAGTCTGTGCTTAGGGGTCCCATATCCAGAAACTCAGACTGGTCTAATATTACATTTCGTGCACCAGTATCCCACACCCTTAGTAACCATTCCCAGGGATATTCCCCAGGCTTCTGCTTGTATGTATTAAAAAACTCGAGCAGATCTTTATGAGTATAGCATGCTGCTTCTTGGGTAATCATCTCAACCTCACCTTTAGGAGCTTTCTGAGACTTAATTTTAGTGACAGGTCTAGCAGAAATAATGGGTGGTGAGAGTGTTTCCTGGGTGTTCTCAGCAAAATCTTGTAAGGCATCTCCCTCAGGCAATGCTACTGATGCAGCCCTACCTGGCATATCACCTTGAATAGTTTGACTAATCTGCTCAGGTTTGGATTGTGAATTAATACTTTCAGCTGAGAGGGGTGGATCTATTGACTGGGGTGGGTCAATTGTTTCTAAGGGCTCAGTATCCTCTTCTAGATCATTAGTCCTTATGTTCCCATCCTATGTTTCAGGGTCCCAACTTTTCCCAATCAGTGCCCTTACTTTGGTTTCAGACACTGCTGTAGATCTGCAATTCAGCTACTGTTGTAATTCTGCCACTCATATAATGAGACTGGACTTGGTTCTCAGCAATGTCAGCTCTTTTGCTAGAGGAGAGAAGGCTCTCCTTTGTAGCACAGATGGAAGTTTTCAAATCCTTTAGTCTGCATCTGAGACGTGCTTTTGAGGCTCTGAGATCACCCCTCTCTTTAATCACACTCCATTGTATGAAAGACCAGCCAGCCAGCTTCCCTATACTTGTCATCCTGACAAAACTGCTGAAAAATATCAAACATATCACTCAGAGCCTCTCCTTTAACCAGCACCTCATCTATCGGTGGTGCTACATTAGGTATTATTTTTGCTATTTCACACCATGAATTCGGAAGAGTGGCAGACTTATCCAATTCCTTGGAATGTTGAAGTAGCATCACTAGTGTTAAGACTAATCAGGCTGGAGAGCCAATTTAAGAAGCCCATATTTATGATTTTATTTCTCTAGAAGCACTCCTGTTAGGGTTCTCTAGAGCGATAAAACCAAATTGCTGATAATTTAATACATTTATTTATAAAGATAATTGTATATATAACAAGAAATGAACTGTTTAAATCATATACAGATAAATATATAATACAAGAAATGAACAGTTAAATTATAAAGCAGTACAAATGGCTCAGTGCAACTCACTCCCTTGAGAGAGAGTTGTGACACTAGCAGTCCTTCAAGTCTTGAGGGCCATCCAGTATTCCTCTGTAGAGAGAGAGAGCTAGGTTATCCCAGCACAGGCAGCGAAACAGCCAGCAGGTCACCCACTGTCAGCCAGGTCACCAACCACCAGTCCCCAGCTCCAGAGATGTCTTAAAGGGACCTCAACTTACAGCGACAGTTCACAGGCTAGGCGTCCCACAGGTATTGTAGCCTGCAAATTGAGGCACAGAACAAGCAAGGCAGCTGCACATTGGTCCAATGATCAAAGAGCGAGAGACAAGAAAGGCGAGGCTCACTGAGCCATTTATCTCTGCCCTTTAGTTAATCCCACTTGTGTTTATCGGCCAGGCTGGCACAATAAACTATCTCACTGCCTTTTACATTCTCTGTTGAACGTTTAAATTTTCCTCTTTAATGGATCTTGCCTATTCCAAAGTGATGAAGAATTGTCTTTTCTTGTAGATGTTTTATCATTTTATCTTCTACATTTAGATCTGTACTGTTTTGCAATTTTTTTGTCTTGTAGAAGGGTCATTGTGCCTCTGCAAGTTTTCTTTTCTTGGTGCTTCAGTTTGGGTAGTTTCTATTGCTGCTAACGGAGCTTTTCTTCTGAAGTGCCATATTTATCTTTTATCTTGCCAACTTTTCATTTTAGAAACTGTATTTTTCTGTCTCTAAAATTTAGTTTTCCCACTTTTCTCATCATATGTTTATACTTTCTTGTAAGTTACTGAGCATATTTATTATAATAGTTGTTTTTGAATTCTTACCATAATTCTATTATTTCTCCTGCTTATGGGTCATGTTTTCTGCTTCTTGGTGCATCTACTAATTTTTTACTGGATGCTGGGCATTAGAAATTTCATAATGCTTTCGTGGGATTTAGTATTGAACCTTGTTGTGAAGACATTTGCTTATCAGCCTGATTCTTTTGAGACTTTGTTAGAATGGGTCTAGAGTAGTGTTTACTAGGTTCTGTGGGAGAAAGGAACTCTGGTGGTTTAGTGGTTATGCATTGGCTGCTAATGGCAAAGTCAGCAGTTCTAAACCACCAGCCACTCATAGGGATAAAGGTGGGGCTTACAGTCTTGCAAATTCACAAGGCAGTTCCATCCTGTCCTATAGGACCACTATGAGTCAGAACGATGGCTTGAGTTGGGTTTGGGTTTTGGTGGGAGAAAGATGAGGTTGCTCCTGTAAAAATTTACTATCTCAGAAACCCGTAAGGTGTCAATGACATTGGGTTTGGGGATTTATGTCTACTAGTCAGGAGCCCTGGTGGAGTCGTGGTTTACACACTTGGCTGTGATCTGCATGGTCGGCATTTTGAAGCCACCAGCAGCAGCTCCTGGGCTTTCTACTCCTGCAGGGGCTCACTCTGCATCAGCAGAGACTTGATGGCACTGAGTAAGTGCTTAAACTTTTTTGCAGTCTTCACTGAAAAATGACTAGTTAGAATTCCCAACCCTTTGTTAGACTTAAGATAATTTCACCTTCCTACTTTTTAGTTGTTTTTTTGTGTTGCCTCATGACATTTCACCATCCATATATGTGGCTTAGTTAGATGGCATGGAGGCCCGTGCGTATTTTAAATCTTTTTTTTTCAGCATACCCCCAGCATTTTCAGTATTCTGCCCTGAAGAAGACCTCAACCACTTTGAACTTTAATTTCTGTTTTCAGCTCTGTAGTCAGCTGTGCTCTACTTGGAATCCCGTTCTCTGTTCTGTTGTAATCCAGAACGTGCTTCCAAGTATAATGCCAGTGACATTTCTAGAGATCATCTTGTTCCATCCTCTCTTGGTTTACAAGCTTGCAGTCTGTTGTCTAATGTCTTAAGACAGTTATTTTATATATTTGTCCAGTTTTATTATTTATTTTGGGGGGGCAAGTTCAGCCTCACATTACTTTATCCTAGCCAAAAGTAGACATTTCCTATTTAATTTTTTTCCCTAACTTATTTTTATAGAAATAGGCTTTCTGAATACTAATAAGGGGTTTAAGAACAATGATAACTAATAAGTATTGTTCCAGAAAAATGACAAGTCAAGATTAATTCTTTCAATTCTTTTCATCTTTACATCATAATTTTCTTGAATGTGCTTTGCTTTGTATTATACTTATAAGAAAATTATGTCTTTAAACATTCTGCTAAGTAAATAGGAAGATTAAATTTATTTCATTTTATGCCTCCTTAGCATATGTGAAGAATGATGAACTCAATGTGCAGAGTTGATTCTGGGGGCAGAGACAATATTTGCACACCAGTTTGGAAATTATTGTAGAGAAACTAGTACTGATTAAGATCCTATTTGACGATAGAAGAATGGGGGGAAGGAGAAATACCAAAGGTGATATTAGGGTTTTTCCTTTGATCAACTTGTTAAGTGAGTTGAGAGTAAGTATCTTGAGATGGCAGTGATTTGGTAAGGGATAGGATTTGGGAAAATAATCAGTTTATTTTGGACATACCAGGTTTGAGGTGTGAAACAAGTTAAGATTGTATTTGCCTGGGCTGTAGTGTTAAACTTACTAAGCCCTTGGTTTCGTGATCTTAACAATGAAATTTTACACTCTGTTTCTATACATTCTGTTATTACTGAGCAGGGGCATACCCTAAGGGAGGCCCCACAGACTCAAAAGACCTTACTTGTCTTTGGGAGAATACAAAGAGACAGCATTTCAATTATAAAAAGATTATAAAAAGCACACATGGGCAAATTTATTTCTTGCTAGCCAAAAGGAAGTGAGACTTTCTTGGAAAAAGAGGCTGCCTCCTCAGAAGAGGTGAGGAGGGTGTTATAAGTTGAGAACAAAGATATATGCATATTCATAAAGTATGTGGTGGACGCTGTACCTATTCTTAAGGGTTTATGCATTATTTATATGGGGCTGGGCTAGGTTTTGGGATAATGTGACTTAGGGCCCATGGCTTTAGAAGTGGGTCCAGAAGACAAGATTAAATAGTTTGGCCAATTTTGGCTCTTTGACTTCAGTTCCATTGTAATCAGGGTGATTGAGGAACAGGGCTATGTCTCTTGTTCACGGCAAGTCTATTTCTAGCCAGCTGCCACTGAAGGACATTGTTTGGGGGGACAAGGGGCATGCTTTTTAGCTACTTGATCCTGACAGAAACATTTCCTAGGCAATTTATCGCATACCCACCCAGGGGAGTAGACATTGTTTTTGAGTTAATTTATCTATGCAGATGGGCTTTAGCTTAAACAGGGGTCTTTTCACATCCAGTTTACTAACTATCTCTAACCTGTTTCAGTAAGCAATTGGTGCAGAGGGTTTTAGCTTAAGCAAGGGGAACGTTCTGTTCCAACTTTTTCATCGTCCTTAACCTCATTGGCTATCATCATATGCATTAATTATCCCTCCAGGTTTCAAATACATTGCTTTAAAAATTGTAATTAAAAATTTATGGCCGAGAATTCTAGAATTGATTAACAAAAACTGTGGATACAGGTTTTTTCCTTGGACAGTGTTTTAAAACTTTTTTACTATAAAAGCACATTTTGATACTTCAGTCATAGAAGTAATAAAAAGCGTGTTGAAAAAGTAAGCCACTTAATTGCCCTTTTAAGTTGTTTTCTTTGGTAACATTCTATTATACATTTGTTCTTTTGGTCTTCTGAGTATGATTGATGAGAACTTATAACTGTTTTAACATTTCCCCAACAGACTTCTATTACAGGGTTTCTTTGTTTTATTAACTCACATGGAATGTTTACTTTTTAATAACAATGCATGTAGTCACTGTTAAACCAAATATTACACTAAAATCACATATGTGATTTTCTGAGACTTTTAACTATTTATGTTTTAAAACTGTTTTTAACTGTTTTAACTGCTCTCCCTTAGAGCAGCTGGTGATTTCTAACTGTGGACCATGTAGATCACAGCCTAGCATGTAACCACTGTGCAACTAGGGCACCCTTTGTGAGGGAATAAAATTAAGTCATACTTTTCTAAGGGGGTTTCAGAAAGTTTGAAATGATCATTTCTTTCATGAAAATTAACACAAGACTGGTCCCCAAAAGGTGGAAGTTTATGCATCCCAATGTGTCCCACCTTTCCAAACTGCTGTACCACTATCATCTCTGACACCATCACCTTCAATCCCTTATGTTCCAGGGTTCTGCAATTCATTGTAATGACCACTCAGAATCCAAAGGGTAAAGGGAGTCCTACATGTTTTACCCTACCCTCTGTCCCAGATCCATGCATGAAAAGGTCGTTTGGAAGGAGTTACAGAGCTTGACTAGAAGAGCCACATTAAATAATTCACTGCCCTGGCAAAGTTCATTTAAAAACACCATTTTTCTCTGAGCTCTTTAAAGCTCCCTGGCATATTTTGCATCGGATATTAAATGTTGCACTGCTTGCTAAATGAAAGTCTTTTTTTTATTTTGACAGAGATGTTATGAACATAAACAATATAGAAATGGATTGAAGTTCTGTAAACAAATCCTCTCAAACCCAAAATTTGCAGAGCATGGAGGTAGGTGTAAATACCTTATACTGTGTTAGTATATTTTCAGGTGTCTTTTAGTTGAGTTGTATTATTTCTAGGTGCTTTAATTATTTTTTGGAGCGAGTGGGTAGGACCCTTTATTGACCCAACTGACTCCTGTGAGAAAATAGTGTACATTACATGAAATATAATGCCAATAAAATGGTAACCTATTTTACTTGCTTTAATCTTTAGAATATGTTAGCTCTGTGAAAAAAGGCAAAGGAACACTATCTTTTTAAAGCAAAAATTGGTTTTTCAAAATTTAATTAGAACTTTGCTTTAGCTTCTTGAGAATATATGAATTCACTCCCATGCTCGTGAACCAGCATCTCTAACATTTAGTATCTTAGTTTTTTTAAGATTAAGCTATCTTTAAGACATAATTTATGTATATATCGTGTTGAAAGTAGAAGATTGATCATGAGATATGTGACTAAACTTGTAAGTAGGCGATCCCACATCTGATTTGTAGGCTCAAAAATATGATTCTTTGGAAATTAAGATGATAATGTCAGAAGTATCCAAACTTAGTTCCTTTTCTTTGTTAAAAAACAAATTCTCATTGAAGCTTGCTTGCTGGGTATTAGATTGTTTTTTAATTAATTTCCAACATAGGAATACTGGTTATGTGAGCAGAAGAGTACCAAACTTCATTGATTTGAAAATAGTTTCCCCACATATTTTAGCATATCCCAAATCAAGTTTGCATAGCAAGTATCATTATTTAACTGACAGTATCTTAATAATATTTTTCAAAGATAGTGTGTCTTATTTGTAATGGCAACTTGGGGTTTAATAAAATATTAACTTTATTATAAATATTTAAATTTTAATATATAAACAAAGATTTTTAGTAACATTTGTTAGAGTAGGTTTTCTCTTTATGGCAACAAAGGGTTATTTTTAAAGATACCCTTCTAGTTTGGCTCCTTGCAAAATATATTTTGTATACTTCTATATCTCTTATTCCTAGTTATTCTTTAAATAAATTGCAAATATTTGGTCCTATTAGACAAATACAAATCTTTGTTTATTTTTAATTCTTTTATGGGCCATGAAATACGTTTTCAAATTAGAGATCTTATTTAAGGACTAAATGCTTTCCTCAACTCTGTCTTAATCTATTGATTTCACATAATAGGTTTATGGTTTTTCCCTTTGTTTGCATGCATATTTAATAGTACTCTCCAGGAATCATTTTACAATACATCTATGGAAATCAGGCATGTAGGTAATTTGTGTGTGTTCTCATCTTTGAACAGTGCCTTTCACCTTTATGTGACTTGGGTTCAGAAAAGTAAAATCTCTTTTCATGTTAAAATTTGTCATACTTGTTATGAGGGAGGAAGTGGCAGGGAGGGAGGGGGGAAAATGAGCTGATATCAAGGGCTCAAGTAGAAAGCAAATGTTTTGAGAATGATGAGGGCAACAAATGTACAAATGTGCTTGACACAATGGATGGTTGTATGGGTTGTGATAAGAGTTGTAGGAGCCCCCCAATAAAAAGATTTAAAAATATTTTTTGTCATACTTGAAATAGTTCAAATCTAAGGTTATTCTACAGCTCTAAAAGGACAGAAATAGACCCATTGGATCTTGACAGTATATGAATTTCTAAATGTAGCTTTACAATGCAGTTTTGGCTAATACAATCTAAAAGGGTCTACTTACAAGAAAAGATCTAGAAATCTGTTTACTTGGTTACTCAGTTTTTTAATGTTTTAATTTTGCAAATATATGGACATTTTCCCAGTAATCTTCTTGGTGTTTTTAAATTCTATTACTAATATAATGATTTCTTTTATTTTTTTAATTAGAAACTCTGGCCATGAAAGGATTAACATTGAACTGTTTGGGGAAAAAAGAGGAAGCTTATGAATTGGTTCGGAGAGGTTTGAGAAATGACTTGAGGAGTCATGTGTGTATCCTTTTTGAGATATTTATAAATGTTGGACTTTTAAAAATTCATATTCTAGCCAGTGCAGAAGATTTTGTCAGCTTTCAACTTGATTGTTTTCTAAATAAAAATTTAATATCAAATATGTTTTTTAAAGGTCCCTAGGGAATGCTGAAGGTGGACTTTGGGGCCAGGGTGTGGTGCCCCAACAGACTGGACTGGAAAACACTCATAAAAGGCCAACAAACGATCCTTGAACTAACTACAAGCTTTTCTTTCTTGTTGTGTTTTGTTTTGTTCTTTGTCAGTGGTTTGTTGTTGTTGTTTTGTTGTATATTGTTGCTTGGTTTTGTGCATGTTATTATCCACAGGTCTATCTAAATAAGATAGGCTGGATGAACAATCTGGAGGAGAAAACAACGGGACCGACAGTTCTGTGGGGACATGGGAGAGGGGGAGGTCGGGGGAAAGGAAGGTGGTGTTAAACCCAGGGACAAGGGAACAACAAGTGATCCAAATTGGTGGTGAG
>NW_022106084.1:6936506-6938467 GCF_000313985.2 Echinops telfairi
ATGCTTGCCACTGTGGATCCATGTATGGATTGTGATAAGAGTTGTATGAGCCCCTAATAAAACTTTTTTAAAGAAAAAGATGGCAACATATGTACACATATGCTTGACACTATGGATCCATGTATGGATTGTGATAAGAGCTGTAAGAGCCCCAATAAAATAAAATTTTTTAAGAAACGGAAATAGAATTCAAATGTTTAATATTAAGATTTATTGATAACATATAAGCCTATAATTGTCTCATTCTGTAACCAAAGTAAGTGCCCATTAACCAAGCCTTAATAAAACTTCACTTTTATTTTTTTTTAAAACTATGTTTTTTGGTTAAATACTATCCTAGATTCTGCGTTTTATTTGACTGTTGAAGATCAAAGAGAAAAGAAAACATGGTGATGTTCTAGAAAGGGAAGTGGAATGACCTTATTAAAAATTATTATTGCCTTTATGTGTTTAGAAAGATTACTTGGCAGGGTTTAATAAAAGGAAGAAATACTGAAAGGGTGATTTGGTGATTTGGCAGTAATCCAGATCTAACGTGAAAAGACCTCTGTTAAAACAGTGGATTCGTTTACATGTTTTTCTCCGTTGTAGCATTTATGACTTTTTTTTTTAACAACCATATTTTGCTTAATTGAATGTGGCCCTTACTGGACTAAGTTCTTGGAGGTGGATGACTGTATTTTGGTCACCTACATAGGCCTTAACACTAGGTTTACAGGACTTGTCATTTTGACGTATTTCAATTCCCTTAATGAAAAACATAGAAACCATTCACCTCCTACTCTTTATACTTCCTTTTATCCATTTAATGAGAAAATAGATATCTAAATTAATTTTCTTCCAACCTTTCTAATCTCTTTAACTTCCGTGTGTAGAATACCTATCTCTATGGATATGCAGCAGTTTGATGTAAATTGAATATCAATCCCAGAATATCAGTTGCATTCATGAGACCATCAGTAATGAGTATAAAAACCAAACCAAACTCAGTGCCATTGAGTAGATGGCCACTCATAGTGGCCCTTAGGACTATTAGTTCGAACTGTTCAAGTAGTTAGAGCTGGTTGAGACCGGAACTCATTATGGTTGTGGCTCCTGAGGAGCTAGCTGCTGGTAGTTTCCAACTGCTGACCTTGCAGTTAGCAACCCAACTTGTAACATAGTCAAACGTTCTTAAAGAGTAAACAGCCAACGTAAAGACAAAGTTAGTGGTGTATAATTATGTTGTTTTTAAACAAAATATGCAGTTTCATTCACACATTCATCCATGGGGTTTCATTCATTCCACTCACATGTCAATTTCATATGTGCCAATAGAAATAGCATATAAGTTATGTTCAGAAGCATAGTGTTAAAAATTCTTAATAACTACCTGTTAAATAAATGAATATTTTTTATACATTGTTGATTCTTTTAGAAACTGTAACACATTAAGATGAAGAGGGTCTTGCTAGTTAAAAGAAAAGTCACATTGATTTTATTGCCATCTCATTTCTTGTAATAAAGCTAATTCCCAGCAGTCATTGGGTATTTCCTTTGCGCCAGCCCATTGCAACCATTGTCCTGTTGTAGCCCACTTAGCACTTAATATGCTCTGCCGTGCAAGTACTTCCATTTCTATTTCAATTTTATAAATGAGAAAACTTGCCCTAGGTCATAGTGTTAATAAAACGGACTAGACATAATTCTGGTTAGAAAACATGTGCTTTTAAAAACTGTATTAAATTGCTTTCTGTCCTCACATTCCCTTCTGTTTTAAAAGCTTGTGCTATGGTATTTCTCAGAGTTTTCTGGGAGATCATAGGGAATATTATTTTTGGCTTTGTAGAGTGTGTCCTTAACTAAATCTTCTAGGTTGGCATGTTTATGGCCTTCTCCAAAGGTCAGACAAGAAGTATGATGAAGCCATTAAGTGTTACAGAAATGCACTAAAGTGGGATAAAGACAATCTTCAAATCTTA
>NW_022106084.1:6938741-6952307 GCF_000313985.2 Echinops telfairi
GGTGAGAACCACTGCTCTAGAGTAAGAACTTCTAGAGTAACTCAAAATATATTTTACATTTTTTAAGGAATGTGACTGTTCTTTTAAAAATATCCTTATGGTGATTCTGTTTATGATGAGACTTTAAAAATTATTTTACCATATAAGACAAATCTGGTTTACTATTTTGAACTGATATAATCTATTCAATGAAAATTAGCATGGATGCTCCTCAAGTAGGATCTTTGATGGCATAGTGGGTTTACACATTGGGCTGCTAACCACATGGTCGTGGTTCAAAACTATAAGCCATTCTGGGAGAAAAAGGTGAGGCATTCTGCTCTTAGAAATATGTAGAACCTCAGCAACCCACAGGGGCAGTTCTACAGTATCTTACAGGGTCCCTGCATTGGAATCAACTTGATGAAAGTAACTTTGGTTTGGTTTACTCTTCAAATGGTCAGTAATTTTGTATGGCTTTACATGTAAATAAAACCTTTACTATATTTTTCAAGAAAACAAATTTCGCAGTTCCTTATATGTGTTCATAGACAAATATGTTTCTGTCTTTGTAGCTTTACTTTTAACCCCATTGAATATATTTAGCCCCTTTTTCATATTTATTTTTTACATGTAGTACATGCTGACTTGTTTTCTCTATATGTTAACTCTAAGTAGGTGGGTACTTTATAATTTTTTAAATTATATTTTCGTGGAGAACTTTTGATTAGTTTTTTTCCCTTGATACTGTATTTTCTATCCTATATTAATTTTTAGCATAAATGTGTCAGAAAGTAAAGAACACTAAGTTTTTTACAAACATAAGAATAGCTTGGAGGCTTCATTGTACTTACCAAATTATTTATTAGACTATAAATATACAATATAGATATTTAATTTAAACTCTTTTCTGTATTGTGTTATGAAACCTTTGGTGTTGTGGGGGTAAATTAATGCCATCTTCTTAACGAGTGTGTAACTAAACTTACGTAAAAGGGATGTTGTTCCTTTATTTATATTTTCGGTATGTTCCGTTAAAGGAAACGAGGTATCAATTACTTCAGCTTCGACCGGCACAGAGAGCATCGTGGATTGGCTATGCTATTGCCTACCATTTATTAGAAGATTATGAGATGGCAGCAAAGATTTTAGAGGAATTTAGGAAAACACAGCAGGTAATATCCAAAAGTGCTTTCAATAGATCTGATTTTAGTTATAGCTAATAGATTGTGTGTAAAGACTTGCTCATTTTTAATTTTGAAATAGTTTCAAACAGGAAAATTGCAAAAAAAGTATAAAGAACTTAATATAGGAGTTCACTAAAACAACCAACTGCTATTATTTGACCCATTTCCTTTAGATTTTATCCAAATTTTCTTCTTTATGTATTTGAGAGTAATTGTGTACACCTTTTCTTTTAACTCCAAATACTTCATTGTATATTTCCTCTGAAATAACTTTACTGTTGTCACCTCTGTCAATGTTGTTTGTTTTTGTAACAACCATGCTCTATCAGTATGGTTGTTATTTTTTTTCTTTATTTCAGAACCCTACTTTGTGTTTATAATTTTTCTTATCTCTTTTAATATACAACAATATAGAAGAATTTTTTGTATCTCACAATATTAATATCTTTGGTCATTGCTTTTATAGTAGTCCTACAATTTGTATTTGTGTGATGTTTACTCATTATTATAATTTTACATTGTTGGTGGGGAAAAAACCACAGAAGTGGTGATGTTGAGCACCTTTCACTGGTTCATCATATCAAGAGGCATCTGATGTCTGTTCCATTTGATCACTTGGTTAAGGTGCTGACTGCTAGGTTTCTTTATTGTAAATTGCAGATTTTTTTTCCTTTCTAGTTAATAAGTAAGGAGATAACTCATAAAATACTGAAAGTATTTGGAGTTAAAAGAGCACTTATTTAGACATTCATTCATTCATTTATTTATGTGGTATGAATCGATTACTACTATGATCACTGTAAAATGGTAATTTTCTGACATTGCTTTTCCTTCTAGATTTATTGTTTGGCATTTTACTGCTAAGCACGAGTTTCCCTTATCTTCCATTTGCTCATTCAGGATATGTGAGGACTTTCTGATTCTTTGATTCTTACTTTAGTCATCAAGTTTTATGAGCTGATATTGTCATTATTTGTTTTGTTTCTCCACAGACAGATATTTAGATGTTTTAAATTCAATTTTATGAGTCACTTGATATCCTTTAACTTGTATGTTTTTGCAAGTGTATCCAATTTTCTAATAAAGTAAAATTCTTACTCTTAGTATCCCTTTATATCTATATACAGACGTCCCCTGATAAAGTGGATTATGAATATAGTGAATTACTTTTATATCAGAATCAAGTTCTCCGGGAAGCAGGCCTGTATAGAGAAGCCCTGGAACATCTTTGTACTTATGAAAAGCAAATTTGTGATAAACTTGCTGTAGAAGAAACCAAAGGTAATTTATTAAGAATGCCAGTTATTATAATATGTAGTTATAACAAAGAGAAGGCCTGAAAAATCATTGTGTTGCTCATGACAGTTTCATATATTAGACATTTTTGGTGTTAAAATTTTATTTTTTACTCATGCTCTCACTGTGAAAATACCATATATACTCGTGTATAAGCCGAGTTTTTCAGCACATTAAAAAAAAATACTTTTACTGGGGGCTCTTACATCTCTTATCACAATCCATACATTCCTCCATTGTGTCAAGCACATTTGCTCATATGCTGCCATCATTATTTTCGAAGCATTCTCTTCCCACTTGAGCCCCTGATATCAGCTTCCCATTTCTTTCCCCTCCCTCCCCCACCTGCCCTCCCTCATGAACCCTTGATAAGTTATAGGTTATTTTTTCCATATCTTACATCATCCTCTGTCGCCCCTCACCCACTTTTCTGTTATTCGTCCCCCTGGGAGGGGGTTCTAGTTGATCCTTGTGGTCAATTCCCCTTTTTTCCCTCTACCCTCCTCTAATCCTCCTGGTATCTCTACTCTCCTTGTTGTCCCTGGGGGGTTTATCTATCCTGGATTCCCTGTGTTGTGGGCTCTTATTTGTAGCAGTGTGCATGCTCTCGTCTAATCTGATTTGTGAGTTAGAACTGACGTTACGATAGTGGGGGGAAGGAAGCACCAAAGAGTTAGAGGAAAGTTGTGTGTTTCATCGGTGCTATACTGCACCCTGACTGGCTCATCTCTTTCCTCTGACTACTCTGTGAAGGGATGTCCAGTTGTCTACAGATGGGCATTGGGTGTCCACTTATTACCACACCTCCACTCCTGCACCCCCATTCACCTTGAGTATGGTTTTATTCTGGGTCTTAGATGTCTGATACCTGATCCCATCGACACCTCTTGATCACACAGGCTAGTGTTCTTCTTCCATGTGGGCTTTGTTGCTTCTGAGCTAAATGGCTGCTTGTTTATCTTCAAGCCTTTATGACCTCAGACATATATCTTTTGATAGCTGGGCAGCTTTCTTCACCACATTTGCTTATGCACCCATTTTGTCTTCAGCAATTGTGTCTGGAAGGTGAGCACCACAGAATGCCGGATTGTTAGAACAAAGGGTTCTTGTGTTAAGGGAGTACTTGAGTCGAGGCCCAATGTCCATCTGCAACCTTAATTCTTAACATATAGATATGTGTACATAGTTCTATTCCCCTCGCATTATATATATTTACATATGTACATGCCTGTATTTAGGCCTCTATAAATGTCCTTTTCCTCCTGATTCTCTATTTCCTTTTTACTTCCCTCTTGTCCCACCATCATGTTTGGCCTTTATTCGGATTTAGTTATTCCTCACTGCTACATTGCCCTTGAATGAGCCCCAGTAGGCATCTTATAGCCTTTCTTCCATTGATTTTAGTTCACTTGTTTGTTATTCCATTGTCCCTGCGTTGGTCCCCTTTTTCTTTCTCCTACCTCCCCTTCTCCCATATCCTCCCGGAACCATTGGTCCTGTTCTTTTCATCTCTGAATTGTTTATCCCGCCTATCTTATCTAGATAGACATGCAGATACATTAATAAGTGTAAAAACCAGTCAAAGCCAAATAATACAACAAAGGAAGTCAAAACCAACAAAACAATAACAAAGCAGCAGAAAGCAAGAACAAAATAACAATAGCAAAAAGAAAGCCACTGACAAAAATGGAAAAGCCTATAAATAGTTCAAGATCTGCTTGTTGCCCTTTATGAATGTTTTCCAGTCGAGTCTGATAGGGTACCACGTTCTGTCTCCCAAGTCTGTTATAAGTATTCCCCGGGGGTTTCCTCACTCTGCTCCCCCTGCTGCTCTGCTGCATGCCCTCGGTGCCTTGCCCCAGTGTGATGTGGCCAGACCATTTAGCACATTTTTAATGCAGTTTTTGTGGTAAAATTAGGTGCCTCGACTGATATTCGGGTTGGCTGATATTCGAGTAGATACATACACATTGAAAAGATGGATATTGTTGTTATTGAGCTGATATCAACTCATTGACATAGGAGAATATAATTGCGGTAAATAAAATATTGCTGACTGAAAATAAAGGAAATGATAGCTTAATTTTAAGCTTAATTTAGGCAGAATATTGAATTTTTTACATACCGTATATACTCGAGTGTAAGCCAACCCGAATATCAGCCAAGACACCTAATTTTATGACAAAAACTGCATTGAAAATGTGCTGAAAAACTCTGCTTATACTCGAGTATATATGTTAATCTTTTTAAGTCAAAATTTCTTGTCAGTTAAAAGTACTGGTGTGTGATGTAGCAATGATGAAAAATACAACTTTCCTCTAGTTCCTTCCTAAATGTTTCCTCCCCGCTCCCACTATCATGACGCGAATTCTACCTTGCAAGTCTTGCTAGACCAGAGGATGTACACTGGTACAGATAGATGGGAACTGGAAATACAGGGAATCCAGGATGGATGATCCCTACAGGACCAGTGGTGTGAGTGGTGATACTGGGAGGGTAGAGGGAGAATGGGTAGGAAAGAGGGAACTGATTACAAGAAACTATATGTGACCTCCTCCCTGGGGGACGGACAAACAAGGAGTGAATGGAGGGAGACGTCGGACAGGGCGAGATATGACAAAATAACAATTTATAAACTTAAGTGGAGAGGAAATGTTTTGAGAATGATGAGGGCAATGAATGTACAAATGCGCTTTACAAAATTGATGTATGTATGGATTGTGATGAGTTGTATGAGCCCCTAATAAAATGATTATAAAGAAAAATAAAATAAAATCAATAAGAACTAAAAAAAAAATTTTAAAAAAGTACTGGCAAATCATTCTTTTCTAAATATAGTCTAGAACTTCCCTAAGATATCCTTTATAGTTTTCTCTGAATGTTTTTGTGTCCATAGAAAATTAATTCTGAGAGGAAAGGAAACCAGAATTTTAGGTTTACTTGTATAGATTAAGATAAGAGGGGTGGATAGAGAACTAAAACACAAGTGAGCTTTATACATAGTTCTTACATCCGAGGTAGTAATTATTAAAGAATAACTATCAGAAAGACAAGTAATATGTAAGAGTAACCATCTGAAATGTTTTGCCTTTACTGACCTGTAGACTTGTACTTACTGGTTACACATTTCTTTCGCTCCTTTTGAAGTTTAATCCTTGGAAGATGTTATATCTGTGTGCCTAGTGTTATAACTTGTTTGTGAAATAAAATTTCAACCGAGTGTCATAAGTTGACCAGAAAATGTGGGAGTCTAGGGATCCTGCAGCTCAGCTGTGATCAAGATTTCTGACTTAATGGAAAGATCCCAAGACTGGCAAGAGCTGCCCACTGGCTACCAACTAGCTATATGATTAAAGGCAAGGATTAAGCTACAGTTTCTTTAGAAATACAAGAGAATTTTCAAAGTGCTCTTATGTATATTGTTACATATGATATTCTCAATAACTTGGAAGTAAAAAGAATGGCAGGTAGGTCAAGTTAGTTAAAGACTCAATTGACCAATGGAGTTTAGCAATTTGGAAATCATTGGTGACTTTAACAAGAGTATTTTCTGAGCAATTTGGATGCAGGGTGGTATGACCCAACCTTACAGGTTTAAGTGAGGATAAGAGTAGAGGAAATAAAGAGAGAAAAATGACTCTTACAAGTCTGGCTACAATGGGAAGCAGAAATAGGGTCGTAGATTAAATGGATGGTTGATCAAAAGAACATTTTTACAACTTGTTTTTGTGCTTATTTCAAATGCTCCACAAGACATTGAAAATTAGAGATAGCAGAGGGAGTATAAGCTATTTGAAAGTTCAAGAATTATCTTAGATAAGAATATAGGTTTCAAAAAAAGAATATATAAATAGGCAATTGGGTATATAGATATACTGGGTGTTTATAGAGAGTCTCTCCTGTTTCCATTTGTTCAGTGAAACAAGATGCAAGGCCACCAGGTAATTAAAACGTATATGTAGGTTTTGAGTGTCTATAACGTATTGGATATTAAGCATAGTGTTGGGGAAAAGGAACTGATCGTAGACTCATGGGGTCTCCATAAATACAGACATTGCAGTGGTTTTGTGACAGGGAGAAGAAACTAGGATGTCCCGGCTTACTTAGGCGCTCTATCCTGAGTAAGTTGGCATAGTTACACAAAAAAATAGTTGTTTAAAAAAAAAAGTTGTTAATTTTTAAATAGTTTTATTCACAGATAATTCCCATACCATGCAATTTATTGGTTCATATATATTAAAAAGAGTTGTACAATTATCACCATAATCAATTTTAAAGGATTTTCTTCATTCTTGTACCCATTTCATCATTCTTGTATCCATCCCCCCTAACCTCCTCTGCCATAACCCCCAAAATATATTACTCTAGTTACTGTCTCTAGATTTACCTATCTTTAGTTTCATAAAAGGAATATCATATCAATACACAATCCCCTAAAAAAACCCAACAGAACGAAAAAAGGAAAACCTCAATGCCAACGATTCAGAAAATAAAAAAACTTGAGCAAGATTAAAATGTGTCAAATGGTAAGTTATTAAAATTTACCCTAACTATGCAGTAATCTACTTTCCAATGTACTTCAAGGACAAGACTAATCACAGCCCTGATTAGTGATCTGAGTTGCCCAGTGGAGAGGCCTAATCTGAGAAGGGGACTCAGCAAATGGATTTGGGGCTCACTGTTGACCATACTAGTAATTCTTTGATCATACTGGCTGGTGTGCTTCTTTTTGGATTTAGCTGACACTTCACTTCGATGGTGCTTGCTTTAAGGTCCTAGTCACTATTCTTCCTGATAGCTAGCACCATCTGATTCCTTTCCGTGGTACTCTTCAGTGATCTCTTCCTGAGGACAAATAGTGAGCAAGGACCACATTCTAATAACAAGTTGTTCTTAGATTACAGTTTACAATTAAGTAGGAACTCAAGGTTCATTTGTATATTGACGGTTTACATATATCCCTAGTGTACTTTGGAGGCAGTATTATCAGTTTCTTGAGAAACAATACAAATAACCTCTGGAACATTTGCTAATTCTAAAAATCACCAGCGCACCAATAATTTCTAATAATAATATTAATTTAGCCAATGGCATAAAGTGTTAAACACTATCGAAAAAAGGAAAATAAATATAGGAGTACTCATTAGACTAAAATATATGAAATATTCACTTGTACAGATTAGAAGCTAATGTGACTGAAAGCATTAAGAAACTATGAAAGTTGGACACAAGGTAAAACGCTCATTAGTGCTCATTCACAAAGCCAAAGCTGTCCATAGCAAAATCTACACAAAGAGCAGTGCACACAAAACGAACTTCAGTTTCTTTAATATGCAACAGGTGTGTTTAAGGTAAAGTGTGGTTTACTTAGTGGATTTTCCAAATCAGATACTTCTCATGTATATACACCACTAAAAGACAAGACCTAAAATCCAGGTGGCCTGTAGTATGAGTCCAGGGTCACCAACAGTTGAATAGAAACTGGGTCAAAAATGTATGATTAGGAACAATCCAGGTCAGATTCTCCCATGGGAGGTGGGGGAGGCACTATGTAAGTATTGTTGAGCGTTTTCCCCAAGGGCAGGTTGCCCCTCCTTGGTTTACTTCGCAACCAGAAGTCAGAATTACTTGTGAGCTTTATAGTGAGTGAGTAGGCACAGTTAGGCAAGGTATTTTATTGTTAATTCTTAAATTTCCAAGTCTTCCCACACACAACAAGGTGGAGATCAGGGAAAGAACTGAAAGTGTGTATTAGATTGTGTATGGGAGAAAAGGTAGAATTTATGAAAATGTTCTCAGTGAAGTAGGCTTTTGCATAGAACACAGTTGACAATTTGAGCCACAAAACTCTTCCGAGGATAGACTGCTATAGCAGTCTTTTGCCTCTATCTATTATTGGATAGCAGTACAGTCCATTCCCCCACCCCCCACCCTATCCCCAGAATGAGCTATGACAACTAGAGATGCCTCCAGATATTGTTACATGTCCCTTGGGTGGCAAAATTGCCCTAGTTGAGAACCGCTGGTACAGAGGTTAGGAATACAAGCTCTTCTGCTTTATACCCTAGCCCAGGCACTATCCAGACTATGCTGTACAAGTCATCCCAAGCTCCTTGTGCTTTAAATGAGGACAATAATAATAGCCTGTGTTGTAGAAATGTGACTCTTGAACTAGTGAACACATGTAAAACATTTGAAAGAGTCTTTGACACACAGTGCGGGAACCTTGGTGACATAGTGGTTTGTGCTGCTAGCTACAAGCTCAGCAGTTCAAAACCACCAGCTACATTGCATGAGACTTATGAGGCCTATATAGTCTTTGGAAATCCACAGGAGCAGTTCTAGTCTGTCTTGAAGGGTGACTATAAGTCAGAACTGACTAGATGGCAGTGAGTTTGGTTTTGAAAGGGCTCAATTGTCTGATAAGAGTTAAAGTGTGCTAGAATGAAGTAGTGGTTTTTAAACAATAGCTTTGGTGAATGGATGCCCATGAAGGATAAAGAAAAGGATTCCTGACCTATGTTTAAGACTCTTGAGAGTGGTCGAAGTGCATCTATTGCTAGTGAAATCAGTGCATGCCCCTTGCCCATTTGTTTCTCCCTTCCATGAGAGGATATATGGAGCAAACGGGAGCTAGGTTTGGGATTGATATGAATACCTAGGACTACCAATGTTTTTAGTGGTGTAATCAATAATGGAATCCGAGAAAGCCAAGCAGCAAGTTTATAGCTTTCTGATAGACCTGAAGAAAAGGGAATGGAGTTTTATCTAAGGTGGAAGGGTAGGATTAATGAGAGAAGGCAAGACAGTTAAGCCTAAAGCAGGATCCCTGCTTGATGGTTGGGAGTCAAGACTGTTCGAAGACTGTCGTCTTTTAAAATGTGGCCATGATTATCAGCTGTTAGAGCAGAGTCATGTAACTGACGAAGGAATCTTAGGTTAGGCTATGGGATGGGTCATTCATTTGGATGTTGAGGGTGCCCTTATGATGGCAGGAATAATTGTCGACTAACTAATTGAGTTAATTCTGACTCACAGTGACCCTCGATAAGGTCTGGTCCTGTAAATCTGTAATGGCCAGTGGGTTTCAATTGCTTATCTGTGGCTTTCGGCCCAAGGCCTAATTCATAGCACCCCCAGGACTCAGTGGAAGACTGGGTGATGGCATGAGAAGCCGTATTGTCACAGTGGTCAAATACTGTGCTGGTATCAGAAAGGCTGGTTGGTAGTTCACATTTGCCAGTGCTCCCTGGGAGAACAACCTTGGCACTTTGCTCCCGTAAAGATCCACAGCTTAGGAAACTGGAGCAATCAATTCCCATCCGTCCAATAGGGTTGCTGTGAGTTGGCGTCTGCTCAAGGCGTCTGACAACATCAGATGATGTTTGGAGATACTGTGCTCAGTGAACTTGGGAAAGTGGTCTGGAGTTGGACACATATCTGGGTAAATAGGAAGATGATATTCCTAAATAATGTGAACTTCAAAAGAAAAGTGGATAATAAGAGTAAAGAGTGATCTTAAAGGAAATTAAGAAGTGCAGTAAGTTACCAAATCTACTTAACTCCCTACCTTCATTTATAATGAAAAAGTAAAATTATTAGAAGGTGTTTTTTGTTTTGTTTTGTTTTTGTTTTAAATAAATAGTTAATTTAAATTTTCCCCTCCATCAGGAGAACTTCTATTGCAGTTATGTCGTTTGGAAGATGCTGCTGATGTTTATAGAGGATTACAAGAGAGAAATCCTGAGAACTGGGCCTACTACAAAGGCTTGGAAAAGGCACTCAAGCCAGGTAGTGTTGTTTATGACTTCTTTTCTGTCTATGTTTGTTTGTTTGAGATGCACTTACATGTCGTTGAAGAATCCAAGTCCACTTCAGATTTCACTTTTCCTCCTTTTATAGTCACTCAGACCAGTGTTTAATCGGAGGGGTAAGGAATCTGGAGGGTTTGTTAGGGTCTATGAGCATATACCCTTTTAAAACTTTTTAACTCTTAGTTTTTTAAAGAAAAGCCCATTCTGTATAGTTACACAGTTCGTCTCATTAGTTAAGTCAGTATTAGTATCACTTCAAAGCCCCATAAATGTGGTTCTAATTTTCTTTCTTCCCATCTCCCCTCCCTCCATAATTGTCTTTTCCCCCCAAGATTAAATTATTGATTGCACATGATAATGGATGGTACCTATGTTAAAACTCCATCTATAATTTTATCTTCAATAATTATTCAATTTAGATATATTACATAGGATGCACCAACACCATTTTTTCTAACCAAATATACTCTGTTAACTTGCTTTGGTGACCATTTTTAATGATGAACTCCAGGCTACGTATCAGTAATGATCAGTTCAGCTACAACCAAAGTTTCTGAAAATGGCCTCTCTGCCCCTAAGCTGTCTTCTAAGGTTATTTATATTTCAAATCACCCTGAAGAAGTTGTACGCGTCACACTGTTGGGGTAGTTTATCAAGAGGGCTTAAGAGTAGACTAACTTTACACAGCACGTTTAAAAATACATTTTATTCAGCGTCATGATCAGACTATTACATTTAGCAATCAACAGCATGGGTGAGGGAGAAAAAAGGGAAAGAAAACGACACCAAATCCTTTGTCGGACTGCTTTACACTTTCCACAGAACAGAAACTAAAACGACCTGTTACTCAATTAGTCACAAACACAGCCCTCAAGTTCTTTTGCCCATATAAATGAGTATTGTCTAAAACATTCCTTCTTTGTAGCTGGGGGGCCTTGCCACAAATGTAGTTGGCTGCATTCACAAATCTGTTGTAACCCTTAGCTTCTCTGTCACTTCTCTGACTCTCCTCTCCTGCTAAGCTTTGTTCCCTGGTAGTCATTAAAATCTTCTGCCATAACTACTGCTACTGCTTGAGCCACCATAGCCAACTTGGTTTCGTGGTTTGCCAAAGTATTGACCTTCACCCCTCTGCCTCCAAAGTTTCCTTTCTTTATCAGCCTAAAATGGGAAGATTGATTGTTGTAATTGCCAGATTCATTGTAGCTTCCGCCACTTCCAAAATTGCTTCCACTACCACTGCCAAAGTCACTGACCTGGCTTCTATAACCTTGTCTACCACTTCCATAGCCTCTGTTTTCTCCAGAGTAACCAGGGCCGCTGCCCCTATAATCACCATCACTACCAAATCCATTATAACCATCCCTCTGCCACCATATCCGCTGAAGTTTCCATCCCGACCAAAGTCTTCATTCCCACCAAAATCACCTCCTTGGCCACCTGAAGTTTCCAGAACCATTTTGACCTCTTTGGCTGGAAGAGGCACTGACCATCTCTTGCTTTGGGTTTCCTTACATCACAGTAGCCATTCACAGTGTGGTGTTTCTGATTGACAATCTCATCTATGGAGTCATGGTCATCAAAAGTCACAAAAGCAAAGTCTCTCTTGTTGCCACTGCCGCAATTTTCCTATATTGCTTAAAATAATCTCATAGGTGGTGCTCTTCAGTGTCGTTTTTGATGTTACCGACACAGATCTTTTTTCATAGTTCAGTGGGCACCCAGTCTTTGAGCATCTTCTCGTGAGACAGCTTACTTTGGTTTCACAACTCTTCCTTGGTGGCCTCGCCTTCATAGCTGCGTCCCCCTCCTCCAGAGTAGAGTAAGTGCCAAACCCAGTGGCTCTGGAGCATTCGGTGTTTGGATTGCTCATTACCACACAGTCTGTGAGCATCCCCGTTGCTCAAAATGGCTCCACAGACTCTCATATCAACCCTCTGATGAAGAGTTTTTGTAGAAGTTTGGACTTTTTTGGAGACTAGACTCTGATTTTGACATGATGGCAGTGGGGGGTGGGGAGGACGCTTGATGCTGCCTCGTGGCATCCACCGGCAGAAGGCCCCTCCTTAATTTTCCATGCATCCCCTCTCCCTGCCCTCACCCCATCCCTGGCCTCTTTGTAGTCTTATTAATATGTGTGTGCATTTAAAAATTTATAATATAAAATATTTCTCTTCAACAAAGTTTGCCATTTTAGTAATTTTTTAATTCAGTGGCATTAACTACATTCACAAAGTTGTGCATTCATTACCCTTGTTTCCTAAACATTTTGATCACTCCAAATGCTCCATACCCATTGAACTGTATCTGTCTCCCTTTTCCTCCTCTCTGATAATATTATTATATATATATTAAAAACAGAAGGCATAAATATTTGACTTTTGTCCCTGGCTTTTATCATTTAACTTAGTGATCTTAGGTTCATTCATGTTGTATATACTAGTGCTTCATTTCTCTTAATAGCTGAATAATGTTTTGCTTTCTAAGTATACTACATTGTATTTATCCACTTCTTGATGGACAGGTGAGTCATTTCCACCTTAAGGGTATTATGAATACCGTAATAGTGCTATGAAATAAACATTGGTTAGTAAATATCTTTATGAATCCATGTTTCTAATTCTTTTGATTACATAGCTAGGAGTGGAATTACTGGATCATGTAATATCTTTATGTTCAACTTTTTCAGGGACCAAACTTTTCCCTAAGTAGCTGGACCAATTTACATTCCCAGCAGCAATGCATACAGGCTCTCCATATCTTCAGCAACACTTATTATTTTCTATTTTCTTGATATAGTAGCTTTCTTAGTGGGTTTTAAGTGGTTCTCATTCTGATGGTTAATATGTTTTTATTAACTCTGAAAAGCACAACAGAAAAATAATGGTTAAGAATTAGTTCAAAATCTGAATATAAAAGTGCATTCGCGAACTTCCATCTTATGCAATAAACCAAGCACTTTCTGGAACCTTTCCTATTACAGATTCTTAGGAATGGTTAAAAAGAGAAAAAATTGAAAGCCGCTCTTAGGAAAACAAACACATAATAATTTTCAAAACTTGAACATGAACTTTCTACTGACAGAAAAGAAGGTGTTTCTCAGAAAGAAAGAGTAACTTAAGTGTGGTAAGCTGTGGTTGTACCTGAGTCGCTAGCCTGGGGCCTACCAGTGTATCCTGGCACAGCATATTGTTCTCTGTAGAGAGAGGAGCTCAGTCTCACCATTCAGACAAATGGTTCAGAGACTTTCTCTGCTTCCCTCCTCTCCTCTCCTCTCCTCTCCTCTCCTC
>NW_022106084.1:6952483-6962653 GCF_000313985.2 Echinops telfairi
CTCCCCTCCCTTCCCCTTTAGAAATCTGAAATGAAAAGCAGAATCTTAATAGATTGAATAGAAGAGAGTCTATAACTGAGGGAAAACAGCTTTGTTTATTAAGAGGTATATAAAAAAGCAGATGAAAAGAGAGGGTAAATGGAGAATATTCAAAATAAGCCAAAGGTGAGGAGTTAAGGAAATGCTCAAGAGAATAAGAGAAAATATATAGAAACAAAACCACATGACTTCCTCATAACTTGAAGAAAGAACTTCTCAGCCTTTGAAAAGATACTTAGAGTACTCTTTATGTTCCAGGTGTCTTCAAATTCCTAAGATCCCTAAAATTAGTTTAGGGCAAGTTACTTGTTTTGTATTTGAAATATAAACATTCTACAATAATGATTTGAGTTTGGGTGGTAAGATTACAAATAATTTTTCCCATCTTATAAATGTTCTGTTTAATGAAATACATCTTAACGTACTTGGAGAAATTTATACTTTTCTAGGAAAATATAGTTTGTGCTATATATCACATAATATATAAAAACTTTCTTTTTACTTTTCAGGTAATATGTTAGAAAGGCTAAAAATTTTTGAGGAGGCCTGGACTAAATATCCTAGAGGACTGGTACCAAGAAGACTGCCATTAAACTTTTTATCTGGTGAGTGAGAAGAATTATAGAGGGATGAAAATGCAATTATAATTTAAAGTTCCTTTCCTGGGTTTTAAATGTTAGAATGCATTTTAATAGCAAGGTGAGCATTGTTAAAGTGGTCTGGGTAAATTTAAGCAAACAGGATTTTTTTCTTCTAGGTGAGAAGTTTAAGGAATGTTTGGATAAATTCCTAAGGATGAATTTCAGTAAGGGTTGTCCACCAGTCTTCAACACTTTGAGATCATTATACAAAGATAAAGAAAAGGTAACGGAAAAAGCCAGTGGTTTGCAATAGCAGTCATGTTTGCTCAGTATTTGGAATAGTTTATTCTTGATGTTTTGTGCACAGTGTTTTATAAATCTGGCATCAGTCTTCCTGTCTTGCCATTTAAATGCTTTATGCCTCCTTTTCACCTTTTCTCTAGCTCAATAATGTACTGCTTATTTATTTTCTGTCTTTTGTCTCTGTTTATACAAGGTGGCCTCAAAAAGATCATGGCAAAATGGAATTTTCCCATGAATTTTTTGAAGTCCCTGCCTATTTCAGTGAGTCAGTGTAGATATGAAAAATTGGTAAGGTAGTGTTTTTCCAACCTTTTCTTTTATCCCTGTTCATGGTGAAAGTCAGACGTGATTTTTTTTTTTTTAAGCCAATTTTTAGTTTAGTAATCTTTCTCCTTTTTTATTTGGTAGAAAAAAAAATCTGTCTGAAGAGTTTGTTTGCTGTCCCAGTAAGTCCAACTTACTCTTTCAGCTATGTGTTATAATATTGCAAATGCTTGTTTAGAGGATGGTTGATTCTTAACTTAGATGATTTTGCCTGCAAGTACAATGGTGTCAAGATACGGGTTTTCTTTTAAATGAGTTACAGTGAAGAATCATAATGATGGAACAAATGAAACCAGTTAGATAATTTAACTTAAAGCACATAATGTACATGTATTTGCCAGTCTTGATGAAAGACCTTGAATTAGAGTTTGATTGATTGATGTTTCACATTTTTTCCCCTTGCATAAAATTATGCATGTCCATAAAATGTGGTTGGTTATTCCCAGTTTTGGTAGAGGGAGAACGGAGATCTTTGTGAAGTACATTTGCCATGTGGAATCCAACATTTTAATAATGTTCTCATTTATTATATATGTTTCATTTATACCTAAGTTGATTAGACGTCTAGTTTATCTGGTTCTCTTTCATGGTATTGATTCTGTAGAAGCAGGTCTTTCCTTTTCTTATTTCTTAAGTTGACATAGTGCTGAATTAAGTTATGCAATTATGGTAATAAATGCAACTGATTCAAACAGGTTTGAGAAAACAAAAGTGACTCTTAGTAAGCATATAGTTCCACTTGTGGGAGCAGAAGAACATGGGCACACCAGAGTAACCTAGCTGCGACCATTCAGTCCTGACAGTTTGCTGAGGTAATCAAGAGAGCTGGTGTTAATCTGTTAAATTGGTTCAATTGAGGTTATTTAAGAGAACTTCTGTAGTAACAAATCCATTAAGGATAGATTATTAAAAAAATGGGAACTACACACACACACACACACACACACACACACACACACACACACACTTTCACTGATCCTTCATGAAGCTAGGAAGCAAGTAGTACAGTCAGAACCAGGAGCAACCTGAACCTGGATGCCATGGATTTTCCTGGAGCTCGTACACCCACCCACTGTGGGTGTTGCTGCTTCTCTAATGTTGGGTCATTGGTTATAAAATTAAAAGTTGATTCCTGTTGTCTCCTTCTGGAATTTTTCTTTGAATTTAGCATATATTTTTGGATTCTTTTTTTTTTTTAATTCTTGAAGAGCAAATATTGACTCTGGGTGTTGTATATATAGATTGAGTTTAAAAATGAATCAAGACATAAATCATTCATGACATTGCTTTTCTTTTTCCAACCCTTTCCTGATCCTTAGTTCAGCTTGGTGCTTTATTTCCTATCGTGGGAAAAGAGTTTACCAAGAAGTTCTTAGAAAATGTTCCTAATACACACACAAAATGGATAACTTTAAAATTTTTATCCAGAGATTGAGATTTATAAATGGGTGTGCGTATGTGTGTATGTAACTGGCTATTTATTTAGTCCTTTAATAATAACTAATTATTCATTAGAATAGTGGAACTTTTTTTTTTTTAATTAAAGTGTGCTTGTGTGTTTATACTCTAGGTGGCAATCATAGAAGAATTAGTAGTAGGTTATGAAACGTCTCTAAAAAGCTGCCGGTTATTTAACCCAAATGGTAAGTGCTCAAGTTTTAAATTATTTTAAAACATCTTGAGATAATTTTTAAATGTTTTGAGATTTTTAAATAGCCAGTTAGTATTATTAATTACTTAGGGTAAGCACAGGTCATTAAAAACTTTTTTCCCCTAGAACATGCTGGTCTTTAATTTGCATATTATATGGAACTGTTTCTCTGTAAGTGCCATATGTGTGCACTTTTTTTTGGTGGAGGGAAATTATGTAAAATTTAAAACATCTACTAGATGCTATCATATGTAACTCGCCATTTACTCTGCACCCCACTTCCATAATTTTTATTTATGGCTAATTTCATTTCATCTATATCCTTCTGAAGTAAATCCCAATGGGTATATTATCTCTTTCATGACTATTTCAATATCTAGAAGGTAAAGGGCTTAAATATAACTGTACTATTATGATTGTGACAACTGAAGATTAAAACATTACTGTCAAATATCTAGCCTTTTTAAGTTTGTGTTTAAGGATGTATGGTGGCACATTAGTTAATGCTCAGCTGCTAGCTTACCCAGTGACTCTGAGAGAGAGCCCTCAAAATCTGCTTTTGTAAAGGTTAGGACCAAGAAAACACTTGCCAAATGAGGTTGATATGATTCCCAATCACTGCAACAGCTTACAACGTTCACATTTCCAGATGTCTTATAACTGTGAGCATTTTTTTCTATTCTTGTTTAAGTCATTTGAAGTGGAATCCAGATAAGATCTATGCTTTGATATTGGTCGATAGTCTCTTACGCCTCTTTTAATTAATTGATTTCTGCTCTGTCTTATTTTCTGCCTACAAGTTTAAGGATTTAATCTTTTTTCTTTGAGTTTTCATATCGTGGGGTTTGCTGGATGCAGTCCCATGGTATTTAACATGTTATTCTTCCTGTCTCTGAATTTGCTGAGTAGAGTTGTGCTGTACCTGATAGCCATTACCCACATGACTGTTAAATTTTAAATTAAGTAAAATAAAAAATCCAGTCCCTTAGTTGCATTAGCAATATTTTAATTGCTGCTCAATAGCCACATCTGGTTAATGCCTACATAATGGACAAGGAAGATTTAGAATGCTTCCATCACTCCAGAAACTTCTATTTGACAGGCTTGGTTTGTTTGTTTATCTTTTTCTATAAAAGAAATGTCAGCAAGATTACGAAATTAAAGGTATGCATGTCTTCTGTATCAGGAGACATCAATCATTCATTTATTATTTTAAAAGAGAAACTTTCGCACTGTGCTTTTAACTAGGCTGAAAATGAGTCTGCTTACTACAAGGTCAGTAGTTTGAACGAAGGGAGAAAGATGAGGCTTTCTGCTCCCATAGAGACTTGCAGCCTTGGAAACCCACTGGGGCCGTTCTATTCTGTCCCATAGGTTGGGTCACTATGAGTCGGAGTCAACTCAATGGCAGTAAGTTTGGTTTGGGGCTCAATATTTCAGTTTGTGTGGGAAAATCATGATAAGTGTTGGTGTCCCCAGTCCTCCCCTTTTTTCTTCTAACCAGTTTTCAAAATAGTTAGTTTAGTAGTACTCATCAGCAAAGATGAAATATGTATTTTTGATGCGTTATGACTTCAGAAGTTTACTGGTTGATATTTTAAGTCACTATAATTTCAAATGATCCCAATTTCGAGATACTTTCATAGTAGGTGATAGCTTCCTTGACAAAACATTCAAGACAGAGTTCATCTTGAATATTACTCCCACACACCCTTGGAACAAGTTCTTTTCTCAAAGAGCCCAGTTTTTTAGTATGAAAGCCCAGAAGGGAAATTTGAATGCACATTGCTGTTAGATCGTTTCTAGTTCTCAGATTAATTTTAGCATTACTTTTTAAAAGGCTTTACCATGATTTCATTGGTTAATCATCATGATATTCCTTTGATTATCAGCATTTTTCTACACATTTTACAAATGTGGAAGAGGTTCAATGACATGCCCAAGAATATGCAGCACTTTTGTTGCAGATCTATCAGATCGGGAGTTGGTGAGTTCCACTCCTATTGTTTGTCCATTGAGCCGTTGTGCTTTTAACTAGGCTGAAAATAAGCATCTATTGCTTTCTGTGGAAGCAAATACCTTGTCAGATTTAAGACATTTGTATTACAAAAACGTTTTTAATGTGTGGGTTGTAGATTTAACTTACACATTTTTTCTGAGTATTAAAATTAAATCATGAGATAAAATACAGAATAAGCATCCTTTGTCATCTCGTTTTTCTGATATAGGTCTTATTCCGTAAAACTCCGTAAAACTGTGCATCTGTACATATTTCAGCATAATATTAAAATCTAACATTAATGTTATAATTACCAAAGTTGAAAATAACCGTATCACAAGTATATTTATGTATAGTTTAGCACATTAGCTAGAAACCTAATTAAGCAGTCAGTACTTTTAAAAACCTCATTATTAATAAAAATTCTTTTGACTAAAAATTTTATAAATAATCAATGAATGCATTCCTCATTTTAGTACAGCTTGCCTTACCCAGTCTTTCCCATTTTCCTTTCAGGTAATTATTTGCATTTTCTCTCATTTATCTGTCATGTTTAATAAAGTCCACATTATATGCAAGGCACTGTGCTGAAAGCTATAAAGGCACAAAGTTGAAACCATATTTCTTTTCAGCGATCATATAGATAGGGGCAGTTTGATAGCTAGATACTGAAATGACATGGTTCACACTATTTGACATTTGTAATAAAAATAAGACCATTTTCAGCTAGGGAATTCTTTTACCATATATAATAGCTAATATTATCTTTATCTGTTCCTCTCCCCCTTTTTAAGATGATGGAAAAGAGGAGCCACCAACCACGTTACTTTGGGTCCAGTACTACTTGGCACAACATTATGACAAAATTGGTCAGCCATCGATTGCGCTGGAATACATAAATACTGCTATTGAAAGTACACCTACATTGATAGAACTGTTTCTTGTCAAAGCTAAAATCTATAAGGTAATATTCTCTTCCGCCCTCTTAAATATATATGGTAATGAGACACAATAAAAATAAATATTTTATAAATTCTAAATATTGTAATGAAACGCACATTTAATGCTTTGAAAAACATGAAATAATGACTACAGCATATTCATCCACAGTTTGATTATACTTTTAGAGTCTAAATTTATGATTGTTTGGTCATTCATTTATGTTTATGTGTGTGCTTGCTCCTACGTCCAGCAGTATTGCTATGAAATCATAGGAACTGTTGTTTAACAAAAAATCAAAATATGAAACAATTGTTTCTTGTTGTAACCACCAGCTGGGCCTTCCCCAAAGAACTGTGCATTCTTTTTATGCTCCTTCGAAATGGCAGTTTTTTGGTATCTTCAAGGGACTAAAATTGTGTTCCTTTTCAATGCTCTGTTGAGTTTGGGGGACAAAAAGTCTGAAGTGACAAGATTAGGTCTGGAGGGTAAATGGTAGTAAGGTTTTGCAAAGTAATTCTTATAGGACAACCTTTGCTACACTTGAAAACAGACCAGATGCATTGGTGTGATAGGAAAAAATTCTGTAGTGCAACTTTCCTGTTTTTTTCTCACCAATGCAATTTTCAGTTTTCTTAACTTCTTCCTAATGAGCCTCTGCCCTTTGAGAAAATCTATCAGGATTACCCATTGGGATGCCCCCAAAACAGTCACTGTCACCTTCTGAGCAGACTTCTACCTCCTTGATTTGAATTGGCCCAGCCGTTCCCCATGGAAGCCACACTTTTGATTAGACTTTTTAGGGGGTGGGGGGTGGTACACTAAGGACACTAAAGACAAATGTGTTACTGAGAGAACTGACTGTAGCCATCCACTGAATTGCAGGAACTTTTAAAACTATTTTACATGGAATAAACCCATGGAAATATGAACTGGAACACAAGTAGAAATATTTTTCCTTCTGTCTTACCTTGCTTCTACACATGTATATTTTCTATGCTATGAGGTTTTCTGAGTTGTCCATTAATATATCTTAATATATTTGAATATGATCACATACCAGTCTATGGTAATATCACTAAAATGACAAGATTCATAAATTTATCTGAAAATAGCCTACTTTGATAATATACTTAGCACACTTATAATTTATTCTACTTTCGTGTTTATAAGCATGCTGGAAATATTAAAGAGGCTGCAAGGTGGATGGATGAAGCTCAGGCGTTGGACACAGCAGACAGATTTATCAACTCCAAGTGTGCAAAATATATGCTAAAAGCCAATCTGATTAAAGAGGCTGAAGAAATGTGCTCAAAATTTACAAGGGTTTGTATACCTAGTGTTCCTTTACATGAATAAACAGAACATCTGCCAGTTCATACTTATGACTCTAGTTTATATTGATAGATGTTTGGATGGGTTTTTTTAAGAGTAAGAGGACTAATTTATTGAACACTTGTTATGTGCTGTGTTTTTTCTTCTGTTGATCGCTGCTCCCCACTTTGTAGGCTTTTTGTTTAATCTGT
This sequence comes from Echinops telfairi, assembly GCF_000313985.2. NCBI lineage: Eukaryota > Metazoa > Chordata > Mammalia > Afrosoricida > Tenrecidae > Echinops > Echinops telfairi. The sequence continues at coordinate 6,959,846 of NW_022106084.1, forward strand.
TGCAAAGTACCTGTTTTTCACAGTGGTTGGAAATGGGTTTAATTTTGTTTCTCATAGTTAACTATTACCTCTTTTACTCTCAGAATGTTTTTAAGAAATACAGAATTTGAGAGAATTGTTTAATAACGTGCAACCAATGGTATGGAACAATGTGTATGAGTTGTTAGTGGAAAACTTAATTTCCTCTGTAAGCTCAGTTTACCCAATTCACAGTAAATCTTTTTTTGAAGTGGGAGAAGGATTTCAAGAAAGACAAGACTGCCAATTCATTTTAAAATATTTTTTTTCAAAATCAATTGAATGTCTTTCCCATTTTATATTCTGTGGTGGAACTGTGTATTGGCTCAGCAATGGTCTTGACTATATATGATTTTCCTATAGGAAGGAACATCAGCAGTAGAGAATTTGAATGAAATGCAGTGCATGTGGTTCCAAACAGAATGTGCCCAGGCTTATAAGGCAATGAATAAATTTGGCGAAGCACTGAAGAAATGTCATGAGATCGAGAGAGTAAGTACCTTATGTGTCTATGCGGTTCTCATTTTATTCTTAATCACATTGAAGGTTGATCAAATCCTGTAGTTTTTTCATTTTCCTGCTTTTAATTCAGAGTTTCTGGTATGTTTTGTATGTTGGTATGGTTTGAGTCTTTTCTGATGCCTGATCTCAAGGCTGTGCCTTTTGAAACAGTTTAGTGAAGTGCCTCTGGATGGGCTTAACTGCTGGTGCCCCTCAAGGATTCCTGATGCAGAGTGGGTTCTCTTAAAGATCAGCATTCATGGTTTTCCATTTTTAAAATGGAAATCACGATAGATTGTGCATCAAGAATTTCTTTTGCAAATTTTAATGAAAATTTATACTTGGTTTATTTTTATTTAGTATTGAACCTGTTTTTTAAATGGTACTGTGTCTTCAATACAAAGCTTGGTAATTCAAGGGTCCTGTTTGTTGATTAATGATACCATGCACTCTTGATTTATGTACAAATATAGTGTAAGCTTTGAAGCCTTTTTGCAATATTTTATAGCATTTATAATTTCTCATTTTTGTGTGCACCCCTCCCCCAAGTAAAAAAATGCTATTGAAGAGGATTAAGAAAATGGCATATGAGGGCGATCTGGCTGCGACATCTGTCACCCCATTGATCACCAGGGTTGATTCCGCTGATCTGGCTAGGTAGACAGCTGTCCCCTTCCTCCATCACGACTCCATGTGTGTCCCTGTTGAAGAAGACATCCGTCCACAGTAGTAGAAAGATGACTGTACTACAGGCAAGGGTATATGAGTGGCTGGTCTCCCCTAGTATAGAACCTCCAAACAAGCTCTAAAAATAAACAAATTAGTCACAAAATGAGAAATTTCATATACTATAGAAATATTGTGTTATCTATATACCATAGAGATTTTTCCCCCATTTTTCACATGTAGACAGTTTATATAATTGCATGTTTATGGTATTACCAAGTAAGTAGAGAACACCAAAGCCTAGGGAAAGTGGGAAAATGGTTTCTTGACTTTCTTGCTAATTGTTTGTAACCCTTTATGCCAGCTTCATATTGCATAGGGTTCATATATGTACTTAAGTAAAATGGCCCAATAGAGCATATTATAATTCTTTCGAAATAGTTCATCACATTATTATATATACTAATAGTTGTTGATTTGTTGTAATAGCTTATGTACGTATGTTTAAGAAAGGATTATAGTATATACACATATTCTTTTCATTATGATACCTTTCCATTCAACAAATTACTTAGCGCATGGTTCTAGCCATATCCAGCACTAGTTGATTGCCAACTGAATTTGCCAATTTGATATACAAAGTACTTTTTTGTAATGATGGCATTTTTAATGTTTTTTATCTTACTGATTTTTTCATGCTAAGAAAATTAGTAACATAAGGCTTTGATTTATATAAATTTCTCTTACATTGCTAGTTATTCAAATTAATGTAATTAAGTTACTGTAATTAAAAGAGATGATTTTGTTAGCATTTTATAGAAATCACTGATGACCAGTTTGACTTTCATACATACTGCATGAGGAAGATTACTCTTAGATCTTATGTGGACTTATTAAAATTAGAAGATGTACTTCGACAACATCCATTTTACTTCAAGGCAGCAAGAATTGCTATAGAGATCTATTTGAAGCTTCATGACAACCCTCTTACAGATGAGAATAAAGAACATGAAGCTGATACAGGTATCACATTTACTTAGAAATTCCTTATTTTTTGTTCTGGTTCATATATGTGTGTTTATATTTTGATGTAATATATAGCCTTTACTTAAGCTTTTACAAAAGGTGCTACATGCATGGTGAGGAGATGATAATCATTATGAATTTCTCTAAGCAATAGAGTATTTTGAAGGGAAAATTTAAAAAATAAGACATTTCTGTATACTGATGCTTACATTTAAATAATTTGAATTTGATGAATTTTGTCTTTAATATCTAGTTTATCCAATATTCTATATTGCTCACTTTTAGGGTGTGTTCTATTTAAAGTTGGAATTCTCTATGATAGTGTCTGTAAGTAGGTCCTGTTCTCCTTTCTACAGTAGTTTATATTCAGTTGCTAAGCTGTAATTACATGTGGACAGGCGAAGCCCACTTGGATTAAACTAGAGTATTTACTATGATAAAAATGACCCAGGCCCTTTGACCCTTCTTTCCACTTTCCCCTTCTTCTTATTGTGGTTGTAGATATATGGGAACATTTTTGTAATTTTTTTTTTAACATTTTATTAGGGGCTCATACAACTGTTGTGGCAATCCATACACACATCAATTGTGTAAAGC
>NW_022106084.1:6964574-6970154 GCF_000313985.2 Echinops telfairi
AAGGGGATGTCCAGTGGCCTACAAATGGGCTTTGGGTCTCCACTCCGCAATCTCTCCCTCATTCACAATGACATGATTTTTGTTCTGATGATGCCTGATACTCCGACTTACTTTTTGCTCAGCATGCAGTCAACTCTCATGTCCAATTGAGCACCAGTTAGCAGTTCTTTGATTAGAATTAAAGATCTGAGCATTATGGAGGAGCGATTCTCTATGACCCTTGAAGTTTTGGTTCTACCTTCTGAATAATTTTTCCTTTTTACTTAAAACTTGCATGTTTGCAATAGAGACGTTTTTCATCCTCCTTCTTGCCAGTAAACTTTTGAGGGCTCTGAAGGTCTATTTTTATTTTGTACTGTCTATTTCTTCCAATCTAAATTGGCAGTATTTCTGTTTATATAATTCTCTTCAGACATTCTATGTCTTTTATAAATCTTTTTAACATCCAAAAAGCTTAACCCTTAGTTTTATCTTGGCACGTTTTCCTGGCAGTGCTCTGGATTTTCTTTGTTTGTTAGCCAGGCCCGGAGAGATTGAGAGCTTTCAAAATCATCATGTCCCTTCCTTGAGGTTACTTTTCTCTTGCATCTTATAGTGAGCAGCAAGCCTAGTCAGGTAGTATTACCTCAACACATTGCGTGACCTTTCCTTCCCTGGATCTCCACTTCATCTGATGTATTTTATAATGGTTGCTGGACTTTCTCTCACTATATGTAAATGGCATGTACCTCATCTGCAGCCTCCTACATTTGCACTAACAATCTAAAGCTGTTTAAGTGTTGACTAGAGCTCTCCTCAGTCTGTCTACCTTTGCCCCTCCCTGATTTCAAAGCAGCTCCAACATTGTAGATGTTTTTAAACAATACTCCTAATTCATGTACCAAAACTCATTGTTGCATAACAAATTACTAAAGAAACACTTAGCTCTAAATACTTAATGTTTATTTTCTTGCAGTTTCTGTGGGCCAGAAATTCAAAAGTGCCTTAGCTAGTAGTTCTGAAAGCATAGTGTCTGTCATGAGGTTATAGTTGGGGGCAGCTGAAGAGCTGACCTGGACTCTGTTTCCAAGATGCCTCTTCATCGTGGCCAGAGGTTTCAGTCCATATGGTCTTTCCCATAGAGTTGCTAGCGTTTCCATATTGATGGCAACCAACTTCCTCAAAAGAAACAAGGGAGGAATCTACCAAATATCCAACTGCCATTGAGTTGATAATGACCTTTTAGGTCAGGGTGGATCTGTCCCCTGGGGTTTCAAACGCTGTACATCCTCACTGGAGCAGAAAGCCTCACTCTTACAGAGTGGCTGGTGGGTTTCCACTGCTGACCTTGTAGTTCGGGGCCCAGTGAGTAATGTGCTCTGCCACCAGGGCTCCTAGGGGGGCTCTACAGTGCTTTCATGCCCTGATCTTGGATGTCACACACACTTAAACATTCTTTCTTTGAAAAGAATTACTAATACTGAATCTTGGCCTTTTGAAGAGAAGACTTTGTGGACTTAGCTTAATAGGGGTAATTTGGCCGTTTTCCGTTTCTCAATATTAACATGAATTATCCTAATACTTATTGAACATGTAGCTCTTAAAAGTAGTGCTTGGAATGGAACAATATAGATTATTTGCTTTATTATCAGTGATTTCCAGTCTTTGTTTTGATACATCCCAGTGTGTGGCTTAAGGAATATTGTTAAGTCTTCTCATATAGTTATTTTCTTATTCCTTAAATATGTGAGTTTTTTTCTGTATATTTCAGCACGGGGTTAGGCCCTACCTAAGAATATAACGATGAGTAAGATGGGTCTCTTCCAACAAGGAGCTCACGGTTAAAACAATAGAGAAAATATTTGTGTTCAGCAAAATATATGACATAGTGTTAGTACAGAGAGGAGAATGGATAAGTGTTTGGCCAGGTTCTGGAAAACATAAGTCCAGCGCTAAAGAGATAAGAAACAGCATATTGACGTTATAGAATTATAAGTAATTTGATATTGCTGGAGGAACATGAGCGCTTTGCCATGGATACATTTTACATCTATATCCCACTTGGATCAAAAATAGTTTGAGGAGATTACTTTGTTTTCTAATGTGGAACCATTGAAAGGCTAAGCACATATAGCCGTGTGTGTTCCGACCATCTCTTTAAAAAGGGGGGGTGGGGTAGTATGATAATGTTAAATAAGAGTGCTTTTATACTTAGTAATCTGATTAACCTGCTTATAATTTCATTATTGCTTATTGCCTGCAGCAAACATGTCTGATAAAGAGCTAAAGAAACTACGTAATAAACAGAGAAGAGCTCAAAAGAAAGCCCAATTAGAAGAAGAGAAAAAAAATGCAGAGAAAGAAAAGCAGCAAAGAAACCAGAAGAAGAAGAAGGATGATGACGATGAGGAAATTGGAGGTCCAAAAGAAGAGCTTGTCCCCGAGAAGCTGGCCAAGGTACTGCTAGTAGTGTTTAGCACAGTTGAGTAAGCAACCTTGCCACTGTCTTGTCTGATGGATAAAATTAAAACTGGAACAATGATCCTGTTTCAGAGTCATTTCTAGTGGTAGGGTATACAAGATAGCCTCTCACTTGACAGAGCTCCATTCCAGCACTTATTTTTTAGTTTTCTTAACCAACAGTTCTTTTTGTTAGTCGATTCGGACGTAGCCAAATACTTCTTTTTTTTTTTAATTTCCCCCCTTTCATTACTATATCTTTATAGACTTCATCTTTGAATATCAGGTAGTGAACATCTGAGAATAATGTCAGCAAATTACATGCTGTAACACTGTATTATTACATATTACTAATGAGACCAAAGAAAACCCGCACCTTATAGGTGTGGTTCCTCATACTTGAATAGCTTATAAATCAACCACCTACAGTCTAAAAGGTTTGTCATTCAAGTCATTGTTATTCGAGGTTCGGCATTTGCATCATGTTGACCTGAATCTAGAGCTTAGTCCTGGCACTTTAGTCACATAACCTTGGATGGATGCTTTGTTTAACTTCTGATTACTTCTTCATTGATAAAATGGGACTTAACAGTCTATTAGTTTTTCTAGCTAGCCAAATTTGAGCTTGTTGATAACATTCCTATGTGCTTTCTTCAGGTCCTTCACAACTTTGTATTCTATCTGTAGATACTTAGAGAATTTATTCCATAAAAGCAATATGGTTAATCATATGGCCCTACAGTTCTTTAGCCTTATTCAAAACTAGATGCTCAACTGCTTTATAACTGAGAGAAATTATAACACAGACATGGCACATTGCCACAAGAAATAATTTTCTGAAGGGCATATGGGCACCCTTTCAAACAGCTAAAGAATGGTGTGCCCCAAGGAACAGGAGTACTAGCTTTAGTATTTAGAGTTTATTCAAGTGGCAAAGGAAAAAAATATACACATTGACCTTGTCAATCTCATAGAGGATTACAAAGTCATTCAGCACGATGACAACTCTCAGGCTTCTGTCATTATGCCTTCTGTATTTCTTTACCACCACTGTCATGCCTGCCTGCTACCATCACTCTATCTGCCTTCCCTGTAACTCATGACTACCTTTGATATATTTCTTTGTAATTCTTATATTATAGCTCTTAAAGGGAGGATCTGTTTGGATTGTTAGGGCCCATCTAGGAGAGTTTAATATCCTGGTGTTGCAGCAGATTATGCTTTAGACTACTAGCTAAGTTCAGCAGTTTGAAACCACCAGTAACTCTCCAAGAGAAAGGTGAGCATTTGTGCTTCCATAAAGACTTAGCCTCGTCACCTCATCAGACCCGATTGGAAAACATTCTTAAGGGTCAGCACACAGATGTGGTATTATTTATAAGCTTTTTGTTTTGTTTTGCTTTTTTATTTTTTTCTTTCGCTCTATGTCTATCTGTATAAGATAGGATAAACAATCCCAAGGAGAAAACAATGGGACTGGTGGTTCCCAGGGGACATGGGAGAGGAGAGGGTGGGGAAGGGGAGCAGGGAGCCAACAAACGCAGGGACAAGGGAACAACAAGAGATTTAAAATTGATGGTGAAGAAGGCATATTATGCCTAGTGGGGGTTGATAAAGTACAATGTAGTCGAGAGGAATTACTGAGAGCCGAATGGAGGGTGAGCAAGATAGTGGGACAGGAGGAAGATGAAAGGAAGCAGGAAAGAACTCGGAAGGCAAAAGCTATTTGTATAGGTATAAGGATGCATATATGTTAATATATTAATTTGTGATGATAGGGATATAGGTCAATGCATATACACACACACACACACACACACACATATATATATATTTATATTTTAAGTATTAACGGTAGCAGACAGACTTTGGACCTCTACTCACGGCCTTCCTAAACAATAGAACACTTTTTTCTAATAACCTGGCACTCTTTGATACTCCTTCCTGACACAATTGTTGAAGACAAATGTGTGCATAAGCAAATGTGAAGAAAGCTGATGGTGCCCAGCTATCAAAAGATATAGTGTCTGGGGTCTTGAAGGCTTGCAGCCATGTAGCAAGGAGGCATCAAACCCCACATGGAAGAAGCACACCAACCTGTGAGATCTTGACGTGTCAACAGGATCAGGTATCAGGTGTAAAAAAATCCAAACCAAGCAATTATATCGATGCAAATTAGCAGGGTGTGTGTGTGTGTGTCGGAGTGGAGACCCAAAGCCTATCTATAGACAAATAGACATCCCTTCACAGAAGGGTCACAAGGAAGGGACAATTCAACCAAGATGTAGTACAGCACTGACAAGACACACAATATTCCTCTAGTTCTTTAAAGCTTCCTCCTCACCACTATCATGATCCAGTTCTACCTTACAAATCCAGCTAGACTGGAGTACGCACATTGGTACAGATAAGAGCTCTTAACACATAGGTTCCAGAACAAATAGACCCCTCAGGAACAGTAAAGGGGTGGTGGGGAGGATGATTGCAAGGTTGGATATATAATCCCCTCCGCCCTATGGGGAATGAATCATAGAAATGTAGGTGACGAGGGACAACAGACTGTAACATATGAAGTAATAATATATAATTGATCAAGGATCCACAAGGCTGGGAGGCTGAGGTAAAAGAGGAGCTGATACTAAGGGCTCAAGTAGAAAGAAAATGCTTTGGAAATGATGGTGGCAACATCTGTACAAGTGTGCTGACCACAATTGAACGATGAATTGATATAAGATCTGTAAGAACCCCCTAATAAAATGATTAATAATAGTAAAAAGGCAGCCTCAGGAACTCACAGGGAGAGATCTACCCTGTCCTGTAAGGTCACTATGAGTGAGCATTGATTTGATGGTAGTAAGTTTGGTTCTACAGAGCATAGTTCTTGTATTTGAGCATCTTACGGACTTTGGGGATTTTTTTTTTTTTTAATACAGCCTGTAATGATTGCTTGTGGGCCAGCTCTAGTTATCTATAGCCAGGGTGGTGGAGTTCAGAACAAAATACTGACCGAGGAAGGTACTTCTGACTGCTTTGTTTGAAAAGTCCCCTGACTCATTCTACACTTGATCTTAACCAAAAGGCCAAGAAGCGATGACTCATTCTATATACAGTGAACCCTCGCCACTTTGCGCTTCGATTTCC
>NW_022106084.1:6972244-6975982 GCF_000313985.2 Echinops telfairi
TTTTACTGTATTTTCCCTTTTTCGTTTAATAAATTGGGTAATACGAGTGTAATGGTGACTAAAGGGTGTTTTTTCATGTCCTCTATGCTCTAACTATGAAAATATTTGATTTACAAATAAGGAATCCTACTTCGCGGAATTTCATTTATCACGGTAGTGTATACGCTCACTTGTCTCTTTGACCAGTTCCCATCCAATAGCAGTCACATTTGTCTCAGTGCTCTGTCCAGGAGTATAACAGTTATACTGGTAAACATTGGTATACTGGTAAACATTGTATCTGGTAAATATTGTATCTGCCTGGTAATTATTACAAATATGTTTATAACTAATAATGTCATATAACTAAAGGATCAATTGGAGCAAATTTCTATGGATTACAACTTTTCTAATGTCTTCTCACCTTTAGTTTAACATTCAATAAGTAATGCATTTTTGTTGAATTTGAGTGGAAGCAAGACTGAATTGATAGTGCACTATTTTGAACAGCTGACTGCATGTCACTTGGTTTGAATTTATAAACGGTTCACTTATTCTGCCATGTTGTCTGTACAGTTACCTTTTTACCTTATCTTCGTCTTGCCCTTCTTCCCCCTTTGCGTCTTCCTTGTTTCTCCTATTTTCTTTGTTCCCCTGGTTTTATTTTTTGTTCTTCCTTGTTTTCTGGACCGTTTCCAAGAAATAATAGGTGACCTCTGTGGTTAAAAGGCCAGTGAAAGATTCTGGACTTCAAAGTCCCTATCCTTTAGGTTATAAAATGTTACAGTATGACAGTGTATTTCTGTCTGGCTAGTAAACGATTAATGTAAAAAAAAATAATTTTAATAGAATAAAATCACACTCCCCCCTCCCCCCACCAAATCTTACTTCTATTTTTATAATTTCTCTTGTTTTTGTTAGGTTGAAACTCCACTGGAAGAAGCTATTAAATTTTTAACACCATTGAAGAACTTGGTAAAGAACAAGATAGAAACTCATCTTTTTGCCTTTGAGATTTACTTTAGGAAAGGTAGGCAATTAGGCCGTAGTGACCCTGATAAAATTCACCACCCAGCTCTGACAGACTCATGACTGTAGAATTTTGGGGTCAGATGCCAGTGCAGCAGCTTCTCAGAAATGTCTGCTCTCTACAAATGTTGTAAGGGGTGTAAAGATATGACTTTTTATTCAAGGAAATGAAAATCCACTATAGATGTGCTTCAAAAGTAGGATTTAAGGTCCAAAAGCAATTATGGAAATAGTTAATCAAGACTTTTATAACTGGTGAGTGGGTGGACAAAATTCATTAATGTATGTATAGCTTAGAATGGTTCCTGGTACGCAGTAAGCATTAAATAAATGTTAACGTTTACTTTCTGTTGTTATAAATAGAAAAAGGCGGTCTTTGAACTGTATTTTGAAGGAAAGATCCGATTTCTAAAAGTTGCACAGAGGGCTTTTGGAGGTGGGCATCAGTTAAGAAGACGGGTGTATGTAAATTATGCTGAAATTGTCTCCATTGCCTGGAGCCAGAGAAAAGATCTTTTGAAGGATTTTGATTGTTGGCTGTAGAATATGATGTATATGATAGTAACATGCCAACAATCATGAAGATTTTACAGCACTGGACAACATTTTGCTCTGTTGCACCATACACATATGGTAGGTCTCTGAGTTGGAAATGGCTCATGGGCAACAGATCAGATTTTACAGTATTGAATGGATGTAATCAAGGTTATTCATTACAGATATTAAGGTGATACATATTAGATGACAAAGTAGTTAGACCAAATAGAAGAAGGTTACATAAAACAGTATAAATAACTGATTCAAAGAAGGCTAAATAAAGTGGAACCCCTCTCTGAGTGTCCATTAAAAGTTAGGTTTATCAAAATAATGTTGGGAAAAGCTCACTATATGTTTCAAAATAAGGTCCTAAAGTATTTATGGTGTCATTTTAGTTGAGGCTATTATTTAATGTGTATAAATCGAAGAGTGGCTGGGAAGAAATAGATCAAAAGATAACACTTTGCCTCTTTGTGGAATTTTGAGTGATTCAAATATTTTCTACTGTTTTATTGTTTGGAAAAATATATTTTTTCTACTGTACTTTTTGTTTTTTACACTTATCCATTCTAATTTGGAAAGTAAAGTTTATTAGCTAGTACAGTAACTTCAAACTTTATTAGCTAGTACAGTAACTCTCAAACTTCATTTTTAACAATTCACCTCTTTAAAAGTATTCATAAACTTTTGAAGTGCAAAGACTGTTCCGATACCAATTCTGTTCATCATGGGGATGCACTTCTAAAGTTTGGGGAAGGTGGCAGACAGCATAGAAAAGGTTTAAAACGACTGAGAACATAACCTTGCTCAGTACGTCACTTCGAAGGGGAAGAGCATCCAGGAATTGACTGGAAAGAAACAGTTAAGTAGGAGGGAAAGAAATAATTTTTATGTCACCAAAACGAAGAATAGAAGTAGTTTGAAATATACACCATGGGATTTTGTAAGTAATGGGAAGTAAGTGAAAATTATTTATATGATAAGGTTCGGAAACAAAATGGGTATTGTATCAAATGATCACAGTCTTTCCTTTTTTTGTAGAAAAGTTCCTTTTGATGCTGCAATCAGTTAAGAGGGCATTTGCTATTGATTCTAGTCATCCCTGGCTTCACGAGTGTATGATTCGCCTCTTTAGTACTGGTATGTCTTGTTTTGCATTGCGTTTGTAGTTGATAGGGACTGTATAAGTGATGTGCTCAAGTTATCATAAATTAAATTGTTTTAAAGCTGTTCATCATTAAATTAGCTGAGGGAGCAGCAGAGATCTTTTCCTTGTGATTGGGTTCTTTGTTTTAATGCTAGAAATGTTATCTGACTGTCGTGGAATTGTTCAGTCAAGGTAATTGAGAATCTACTTTTTCTGAGTCTAGAAATGTTCTTGTAACTGAAGTTTAAATCATTTCAATATGCTTAAAATTTCTTAAGGTTTTTAAATAACAAAAATCTCTTTGAGATTGGCTATCTCACTTATGTGTTTTTTAGATTCATGTCTTTATATTTACCATTCTTAAAGAACTGAGTGGACATGAATTTTTATTTAGCATAGTTATTTAAATCTCATATTGTTTTATGTTATGGAGGATAGGGTAAAGAAATTTTAAAACAATCGCCTGTGCTTTTTGAACATTTGATAATCAGATCCATAAATTAGCTTGACCCAATAGATGTATGCATGGATTGTGATAAGACCTGTACGAGCCCCAATAAAATGACTTTTTAATCCATGAATTAATTTTAAAATCATTTTATTGGGAGCTCATACAACTCTTATCGCACTCCATACAGACATCCATTGTGTCAAGCACATTTGTACATTTGTTGCCATCATCAGTCTCAAAACATTTGCTTTCTACTTGAGTCCTTGGCATCAGCTCCTCATTTTTCCCCTCCCTCCCTTTCCGCTCCCCCTCCCTCCCTTTCCGCTCCCCCTCCCTCATGAACCCTTGATAATTTATTTATTATTTTATCATGTCTTACACTGTCCAATGTCTCCCTTCACCCACTTTTCCCTTGTCCATCCATAAATTAATTTTTAAATCATTTTATTAGGGGCTCATACAGCTCTTATCACAATCCATACATACATCAATTGTGTAAAGCACATTTGTTCATTCATTACCCTCATCATTCTCAAAACATTTGCTCTCCACTTAAGCCCCCAGCATCAGGTCCTCATTTCCCCCCTCCCTCCCC
>NW_022106084.1:6976082-6999900 GCF_000313985.2 Echinops telfairi
CCCCCCCACCCGATTGTAAAGAAATCAAAACTGAGTTGATGGTGATTGCAGTGGCTTGGGAGGAAAGGAGATCTCATTCTACATATTCAGTCTGGCCCTCCCTCCCTGCTCCCCCCTCCCTCATGAGCCCTTGATAATTTATAAATTATTATTTTGTCATATCTTGCCCTGTCCGATAAATTGAATTTTATGTGACATTGAGTCTTAGAACATAAAAAGTCAAGGTGTTTTAATTATTTTATAATTGAGAAATCTGGAACCTTAAAAGGTTAAATTACTGTTTAAGAAAACATAGCTACTTTGTATCTTGGTAATGAAGCCAGCATTAAGAGCATAAGTCTTGTTTATTTTCCTTTCTACTACAGTTTTCTTTTCAAAATAAAGTGCCTCTGTAATCAAGGATCCCTAGTGGAGAGTGGTTATGCATTGGTCTGCTAACTGCAAGGTCAGCTGTTCAAAACCACTAGCAGTTCCACAGGAGAAGATGAGGCTTACTACTTCTGTGTAGAGTTAGGCTCGAACCACACAGGGGCAGTTTTACCCTGTCTTATAGAGTTGCTTTGAGTCTGCATCAACTTTAAATGAATGAAGAAACCAACTAAAGTCCAGAAGATTATAGAATTACCATTAATGTGATACCTACAGAACTTGAGATCTCACATAATACAGCATTTTCAATTTTAAGTTAAAATGTTGGCCTCAGCATACTTTGGGTTCCATGGGTGTCAAAAACATAAAGTCAAACCTTTAAAAAAAATATATTGTGTCCTTTATTTGATAATAGAGTACAATGGGACAAGTGAAGGAAATGGAGTCATGTGACATTCTTTAAGCTCCTGCCTTGTAGACCTTGTTTATAGTTGAGGAGACGCAGCCCCAGGGGCTTAGTAGGCTGTGAACCAATTCTCTTCTGATGCTGTTTCCTTCTGGAAATGAGTCATATGTCACTGACATACTAGGTTTTTCTGCTGACACTTATTCCTTAAATTTATATCGTTTTCATTTTTCAAATGTTGGTTCATTTGTTGGTTTTATCTAGGCCTTGCTGTTTCATTAGCCTCAATAAGAACATTTTTAAAAGCTAATAACGTCGTATCTAATGAGAAGTTGTCTTTAATTTATTCAGCAGTGTGTGAAAGTAAAGATTTACCTGATGCCGTGAGAACAGTATTAAAACAAGAAATGAATCGTCTTTTTGGAGCAACGAATCCAAAGAACTTTAATGAAACTTTTCTGAAAAGGAATTCCGATTCATTGCCACACAGATTATCAGGTAATCATGGTATTTTACCTTTATCTTACCCCACTAAAATAAATGCAGGCTTTCGTTTAATGAATCAGTGACAAGTTCATACATAATTTACTTTGAAAGAAGAAATATGTTTATATCACATTTTATTTTTTAAAAGCTCACTGTCATTGAGTGAATTCGGACTCATAGCAACCCTACAACAGATAGTTTGCTTCTTACAGATTTTTTAGACAAAATTATTACTGTGAATTAAGGTCAGTCATTTCTCTGATTTGGCCTTATAGAGAAGTGAGTGAGTGGAAATGAATTTACTGAATTTAGCTATATGAGGTTGCATACAATAAAGATGAATTCTTCTCCCATGAATATGCCGTTGAAATTCACCTGGATGTCACTGTCATCTTTCTTCTTTTTATGTTATGTAAGTTATCAAACATGACAATGCTGAACATCTGAAAACACCTCACAGTCAGTGAGAAATTCAAGTACAAAGATTTATGCCATTGAGCTGAAATGGGACTTTATGGCACCACGTGGGTCATGCTTTTAAACAACTTTCTGAGAAGCCTAGTTAGTGTTAGACCCATGTGGAATTCTTCATTCTATCCTTTTGCTCATATTCCCTCCTTATATCTACTAAAGTATTCTCCTCATCCCAAATTATAATGCTCATTCTTGAAAGAGAATTAACCATGGCCCCCACCACATAATAAAGATATTGTTAAAATATGTGGAGCATTTCATTTTTATGTAATTGTGCATCATTCCACTATATATATTTTATATAACATTGAACAGATATGCCTTTATCATAGTCTCCTGGCCTGAACAGTAAGACTATTTCTGATCTATCTACTCCTCTTGATTAACAAAAAGCAAGTTTCTCAAATGATTGTTTCCACATTAATCAAGCTTTGTGCCAAGTGTGCATATGTACTTAGCAACTTGAATTTGAAGAGATAGAGTGTAAGATACTGGCTTTGATATAAAATAAATCTCCTTTCCCCCCCTCATTTAGCTGCCAAAATGGTGTATTATTTAGAGTCTTCGAGTCAGAAGAGAGCTGTAGAGTTGGCAACAACACTTGATGAATCCCTTGATAACAGAAACCTCCAGGTAACTTTTTTCCCCCATAATCTCTCTGTAAGTTTACCTGCCTGCTCTTTCTGTTTTCAACAAGAGAATTCTCACCAAGGTGACTTCTTATTACTCCAAACCCTTATGAATCTGAATCTGTTTGTATGACCATTGTTAAGTAGTTTGATATCAGCTGCTCAAAATAAGTTCTTTTAGTGCTTTTACCAAAGCTCATACGTTCCATAGTTATTTTAATTCATATCTGCATTTGTCTGAGTAAGAAGTGGTCTCAGTGAGGATTCGGACGTATTTTAGATATGCCATTTCTTTTTCTTTTTCTTTTCTTTTTTCAACTTCTCAGACAATTTTTATTGCTCCAGGAAAGGGAGGAGACAGAGCCCAGGGGCACCAGATGTTAAATACTCAGGTGCTAAACTGAAAACTCAGTGGTTCAAACCCACCAGCTCCTCCAAGGGAGAAATATGAGGCAGTTGGTTTCTGTAAAGACTGACAGCCTTAGAAACCCGGTGGAGCGGTTCTTCCCTCTTTGATGCGGGTCACTTCTAAAAGGAAGTGTCTTGACAGCAGTGGTTGGTGGTGGGTCAGGAAAGGCAGGCAGGCGGCCCCCACACCCACCCAAGGCTCCCATGGCCCTCCCTGTTTCCCATTGCCATTGATGGGGAACTTGACGTGCTCTAGAGAGGCCAGGAAGGTCTTGAGCTTGGGCCGGGCGCTGAGCTGAGCCACGTAGGCTGAGAGCAGGGGGAATGGATCAGCAGCAGGTTATAGTTGGCAAAGGAGATCTGGACGCCCATGATAAAGGCTTGGCCCCCTTTGTTCTGTGACAGCAGGGTCTCAAAGGGCTTCAGGTACCCTGGCAGTGCCTTCAGGTAATCTTCCTTGCCAGCCTCTTGGTTGGTATAGATGAGGGTGCCATATTTACAGTGCAGGTCCTCCACGCTGTAATTCACCACGTCCACCAGTGCCGCCTCCCAAGGGTGCTTCCCGTAGATGCTCAGGGAACACCCCAGGTGCCGCAGGATGGCGTTGGACTGGTACAGGCTGAGGTCCCCGTCCTGGAATTTCGGGAGCTCCTCATACAGACAAGCGGCCTTGAACTGTCCCTGCATCCAAGTTTCCTTGGTCACCGAACCTCCTTCCAACTGTGGCTCTGGTCAGCCAGCAGCATGCACATGGCCTCGCAGCAGCGCCCTAGAACCAGGAAGTAGACGATGGTGTAGGGTGGCATGCTGGCGGCGCAGGTGATGATGACGGAGCTCGTAGATATGCCATTTCTAGTGAGTTAAAATATTCTTATAACTTGAAATATAATGAGGTTGAGTGGAATAAAGGGTAATATAGGTATGTTGCAAAATATGGATTCTAGTTTAAACTGAATATAAAGGGCTAGAGGCCATATATGAGGTAACTGGCCATATAATAACGGTACTTGCTGAAAGCTAAATATACCTTTTTTATTAAAAGATCATTTTACTGGGGGCTTTTACAATTCATAACAATTAATACATCAGTTTTATCAAGCATATTTGTACATATGTTGCCATCATTTTTAAAAAAATCATTTTATTGGGGGCTGGTAGAACTCTTACCACAATCCATCCATCCATCCATTGTGTCAAGCACATTTCAACATATGTTGCCATCATCATTCTCAAAACATTTGCTTTATACTTGAGCTCTTGGTATCAGCTCCTCATTTTTTCCCCTCACTCCCTGCTCCCCACTCCCCTATGAAGCCATCATTCTTTTCTAGACATTTATTTACTTTTTATTGAACCCTTGCTATCAACTCCCCCCCTCCCCCAAAACCCCTTCATAGATTATAAATTATTATTTTCATATCTCACAGCAACCTCTGTCTCCCTTCCCCCATGGTTTCTGTTGTTGTCTCTGGCCTCCCCCCAACTTCTCCCTATCCTTCTGGTATGGCTATTCCCATTCCTGTTCCCAGATTCCATGGGCGTAAGCTCTTATCTCTTATCTACACCTGTGTACATGCTCCAGTCTACTCTGCAGTGAGAGAGGCGGCACCAGAGGTCTGGATAGTGGGAGTGAAGAAGCCTCAAGGAACCAGAGGAATATTGTGTTTCATTAGTGCTTTACTGTGCCCTGGTTGACTCATCCTTTCCCTGTGCCCCCTGTGTGCGGGGTGTTCTGTTAGGACCGTGCGTTTTTGCATTGAGGAAGGGTATGAGCAGAGGCCCGAAGTCTGTCCACTACCTCAGTGTATTGCTATAAAGATAGATATACATAGGCCAATACATCTGTTTTTATGTATTAATGTACAAACCTATGCTTATACCTCTATTCATAGCTTTGCTTCCTAGATCGCTCCTCTGTTTCCTCTTACCTTCTTCCTGCCCCACCATCACGCTCACCCTACTTCCACCTCTTAGTAATTCTGTTCTGCTCAGCTAGATTGCTGTTTCTCCAACACCTCTAGGATCTATACGCCCTCCTTGTTGTTGATTTTAATGCCCTAGTTGTTCCCCTGTCTATGGTGTTGTTTGCTCACCTCCCCCCACTCCTTCGCTCCTAACTCCCTCCAGGACTGTTGGTCCCATTGCTCTCTCCCCCAGCTTGCTTCCCGTGCCTATCTTTTTTTTTTCCATGCCTATCTTATATAAGTAGAGAAACCAACAATAACATAGACCAAACAATAGGAAAATAAAAGATTGAAAGGGAAAAAACCCACATAATTCCAGGTCTGTCTGCTGACCTTTATGACTATCTCCTCACCGTTCCTGTGGGAACTCCGGGAGCTGTCCCTCCTAGTCTGAAGTCTAGTTTGGGGTTTGTTTATGGGCTTTGTGCCTTGGCTTTCCTCCCAATGCTGATCTGTTGTGTTCCTTTCTTGTTTTGCCACGCTGCAGGCCTAAGACCGGACTAACGCGTCTTGGGCTGGGTGTGTTGATATGGGGTCTAGACCATCCCTTTCTCTTTTGCCTTCTTGGTTTGCGTCCTTGTGTGTGTGGCACGTTGGCCCCTCTCGTGAACCTGTAGGTTTAGTGTGGTTCTGTGTCACATAAACTTTTAGGGAGGGTGTCGGTTTGGCTCAGATTGAGCTGGCCCTGTAGCCCAATCTTTTCATGCATATCTCCCTGTCATTATGTTGCTCTCATGGTTTGGTGCGCCATGGTGGGGTCTGTATGCACATTCCAAATTCTGTGGAGACATAATCAGTACTCTTCCCACTGGGTGAGTTAGTGCCCTGCTCCCCCCATGCTGTCATCTCCCTGCTTCCCTCCCTGTTTCCACCCCTCCTCCTTTTCTTTGTATTGCAATAACATGTGCCTCCTTGGGTTTGGTCTGACCTCTACCTGACTGCCTTTACCGCAACCCATCTAGTGTGAGATAGTGGCTATTGTGCTGATTATACTTACCTCGGGACTCATGTTGTACGTGCCCTTTTGTGATTGGCTGACTTCACTTAGCATACTTTCCTTCAACTCTTCCCATGAAACAACGTGCTTCGTGTGATCAGTGTTTTTTAGTACTCCCTTGTGTGTATGTGCCAGAGTTTTCTTTCCTTTTTTTTCCTTCAGTTTTCTAATCCACTCATCAATTGATGGAAATTTCCAATTGTTTGCGATTGTGAATTGCACGCATGAACGACTGGTCGTGGTGTATTTCTTGCCCGTTCTGGGTATATGCCCAGTAGAGAGATAGTTGGGTCATAAAGTAGCTCCATATCCATTTGCTTTAAATTTTGCCAGATCACTTTCCACAGGGGCTGTTGCATATCTACACAACCACCAGCAGTGGAGGAGAGTTCCTATCTCGCCACATCCCCTCCAACATTTGTTGCTCTCTGGTTTTCTGATTTGGGCTATCCTCAGGGTCATAGATGGTATCTCATGCTTGTTTTAATTTGCATTTCTTTGATGGCTAAAGATCGAGAGCTTTTTCTCATGTTTATTGGCTATTCGGGTCTCCTCCCTAGTGACATTTCTTTTCATGTCTTTTGTCCACTTCCTGTGGGGGGGGGGGTTAATGGTTTTCTTCTTTGCAGGCTAGGAGGGTATTGTAGATTTTGGTAATAAGTTTTTTGTCTGTTATGTCATTGCTAAAAATCCTCTCTCAGTCTCTTGGTTCTCGTTACCTTTTTGGCGAAGCCTTTTGACGCACACAAGTGTTTTATCTTTAGTATATCCCACTTGTCAATTTCAGATTCACCTGTGTGTGTGTGTGTGTATCCTTCTCTGTTGCAGTTAGCCTATGTATTCCCTGGGCCAAGGTTCATAGGTTTGTCCCGATTCCTTCACTGATGGTCCTGATAGTTTGGGGTTTTACTTCTAGGTCTGCGATCTACCATGAGTTTGTTCATGTGCATGGGGTGAGGTAATCATCTTGTTTCCCATTTTTTACAGGTGGGTATCCATTGATTCCAGCACCATCTGCTTCCCACTTGATGCCTTTCGGGCCCTTATTGAAAATCAGTTGTCTATATGCTGATGGTTTTATTTCTGGGTTTTCTGTTCTTTTCCATTTGTCTGAGTATCTGTCATTATACCAGAACCACACTGTTTTAACCACTGTGGCTATGCAGTAGGTGTCAAAGTCAGGTCAAGTGAGCCCTCTGACTTAGTCCTTGAGGAGTTCTCTGCTGATTCTGGGCTTCTTCCCTCTCCATATGAAACTGGTG
The DNA here is from genome assembly GCF_000313985.2 of Echinops telfairi. Classification (NCBI taxonomy): domain Eukaryota; kingdom Metazoa; phylum Chordata; class Mammalia; order Afrosoricida; family Tenrecidae; genus Echinops; species Echinops telfairi. The sequence goes on from NW_022106084.1 coordinate 6,983,078, forward strand.
GTCAGTTTTTCCAATTCTCTGAAGAAGGTTGTTGGTATTTGAATTGGGATAGCATTAAACTTACATAGTGCCTTGGGTAAGATTGACATCTTTACTATAGTGAGTCTTCCAATCCACGAACATGGGATATTCTTCCATTTGTGGAGGGTGCTTTTGGTTTCTTATAGTAGGGTCCTATAGTTTTCCTTGTATAAGTCTTTTGTTGCTGTTGTTAAATATATCTCTAGATATTTCAATGTGTTTTTGGCTATTGTGAAGAGTACTCCCTTCTTGAGCTCCTCTTCCATGGCCTTGTCCAATGTATATAGCAAATCAATAGATTTCTGTTTGTTCATCTTGTATCCTGCCATGCTTCCATATTCCTCTTATCACTGTCAGTACTCCAGTTGTGGGACTTTGGGGATTTATAGAATCATATCATCTGCAAATAGTGATAGTTCCACCTCCTTCTCTCCCAGTTGGATACCTTTAATGTCGTTCTGCTGTCTTATGTTGTTAGCTAGGACCTCCAGTACAATGTTGAATAGTACTGGAGACTAGGGGCATCCTTGTCTGGTCTTCTTCAGTGGGATTGTTTTGGTCTTTTCTCCATTAACTATGATGTTGGCTGTTGGCTTTTCATAGAGAGCTTGTATTAACTTGAGGAATACTCCTTCCATTCCTATCTTCTTAAGTGTCTTAATTAGGAATGGGTGTTGGGTGTTTTCAATGCTTTTTCTGCATCTGTCATTATTATGGTGATTCATATACTTTTTCTTATTCGTGTGGTTATAATATTGATGGATTTTTAGATGTTAAGCCACCCCTGCATCTCTGGACTGAATCCCACTTGATCATGGTGGATGATATGTTTAATATACTTTTATATTCTGTTGGCCAATATGTTGTTAAGGACTTCTGCATCTGTGTTCATTAGAGATCTCAGTCTGTGGTTCTCGATTCCTGTGGGGTCTTTGCCCCGTTTGGGTATTAAAGTTATGCTGACTTCGTAGAATGAGTTTGTGAGTTTGCCTTCCTTTTTTATGCTATGGAATACTTTGTGGAGGATCAGTGTCAGCTCTTCTCTGAATGCTTGGTAGAATTCTCCTGTGAAGCCTTATGGTCCGGGAGCTTTTTTGTTGGTAGTTTCTTGATAGCCGTATCTATTTCTTCCTTTAATATACTTATTTAATAGCAAATCAAGGACATGGCTTTTCAAAAGAAAAGTTACGACTTGCTAGTTTCTAACTTGTACATTGTTTAGATCAAACCTGCATTATTTAAATACCTTTCTAGACTAGCAGAATTGATAGGGTGTGTTTCTAGAAGCTAAGCATCTCCCAAGTGAAAATAATATAAAGAAACTACAAGTCAAAATGAATCATTTAAATTAGAAGAAGCAGACCTCTTGGGTTTTGTTTATATATATAAATCATTTTATTGAGAGGTATTACAAATACCGTAACATTCCATAGTTCAGTCACATCTCTTGGGAGTTCAGTCACATCTCTTGGGGGTTTTGAGTGAAGGAATTGCCTATTTAATCATCCTTGAACACAAGGGAGCTTTGAAAATTTCGTGGAAACATTCCATTATCTTGAAATTCCATTTTTCCACAAACTTTTGAATTTCATTCCTTCTTCTATACCACCCCCCCTTTAAAAAAAAAACATTGAAGGCGCTTACAGCTTCTATAACAATCCATACATCAATTGTATCAAGCACATTTTGTGCACGTTCCCATCAATACTTCCTAGACATTTATTTTCTGTTGAGCCCTGGTGTCAGCTCCTCTATTACTTTTATATCTTTTTAAAAAATCATTTTATTAGGGGCTCATATAACTTTTATCACTATCCATCCACCCATCCATTGTGTCACGCGCACTTGTACATTTGTTGCCATCATCATTCTTAAAACACTTGCTCTCCATTTGAGCCCTTGATAACAGTTCCACATGTTTTCCCCTCCCTCATGAACCCTTGATAATTTAAAAATTATTATTATTTTCATATCTTACACTGACCACTGTCTCCCTTCCCCCTCTGTTTCTGTTGTGGCCCCCTCCCACCCCCAAGAGGCGGGCACGCAGTTATATGTTGATCATCACAATCCGTTCAGTCTTTCTCCCTTCCTCTCCCCATCTTCCACCTGCCCTTCTGGTATCGCTATTCCCATTTCTGTTCCTAAGTTTCATGTCATGAACTCTTTTGTCTTATCCATATATGTGCATATGCTCCAGTCTAGCCCACAGTGACAGGCAGTTCTAGGGTCATGATAGTGGCGGGAACCAGAGGAGTATTGTGTGATATGCCCCTTTCTATCTAGACACTTTGCTGCTTAAGATTTTCTTTTAATTTCAATAAAAGGTTGTAAATAGTAATGTTTGCTGACCTGTTTTGGGCCTCAGAAAATATTAAAAGGCAGTCATTGTAACGTTTGACATTTATATTCTTGGCCTGGGTCTTACTGAGTCAAGGTTGCCAAATTGAAGGAGGTGCTACCGTTTCCCCGAAAGTAAGACATCCCCCGAAAATAAGACCTACTTACAGTTTTGCCTCTCGCTGAAATATAAGGCATCCCCCTGAAAATAAGGCCCCCCAAAGCTACCATAACTCTGGACTCTGGACCGTAGCAGCGGGTGCCGTCTCGCAGCAAAAATTAATATAAGACACTGTCTTATTTTCGGGGAAACAGGGTAGTTCCAGGGGCTGTGCTCTTAGTGAACGCTTCTGTGAGTAGAGCCTCCCCCGCTTCTGTTTCCATAACCACCCTTTTGCATATACCCTGCACTTCTGAAGAAACCATTACAGTAGCTTTCAAGAACATTCTCATAGGATATACTGGGGTGGGCGGGGGCTGGGGAGGGCTTCAAAAAGTTTGTAGCAGATAAAATTTAAAGATAGGGTTTTTTCCCATAAACAAAGTGCTTTTATTTCCCTTAAAGATGTGTATTCACCTTTTATTTTGAAAGGTGAATGGTCTTACTGAAATGTCTAATAAATTTGCAGTAAAAGCTTTTTTTAAAAAAAGTTGTAACACGATGTTTTTTCTTCCTTTAGACCTGTATGGAGGTGTTAGGAGCCTTGAATGATGGCAGCCTAGGAGACTGTAAAGAAGCTGCTGACGTTTATAGAGCAAATTGTCATAAGCTTTTCCCTTACGCTTTGGCTTTCATGCCTCCTGGATACGAAGAAGATATGAAGATTACAGTTAATGGAGATAGTTCTGCAGAAACGGAAGAACTGGCCAATGAAATCTGAACATCATTAAAACAAGCAAATGGAATGACTTTGGACCATATCTAGTGTATAATATTTTTGTCACGCACCTGCTGCATTACTCTAACTTACACAGAATGAAAGGAGTAAATGTTCTGCCTTCAACTAGTGTTTTACTTTTTTTATCCTGCTGAAAAAGTATATATAAAATATCTAACATATTACAGGATATAGGTTCAGTTTCTTAAAAAAAAATTAAAAGCTGCTAAAATTGAGAGGTTAAAAAAAGATACCTTATCCTATTCCTACATACCCATCCATGTTTTTAAACTAATTTATATAAAATCTGGAGGCTGTTACAGCTAACAAAGCAGGTGTGTGGCGGAAATATTACTTTAAATTTGTCTTGTGAGATTTTACTATATCTCAGACAGCATAAACGCTGTTTCAGCACTGGATTCTTTCACTGAGCACAAAGAGTTGTTGGGGCTTTAGCATCTGACTGATTTTGTTACGGGGTTGATTCTGACCATAGGAAGTATGCAACGTGAATCACTATTTGCAGAGAAACCTACAACAGAAACTGCTGTTGTAGCAACAGGGACATAGAGATACAAAGCAAAATAACTAAGAAACCTAGAGGGTGTTTCATGTGCTTGTTGTGTTTCCAAAATTGACTGTACATGATCAGTTTGGTGTTCTTGTACCACAGTTTTTAACTGAAGGAACCAGTTGGAACAATCTCAGTTTTCACTAAAACTTGAAGAAATTAAATCACAATGCCAACCTTTCAGCATTGTTTTGGCCAAACTTGTTAAAACTGTAATGCAAGAACCAAATGCACTGTGATGTGGCACCAACTAATTAGCAAGCATGAATTTTCACCCCCGAGTGGAAACAAACCTACCACGGCTTGAAGTTAAGAACAGAACTCCTGGCTACCATTCTCTGACTGATCAAGAGACTCCTAGTTAAGAACCTCAGCAGGCCTTGTTCACGATATGCAGAAAAAAAGTGCTGCAGTTTAGATACCTCTGGAATTTTTCCACAGTGTCACAGGTTTGTAATACTTGAAGCCCTACATTTCTAAGAATATATTTCTTGCTCAGTTGTTTCAGGCAAGCCCAAGACTTTGTAATTTTTAAAGGGCCCAAGATCTTTTTTTTTTTCTTTCAATAACAGACCAGCTTTTTTTCCCCTGCAGTTACAGTTGTAATTTCCTTTTTGTTGTCAAACATAAGGTACCAAATACGATGCAATAAATTGTTTTGAAAAACAGTTGTGTGAATATTTCAACGAATCTGTGTTGGGCTTCTGTGATAATACACCGGTGGAAACAGCTGTAAACCAGAGGCAGTGTAATGTGCTGTAAAGTTCACCCATTGAAGCATTGTGACTAGTAGTGCAGACGGGAGCTCTTTGGAATGGGCTAACTGCCGGTGTTGGAAATTCCATGATGGACTCGCAGCGCTGCTCCTGAGGAAGTAAGGCTTCAGTGAGGGCCAGGATGGTGGCAGGTACAACGAATGTAATGCATTCTTTGACAGGAAAGCAGAAAACTGCTATTTTGATTGAGAAGATGAGCCTTACCATTTAAAACCCGCACGCTGAGAATCAGCCTTGGGCTCAATATTCTCATTGAATTTGCAAGAGCTGAACAAATAAAGACACCTACATAAAAATGAATCGCTTGTATATATAACTGACCTTTTTGTGGTACTGTTAGTTTATAGGAAGTATAAAAGGGGAGTTTTCAGGATATTTCATCCTTTTACTGATTGAAGAGTTGTGCTAAAACCCAACCTTTCATAGTACATGACTGTATTCCACTCCCCAGTCTTCAATTGAGTGATGGAAGGAGACATACAAACAACTCCAGTGCTTTGTTAAATTTTATTAACTGGCCCTGTCTCAGGAACATCTTTACAGATGGCAAAAAAATCAAAACAAAAAAAGCGAACAAACTTCTTTTTTCAACTTCTCCTAAGAGTGGCACCTGGCGTTCTTATTGTTGGGAAAGAACACTAGTGCTACCTCTGCCACTAAGGCGTGTTTGGAGGAGGTGCCAGCCATAGAATGGGGGTGGGGCTGTGAATGATGGTGTAACTCTACTGTATATGGAAACGAAATTCATATATTTGTCTTGACAATGTTCAAATGATGTAGATTGTCTTAGAATGAATATTCATGAGTACTTGGAACTCTTGATATTGATGCCATTCTGAGGAGCTAAATTCCTAACATGTATATTGTATTTCCACCCAGTTTTACTGGAACTATTGAATAAATCTTTTATTTTCTTTCAGGTTTACTTGATAATGCATACATTGTCTGGTGTCAAAAGGACCTTGACTGACTTCATTTTATGTCCAAACATCACCCCTCTAAACCATTGTACTGTACTCTCTTGCTCTGAGTAGAATTAACTGGATCATCTCACATGTGTCTCTTTCATTCTATTAATTTCAAATGCCTTTGGGTGGGGTGGGATAAGGGGGGAGGGAACAGAGAAACAAGTGGGAAAAAATGGAGTGCTGTTGTAATCTAAACAAGTGCCTTAATGTTCCTTGCTGAGAACTGGTGTTATCCGCCCTTTTGAGAAGAAAGGGTCCCTTGACCTGTATTAATTAACATAGGAAAGTAAAGTTCTCTTTGTTTTTCTTTATATTCAACTACTCTTGTCATTTCTCATTTAAAAACAAAAATCTGACTAGGTTAGTTTACTCAGTTTAATTAGATAGCTGAGTCATAAAGTTTAGACATTTTCCTGTATAATATGCTTAAAAATAAAGTGTGGTCTATACTAGCACGACTAAGAGTAATGTGAGTGACTACCCTCTCTCTGGGAGTTACCAGGCCCTTGTTTTCACAGCAAAGCTTGCACTGTCTGGTCTGCCTTATTGCTGTTAGAGCTTGACTTTGAAGAGGCCTAGAAGTTGGGGTCCTGCTTCAGGTAGGTTTTGATCAATTCCAGGAAGTCTCCTGTGCAGTTTCTAGGGTGATTTCTCTTGCCATGTGGGGCATTTATTTGGGAGAAGGTAGAAAGTGAGGTGTGTTGGACTTCTGTAAAAGATAGATTGTAAAAGATTTTGTATGTACTTAGGGAATTTCCAGCATTTTGGTAAATTAGCTGCACGGACGGATCTTCAGTTAGAAAGAAGGCTGCCTTCCATTTGTAAGTCATGCTCAACTTTTAAATTAACAGACGAGATATCTTGACTTGTGTACTACCATCTAAACCAGCGGTTCCCAACCTGTGGGTTGCGACCCCTTTGGGGGTCAAACAACCCTTTCATAGGGGTTGCCCAATTCCTAACAGTAGCAAAATTACAGTTATGAAGTAGCAACAAAAATAATTTTATGGTTGGGGGTGTCACCACAACATCAGGAACGGTATTGAAGGGTCGCAGCCCTAGGAAGGTTGAGAACCACTGATAAAAACTATGCTAAACCCACACTCAAAAGCAGGTTCCCAGAAATGGCTACATTTTGCACTCTTGGAAATGGAAAGCTTAAAAGTTTGCTTCTAATTTTTATAATCATGACTTGTAGTAATAAAAGGTTTTTTAGAGAGAATGTGAGGGGTAAAAAGGGTTTTTTAAAGTTATTTATTGAATTATACCATTATCTTTCACTATATGACCTATTAGGTGCTAGTGTGCAAGAATTTCTAAAGAGAGTGCTCACTCCAGTATAGCACAAGAGGATTACACTGCTCAATACTGCCCCTCCATCAGGATATTGGCTTGTATGAAGACATAAAAATAGGTAGATGAAGCAGGTGTTAGTTTAAAAAAAGGGGGGGCGGGTAAGAGCCCCCCAAAAAATTATTTTTAAAACCAAAAAACAAAGATCTCAAGTTTCTTAGTTCATCCAATTGCCTTTGAAGAGACTAGAAGAAAAAGCTGATATTTTAAGACAAGCTTAAAAATGTACATCCTCAGCGCTCTTCAGAGTAGAGTTCTGTGTGCCACAAATAGAATACTGATTTTCAATCCTGCTCATAACAAAACTAAAGTTCATAGTTGGGTATTTTAAGATGATGTTGTGGTTCTTAAATTGTTTTAATTGGGGGTCTCTGTCTCTAGCTTATGGGTCAGGTCAGTGTTCGAAGAGTGGTATAGTTCTTCCTAACCAGGCATGGGAGTGGTGGTTGTGATGGATCAATATGGTAGAGAAGATAACGTGAAAATGTCTCCCTTTGCTGATTGAATCTTCAGCATAGCCTCAGTACTGCAGATGATACCTTTATCAATTAGATAAGAAGCAAAGGAATCGGGAATATCTTCTGGACCCCCATGACTTTTAACAATTGCATTACTGTGCATATTTAATTGCCTGTGTGTTGGTTTCACAAGCCCCGATCCCTGATGGACGCAGTCTAAGTATAGTTCTTGCTCTGTCCTTGTAGATAGGGTCACTGTGAGTTGTAAGGGGGCTCTATAGCCATGACTTGTTTAACAAGCTTCTCTTCCTGGGAAGTTCTATGGTTACCTCCTGTTCTGCCAAACATTGAGCTTCTGTATAAAAAGTTGGAAGTGGCTTTGACCTGCAAGTTGATTGAGTGCATTGGCTAGTGTCTGATGGCTAGTCACAAATCGGATGTTCTTCAACATCTGCTTTAAAAAAAAATCATTTTATTGGGGGCTCGTACAACTCATCACAATCCATACTTAACATCCATTGTGTCAAGCACATTTGTACACTTGTTGCCCTAATTCTCAAAACATTTGCTTTTTCCTTGAACCCTTGGTATCAGCTCATTTTTCCCCTCCTTGCCCCCCCCCAACCCTTGATAATTTATAAATTATTATTTTGTCATGTCTTACATTGTCTGACATCTCCCTTCACCCATTTTTCTGTTGTCCATCCCCCAGTGAGGGGGGTCATATGTAGATCCTTGTAATCAGTTCTGACCTTCCCCCCACCCTCCCAGAATCGCCACTCTCACCACTTGCCCTGAGAGGTTCATCTGTCCTGGATTCCCTGTTTCCAGTTCCTATCTATACCAGTGTACATCCTCTGGTCTAGCCAAATTTATAAGGTAGAATTGGTATCATGATGGTGGGGAGGAAGCATTAAGGAACTATAGGAAAATTGTGTGTTTCTTCGTCGCTACACTGCACCTTGACTGGCTCATCTCCTTCCCCTGACCCTTCTGTAAGGGGATGTCCAGTTGCCTACAGATGGGCTTTGGGTCCCCACTCAACACTCCCCCTCATTCACATGATTTTTTGTTCTTTGATACCTGATCCCCAACACCTGTTTCTTGATGAAATATTAGCCTCTGTGTCTCATCATTTTTCTTAGAGCCACTTCCTTGTTTTCAGTTACTCCTGCCTGATACCTTTAGATAACAAACCTGTCTCCCAGATTCTTCCCCTCAATTTCTGAACTATGGAATACTAAAAAATTGCATCATTAAAGTAAAAGAAATTCACTATGCTTTAACAGTAGGAGTATTCAGAAATACTTAATGTTGTATTGCGTAGCATTTCATTGAAAACTACCTAAGAACAAGTCAAAGTCAAGTCAGTTTTCACTAGTCGTGCTTAAAACGTGTTTTCTTTCCAGAGTTTATTTCAAGCATTCCATGTCACATAGCATTTCCCATTCACCTGTTAGGAAGCCTCATATTTGGAGTTGTGTAGTGATAGTACAGAGTAAATGAATACCCCATCGAGAGGCACTATGAGTCAGAATAGGAGCTCAGGTGGTATAGTGGGTAGTTGGGTTGCTAACTGGAAGGTCACCAGTTTGAAACCAGCAGCAGCTTTTCTGGAGAAAGACGTGTGTAAAGAGTCTCGGGAACCCACAGGGACAGCTTTACTCTTGCCCTGTAGAGTTGGTATGAGTCAGAACTCAACTGAGTTTTTATATCTGTGGATAATGCAGCGTATGGGCACCTCTGAATGACTAAATCCAACAACCTACAGTTAAGCCAACTTAAAGTGTTGAATGACAGTTCTCAGGACAGAGATGTAGTAACAAGGTAAGCCCCTGAGTATCCACCTTTGGGTTCTAATTCACTTGAGCTGCAATCCTTTTTGAATTGATGCGCCAACAGAAAGGAAAGTTAATTGCAGACACATTGTCAACAAAACAAAACTGATAGGCAGCTAGTCAAAGGTAGGAGTTTGAATTCAGCCCGTGTTCTCCCCGCTGCTGGCCAGTCCAGGGTCCACCGTGATCCCTCACCTGTAGGTCTGAGTGGTATGGCTCTGGTAGCGCAGCTGTACAGCCCTGAGCACCCCCTAGAAGTGGCTATGTCCCAGCAGCAGCTCCACCACTGCTCGGTCTGCACCAGCAACCTTGCTCTTGTCCAGCTCACAGTGGCAGCAGCTGGCCACAGCCACCTGCCTCCTGCAGACCTGAGGTACGTGCAGTGGTGGTAACAAATGACGCTACTGTGCAGTGCCACATGAGCACATTTTGATTACTGCTGCGGCATACTGGCTTACGGGTTGGGCTGCTAGCCACAAGGTCAGCCGTCTGAAAGCAGCCACTGCTGAAGAAAGACGGAGGTTCTCACTCTTGCACAGTTGAAAGTCCTGGAAGCCCACAGTCGCAGTGCTAGCCTGCCCTACAGGATCGCTGTGGGCCAGGTTCCACTCAGTGGCAAGGAGGTGCGTTTATCGTGCTAAACAATATTTTTTTAATTTGGAAGTATAAGTTTTTTGTGCATGTACACATAAGGAAAAGTACACTATTGTATACTTAACATGAACATTTGACTAGCAGATTCTAACTACCCAACTGTTTTGCAATCCCCAAAAGGTTTAGGTCTGGCAGGCGTCCTCAAACTATGGCCCGCTGGGTGTTTTTGCCCCGTTTGTTTTTTAACTTCAAAATAAGATATGTGCAGTGTGCATAGGAATTTGTTCATATCCTTTTTTTTAACCTATAGTCCGGCCCTCCAACGGATTTGAGAGACAGTGAACTGGCCCCCTGTTTAAAAAGTTGCCTATGCACACCCCACAGCCTGCCTGTATTTCTCATTTATCCTCCCCTCTGCTCATGATTTACCTCAATAGACTATAGACCCATTATATTCCTGTTAAGAAAGGATTTCTTACAACTAATTTTCAGTTTGTTTGTGTTTCCCCCTGTAGTTTGTCAAAGTAACGTACTACCCTTGTAGGAAACAGGACCTTTCTGGGTTGTCTGGTCATTGTGGTATTTATTGGTCAGCAGTGAATCTGCTCATCTTTCATGTTGTTGGTAACCAGCCACCCAGGTGAAAGCATCCCAGAGAATTTTTCCATGCAGTAGTTTTTCATCTTCCCGACATTTTGACGGGATTGGTAACACACCATTTACTTGATAGATATGTCTTCTTTCAATTAACACAAGTAAGTAGACTTCATGTCATCGCAACCAAGACACTAGTCTACAACTAGTTTCCTGTACTTAGGATAAGCATTGCCTTCTTTTAAGGAGTACCCTGGTTTTATATTAGAGTCTCAGTGGAACTATTGAAAAGCAAAACCAATCCAACTTGGTACCCAGGACCACCTGCAAAGGTTCTGATTTAAATGACCTTATGTAGGCCCTGGAATTTGTCTTTTTCTTTCTTAAAAAAATGTCAGTGATTCTAAGGTACCCCCAATGTTGTGGACCACAGCCTTTGAAAAATTAAAATATTTACTCAGAGATAAAAAGGCCAAACAAGTATGTGTGTGTAGAGATTTCCCTGCCTTCTATTAAACAGAAGAACCTAGATGAGAACCCCTTCTGGTCAACTTTAAAGCCCATGCTTTGCCTTATTGAAATCATGCTCTTACTACTCTGCCTGAGACATTAGCATTCAGACCGGAGAAAACAAAACACCTCTTTTTATATATATAATGGCATAGTGACTTCCATTGAAACAACCTTTTACATGGTGTGGCCTAGGTAGATGTTTGTGTTTTTAAAGTATGGGTACCCAGAGCAAAACAAGTAAGCAGGCTTTTAAATAAGGATGAATGGTATATATTACTCTCTGAAAGTACACACCTAGCCTCTGAATCAAGTAGATACTCCTTTGTTATCCCTCAAAAGATTTTCTCCATAATGAGTGAATCATTAAGGAACATCTCAGAGGATGGTGCTAGCAATAGCTCACTGAGCTCTTCTATGTTCCAGGCAACATGGTGCTTCACATTTGCCCAATCATTTAATCTTTTTCAAACCATAGGAAGTTTAACAGAAATTTAACCATTAACAGACATTGAGGGCCCAAAGAAGTCAACTTGACAGTCACACAACTTGTAAGGGATAAAATCTGATTCAGGTCCACAAATTTTGGGCTTCTATTCACAATGCCGCGGAGCCGTATGGAGAAAGCGAGGAGGACCGTGGCAGGAAGTGTGAGGAGGTTAGTAGAGATGGTGAAGAGGAAGAACCAGATAAGCTGGCTCTGTGATGGGGACAAATGAAGGTGAAGGAAGAGTGAACAGTAATGTCCGGAGCTTCAAACCCTAAGCCTTTCATGGGATGAAACAAAAGGTACTGGTCAAAGTTGAGGGGGAAAGAAAACCTCATTTTACATGAATTCTAAGAAGCCCTGGTGGCACCGTGGTTAAATGCCCACCTGCTAATGGAAAGCTTGGGGGTTTACACCTACCCAGCAGCTCTGCAAGAGAAAAAACCTGGCCCTTCACCCTCAAAGACTGCAGCCAAAGAAACTACACGTGTGCACAAAAACTGCCATCAAATGGATTCTGCCTCTTGGCCACCTTGTAGGGTCTCTGAGACTCAATCTTTACAAGAGCAAGCAGTGTTATCTTTCTCCCATGGAGTGGCTGGTGGGCTTGATCTGCTGACCTTAGGGTTAGCAGTGCAAGGCTCTACCAGTGCTCCTAAGGAGAACCCTACAGGGCAATTCTGTGTCCTGTAGAGTGGCTACGAGCTGGAATCCACTCAGCAGCACACAACAGGGACCATCTAAGTGGGGAGGCTTAGTAGGAAGATACGTGGATCTAGAATTCTGAAGAGTGTGACTTGAGGTTGAGTGTGATTGTGAGTGGTGGCCTGGACAAGCCTATGCAAAGAGCCGTAGAACAGAGATGTCTAGGAAATCTCCACGAGCGCAGAGGAGAAAACAAACCAACGTCATTGAGTCAGTGTTGACTCAGTGATCCTATAGGACAGGGCTGAACTGCCAATGTGAGTTTCTGGACTAACTTTACAGGAGTAGAAAGCCCTGTCTTTCTCCCTTACAGAGTGGCTGGTGGTTTTGAACAGCTGACCTTGCAGTTAGCAGCCCATCACTTAACACACCACCGGGGCTCCTGAGGAGGAGAACAGGAACTAGTGTAAGAAACCAACAAGTGGTTTTCAAAATACTAGAAGCAGATGCTACTGTTGAGGAATCATGGTATTCAAGGATTAATTCATCAACAAGGGCAAAATCGGTATCAGAATTCACACCATTGTTTCTCGGCCTTTTGTCTAAAAGCAAGTGTAGAATTCACACGTATGCATATTTTAAGGTCTGTCTGAATATCATATTTTGACAAGGATGTTGAAAACATAGCAACTCTCAGAAACTCTTTGATGTATAACTTAGCATAGTCAATATGGGGGCAACTGGCAATAGCCAAAATATTAAATATGTTTATATCTTATGAGTCAACAATTCCAATCCTTAGTATATGCCTTTTAAACATTCTCACACGCTTGCTAGGGAGACACGTACAAGACTGATCACTGCAGCATTGTTACAAGACTGATCACTGCAGCATTGTTTACAAAAGTAAAAGTTCGTAAGTGAAATGTCTATCAACATGCTGTTGGGCGTTACCGAGTTAATCCTGACTCGCAGTGAGTGACCCCACATGTAACAGAATGAAACACTGCCCAGTCCTGCGTCACCTCACGCCACCGTTGCCACGATTGAGCCCATTGTTGCAGCCACTGCGCCAATCCATCCTGGGGAGGCTCTTCCTCTTTTTTTTGACCTAGTTTCACAAGCATGATGTGCTCCGGGACTGGTCTTTCCTGGTAACATATCCAAAGAGCACGAGACAAGAGTCGCACGCCTAAGCAGCATTCGGGCTATATTTCCAACACAAATGTATTCACTCTTCTGGAAGCCCATGGTCCGTGTGGTATTCTTTGCCAGTACTACCTAGCATTCAAAAGCTTCAATTCTTTGGTCTTCCTTGATGATTGTCCATCTTTCTTCCACAGAGACATGAACCCAAGGAAAACGCTGTGTCTTGGGTCAGGCACACTTTAGTCCTCAGAGTGGTATCTTTGTTCTCGAACACTTTAAAGAAGTCTTTTGCACTTGACTTGCCCAACACCATATGTTGTTTGATTTCTTAACTACTGGCTTCCCTGGGTGTTGATGGTGGAGCCAAGTAAAATGAAATCCTTGGCAGCACCAGTCTTCTCTCCATCGGTCATGATGCTGTGTATTGATTGAGGTGTCAGGATTTGGGTCTTTATGCTGAGGTCTGTGTGATCCATATTGAAGGCTGTAGTCTTTGATACTCACCAGAAGTGCTTCAGGTTCTTCCGCTGTCAGTATGCAAGATGTGTCATCTGCTTAGCATACGTTGTTGATAAGCCTTGATAAGCCTTCCTCCACAGCTTTACCGATTTGAAACCACATGGTATCCCTTTGTCCTGCCTGCATGGCTGCCTTTTGGTTTTATGTACAGGTTTCATTCACATGAGCACAATTAAGTGTTCTGAACCTCTCCTTCACAATGAATGCCAATATAAGAATAAATGGTGTGACATTCATGCAATGGAATGCTGTGCAGTTAAATAAAGTAGTATTAAGTGAACTAATAAAGTGTAAGTTTAGAAGCAGGCTTCTACAGGTATTCTGCTCTTTTTAATAAAACCCATCTCAGAAGTGATGAGGTTTAGGACTCTCGGTACCCTGACACTACCTAATTAACAAAACAAAGAAAATCTCCGTGCCCAAACAGGGTGATAGTCACAGATACAGGGGTTAGGGCCCCAGCGTAGCTTTGGGCTCAGCTGGTCCCAGGACACTGTTAGGAGAGGGAGGAATAGCTCAGAATAGCTGGCTCAGTTTGTCGCTTACCTTCTCTGAGCATAGCTTACTGTGACGATAACATGAGGCAATTTATGCAATAATAATTTGGCAAAACCATGTAATATAAATAATAATATTAAATAACCCTCGGAGACGTCGGACAGTGTAAGATAAGACAAAAGAGTTTATAAATGAAACAACAATCATTTTATTCTGATTTTCAGTTTTACTTCAGAGCCAGTGTGTGACCTCAAAGCACCGCATAAGGCCTGCCTCTGCCCCGCAGCTCGGCCCCCTCCTCGGGCAAGGTTTCCCAAAGTCACACAGCCACCTCTTGCCATACTCCTTTCCCTGATTTTCCTTCTTTTACTTATCATTCGTCGGTTTTCTTAGGCTTGTGTTAAGTTCTTTATAGCTCTCATTAGTGTGCAAGCTTGCCCCAAAGGCAGATTTTACCTCATATTTATTTGTGTCCCCAGTGCCAAGGCCAGCCCACTGGATGAGCCCTCGTGGCACAAATAGATGAGCACGTGGCTGCTAACTAAGAGGAGGCGGCTTGAATCCTCCCCGTCCTCGGCGGGAAAAAGATCCAGTGACCTGCTTCAGCGGCGATGACCAACCAACCCGTCCCGGCAGGCTTACTTGGTCAGACGGGGTCCCTACAAGCGGAGCACAACCCCCCGGAACCGAATACAACCACTGATATCAAAGAGCTCAAGGGGAGAGACGATGCTTCAAAACGGATGGTAGGAGCAATTGTACAATTATGCTTGAACTACTGGGATTATGGAATGTTGTGACATCTGTAAGAGCGAATAAAATGAAGAATTGAAAAATATATATATCCGGAAAGGGATTTATAGGGTTGGGTCCTCTCACCATATTTATTCAATCTGTATGCTGAGCAAATAATCTGGGAAACTGGATTATATGAAGGATATGGCTGGATTAGAGGAAGATTTATTAGCAGATGGCACAACCTTGCTTGCCGAAAGTGAGGGGCACTTGAAGCACTTGCTGAGGAAGATCAAGGACTGCAGCCTTCAGTCTGGACTATAACTCAATGAAAGGAAGACCCAAATCGTCACAACTGGACCCCAAGCTGCTGCTGTTGGTAGGTGCCATTGAGCCGGTTCTGACCCGTAGTGACCCTGTGCAGAAGAGAAGGAAGCACTGCCTGGTCCTGTCCAGCTTCACCATTGTTCCGATGCTTGAGTCACTGTTGCAGCCACTGTGTCCATCCGTCTTGTCCAGGGTCTTCCTCTTTTCCCAGACCCTCCACTTTACCAAGCATGATGCCCTTCTCCAGGGACGGGTCTCTCCTGACAACACGTCCAAAGTTTGTAAGACAAAGTCTTGCCACCCTTGCCTCTAAGGAACACTCTGGCCGTCTTTCTTCCAAGACAGATTCGTTTGTCCTTTTGGCAGTCCATTGTACTTTCAATATTCTTGGTCAGCACCACAATTCAAATGCATCGATTCTTCCGTACCAGGGATCAGCAAACATTTGAGATGGAAGAGCCAATCCTCACAACAATTTTAAAATTATTCTAGAGCCATAAATAAAACTTAAAAACAAATGAAATCACCACTATCTGAATAATACGTTTTTTTAAATAAATGAAACTATGATAGTTAATTTTATTTTCAATTTTACTTCAGAGCCACATGTGCACACTGAAAGAACTGCATATGGCTCTCGAGCTGCAGGTTACCAACTCTTGTTCTATACCAGTGGTTCTCAATCTGTGGGACACGACCCCTCTCAGGGTCGAACAACAATTTTACAGGGGTTGCCTGATTCATAACAGTAGCAAAATTAGTTAGGAAGTAGCAAGGAAAATAATTTTATGGTTGGAGGTCACCCCAACATGAGGAACTGTATTAAAGGGTCGCAGCACTAAGAAGGTTGAGAACAACTGCTCTGTTCCAATAGGTAACATCCTAATAAACAGAGAAAAGATTGAAGTTTTCAAGGACTTAATTTCGTTTGGATCTACAGTCAATGCACACGGAAGCAACAGTGAAGAGATCAAAAAGGTGCATTGCATTGGGAAAATCGGTTGCACAAGATCTCTTTAAAGTATTAAAGAGCAAGGATGCCACTTTGAAGACTAAGGTGTGCCTGACACAAGTCATGTATTTTCTTTTTTTAAAAATAATTTTATTGGGGGCTCCTGTAGCTCTTATCACAATATATACATACATTTATTGTCAAGCACATTTGTACATGTGTTGCCATCATTTCAAAACGTTTTCTTTCTACTTGAGCCCTTGGTATCAGCTCATTTTTCCCTTTCCTCCCTCACGAACCCTTAATAATTTATAAATTATTATTTTTTCATGTCTTCCACTGACTGCTTGTCTCCATTCACCCACTTTTTGTTGTCCGTCCCCCAGGGAGGGAGTTATATGTAGATAATTGTGATCTGTTCCCCCTTTCTCTCCCCACCTTCCCTTTATCCTCCTGGCATCAATATTCTCATTATTGCTTCTGAGTGGTTTCTCTGTCCTGGATTCCCTGTGTTTCCAACTCTGATTTGTACCTGAGCACATGATCTAGTCAAGCTGGACTTTTTGGGGTGGGTGTGGGTGGGGATTTGTTTATCTTTCTTCTACTTTTT
>NW_022106084.1:7000837-7021677 GCF_000313985.2 Echinops telfairi
CACCTGGTGATCACACAGGCTGGTGTGCTTCTTCCATGTGGCTTCGTTGCTTCTGAGCTAGATGGCCACAAGCTTTTAAGACCCTAGATGCTATATCTTTTGATAGCTGAGCACCATCAGCTTTCTTCAGCACATTTGCTTATTCACCCGCTTTGTCTTCAGCGGTTGTGTCAGGAAGGTGAGCATCATAGAATGCCGATTTAATAGAAGAAAGTATTCTTGCATGGAGGGAGTACTTGAATGGAGGCCCAATGTCCTTCTGCTACCTTAATACTAAACCTATAAATATATGCACATAGATCTATTTCCCCATCCTCATATGTATATTTGCATGTACATGTCTTTATCTAGACCTCTATAAATGCCCTCTGCCTCCCAGCTCTTTCCTCTCTTTCCCTTGACTTTCCTCCTGTCCCACTATCATGCTCAGTCCCCACCAGGGTTTCAGCAATTCCTCTTTGTTACATTACCCTTCATCATGCCCTACCAGGCCTCCCACAGGCTCCTCACCACCAATTTGGATCACTTATTGTTCCCTTGTTCCTGGGTTTGTTAACACCACTTCCTTTCCTCCCACCTCCCCCTCCCATGTCCCCCCGGAACTGTAGGTCCCGTTGTTTTATCCTCCAGATTGTTAATCCTATCTATCTTACTTAAACAGACCTGTACAAGCTGGATTTGTAAGGTAGAATTGAGATCCTGATAGTGGAGGAAGGAAGCATTAAAGAACTAGAAGAAAGTTGTATGTTTCATTGGTGCTATACAGCGCCCTGACTGCTTTGTCTCTTCCTTGTGGCCCTTCTGTAGGGGGATGTCCAATTGTCTACAGATGGGCATTGGGTCTCCACTCTGCATTCCCCCTCATTCACATTGATAAGATTTTTTGTTCTGGTGTGCTTCTTCCATGTGGGCTTTGTTGCTTCTCAGCTAAATGGCCGCTTGTTTATCTTTAAGCCTTTAAGACCTCAGATCCTTTATCTTTTGATAGCTGGGCACCATCAGCTTTCTTCACCACATTTGCTATGCACCCATTTTGTCTTCAGAGGTCGTGTTGGGAAGGTGAGCATCACCTAATGCCAGGTTATTAGAATAAAGTGTTCTTGCATTGAGGGAGTACTTGAGTAGAGGCCCAATGTCCCTCTGCTACCTTGATACTAACATATAAATATATATACATAGATCTATCTCCTTATCATTATAAGCCATGTATTTTCTTTTAAAAAAATCATTTTATTAGAGGCTCATACAACTCATCACAATCCATACATACAATAGTGTAAAGCACATTTGTACATTCATTGCCCTCATCATTCTTAAAACATTTGCTCTCCACTTAAGTCCCTGGCACCAGCTCATTTTTCCCCCTCCCTCCTCGCTCCCCTTTCCAAGCCATGTATTTTCATTGGCCTCCGATGCATGTGAAAGTTGGACACTGAATAAGGAAACCCAGGAAATAATAGAGGCATTCCAAGTATGGTTCTGGTGAAGAGTGTGGGAAGTAGTATGGATGCCGAAAGAACAAACAAGTCTGCCGAAAAAGTACAGCCAGCATGCTCTTGAATCTGGGGTAGCTTCACTTTGGACGTGTCATCAAGAGAAAGTAGTCCCTGGAAAAGGATATGTGCTTGTAGAGTGAGAAGGCTGTGAAAAGGCGGCAGGCCCTTAAAGGGATGGACTGACACAGTGGCTGCAACAATGGGCTCAAGGACATGAACGAGTGTGGGGATGGGCAGGCCTGGGAAATGTGTGGTTCTGTTGCACACGGGGTCACTGTGAGTCGGAACTGACTCTAACAACGACAATACAAAGTTTAAAATGTTAGGAAGTAAGAATGCCCCTTTGTTGTGGATCGAAATGTGTCCTGCAGAAAAGTTGTAAATCCTCAGCCTGCTACTTATGGAGGTAACTCAGTTTTCATTTAGGGGTAATGAGGCACATGAGTGTTTTAAGTCAATCGCCTTTGAGACATACGAAGAGATGCGCATAAATGGACGGACGATAGATGTTCACCAAGGGACACTACAGAAGTTGAACAGTCGACCGTCTTCCCCTGGAGGTCTAAAAACTCCGACTCACAGTGACCCTATAGGACAGGGTAGAACTGTCCCTGTGAGTTTATGAGACTGTAACTCTTACGGGTTTCAACTGCCACCTTTCGGTTAGCAGCCCAGCGTGAAACCACTGTGACACCAGGCCACCCAGCTAGAGGTAGCATCTTGAACTCAGACTTCTAGCATCCTAACTGTGGATGCCTAGTGGCACAATGGTCAAGCACTTGGCAGTGAACTGAAAGGTCAACAGTTAGAAGCCACTAGCTGCTCCATTGGAAACGATGGGGTAATCTGTTTCTGTGACAATTTAGCCTAGGAAACGCTATGGGGCAGTTCTAGGCTGCCCTCTGCAGGGCCACTGAGAGTCCGAATTGACTCAATGGCAAAGGATTCCAATTTTGGTGTTAGCTTTCTGTAAGAAAACAAATGTTCGTCAAAACGACCTGCTCAAGGCACGTGATATTTCTGCTTCAGCAGCACTAGAGCACTCTCATTTATTCCCTCCATTCTATTCTCCTGAAATTCCTAGAATCCTAGGGTTTTTTCCTGAAATGCTAGGTTTCTTTCATCCTAGCATCTAGATCTTTTACTGTCTTTCCCATATTTTCAGTTCCCTGTCTTTGTTTTACACATTGAGTTATTCACTTAATACTCTCATTTATTCTCTCGTCATCTACAGCTAATTTGCTTTTTCCATTAGGTTATTTTACTTCATTTCTAAGTCCACCCTCCCCACCCACTTTCCAGTTCAGTCTGGTAGTCTCTTGCGCATCTTTTAAGTACATCACTTATTCTTAAAAAAACATTACATTTTATAGGTATTCTATACCTGGTATCTGTTAATTCCACTATCTATGGCCCATAGAGTGAACCCAAGAGACATATAGTGAGTTATGGACACATTGAGCTGTTAACCACAAGGTCAGCAGTTCGAAGCCACCAGCTGCTCCTTAGGAGAAAGACAAGGTTTTCCACCCCAGTAAAGAGTACAGTCTCAGATAAATTATTGATGCTATCAATGGAGTCACCTTACACCCAAGGGGGATGATTGATAAGTTTTTTTAAGTATAAAATGATAATAAGACCACGAAAGTAAAACTGAGTCATACATAACCTGTGGACAAGTGGATGGATTATGAGATCCAATTTAATTCTAGCCCCAATCCAAGAACAGGTAGTTCTATGTCATGACCTTGCTTGATACTTGCCTTCATGAAACATCACTCAAGATAAGGGAGCTACAGCAAAATGTGGTGAAGAAAGCAGATAGTGAGTGCCCTGCTATCAATTGGATTAGTGTGTGGGTCTTAAAAGCTTGTATTCACACAAGCAGCCATCTAAGCAAGGAGTTAACTAAGACCACGTAGAAGAAGCACACCAGCCTGTGTGATCCAAAGATGACAAACAACAACATCCAAATATGATGAAGGGAAAAGTATCAGAAATTAAATTGTAGAAGCCAGTATGTAAAGGTTTATGGAAGACAGTGAGATCCCAGAATCTAGATCCCCTCTGGCCACAGTTGAGGGATGTGAACAGCCTTATAATCAGACAGAGATTATTATAAACTTGATTATGGTGGAGGGCAAGATGATACGATACCTGGTCAGCTGATCTCCCACTTGACCCATCCTAAATTTCCATTTTAAATATTTCTCGTTTGTTCCACCACAGAAATTTTCTCTCGGGTTTATTTTAGTATTGCTAGTGGTCTTTTCTTTCTTCCTTTCAGTCCTGTGTTTTAAATTATGCTTCCCAGTTTACAGAGCACAGAAGGAGCGATGCACAGAGACAATAATCAATGTAATAGCTTGTCACAGATATACAGGGGTGGGGAGGTTAAGGGGAATTGGGGAGTAAATAATGAACTGGGTGGGGGTGCACTAGAACTGATTGTGATGGTGTATATGTCACTCTTTATGAAAGCCACTTAACTTTGGAAATACATGTAGATTTTATATCAATAAAACTACTGGAAAAATGGTCTCAAACACAGAGGCAGTTCTACCGTCCTATTGGGTCACAGAGTCAGAATTGACTTGTGACCCAAGTCAACTGCAGTGAGGTTTGAGTGAGTTATGGCCCTTGGAAGTCTGTATCTATTATTTTTGCTGATTGTCAGATATAAAGGTTTAGCTTCTTGGTGCTTGGCAATGAGATCATTGCCTGACCTTGAATCTTAGAAGAGCCACTTGTTATTTCAGTGAGAGTTTACATAGAAGACTAGGCTTCCTTAACAATTTCTACACACTTATTTTAGTGGCATCAGTTATAGTCAATGGGCCAGCTTTCTCATTGTTCCGTTCTGGTTGTTCCAGTAATGCTGTCTTATGCTGCCTTACCTTCTCACCTTCAGAGGAAGCGCTGACCATGTGGTCTCATACAGATGGTTATTTTTAAAAGGAGAACAGTATCGTTGAGTTGTAATATTTATTTTCAAGTCAACTGGTGATTTTTTTAAACCCTATCTTTTATTGTGAATTAGATGGTTTACAGAGCAGATGTTTTACATTCAACAGATCAGACACATTTCATTTTGTACATTGCCGTCCCCCGGGGTAACCGCACTTATCCCACATCCTCCCTGGGTTTCCCATTTCCATCCTTCTTTCTCTCCTGTGGAACTTTGTCCTTGAGTAAATGCTGCTTCTTTGATCTCCAACAGTTGATTATTCAGAAGGGTGCTTATCTCACTAGTATTACTTGTTCCTCTTACAGACCTATTGTTGGCTGAAAATTGAGCTCAGTTCCTGATTACCTGACTAGACGGGTGACCAAAGGCCACAGTCGCAGACATTCCACTAATCAGCAGGTCTGTCTTCTTTTATGATTTTGAGTTTTGTCCAAATTTTTCTCCCAGTCTATCTAGAACCGTCTACGGTGATCCCTTTGAGAGCAGTTGGTAGTGGTAGACAGACACCATCTGGTTCTTCTGGTCGCAGGGGTCTCCATGTTCATTTGGTCTATCAATTCATTGGACTAATTGTTTCTAAGCATCTTCGATGCCCCACCTCCCCATCTGTCCTCTGAACAGGCAGAAACGAAGTTAATCCTAGATGGTTGTTCACAAGCTTTTAAAACTCGTCACTACTGACCAAAGTAGGATATAGAATATTGTCTTTGTGGACTGTTATGCTGGTTGATCACGGTGTTCTCCAAGATGTTGGACCTGAGCCCACAGGCTCAGCGACTCACTTCATTAAGGTGTTTGGCTATGTCTAAGAAGTTTTCCTAACCTTGTCCTCTGTATGCTCCACCACATCGATGCAACTATTGACAGCTAAGTGAATATATCTGTGTACAATCATGTTGTCAAACTGATCTTTGTGTGTATGCCCCCACCTTCCCTCCCACAGCCATTCAGCCTTCATGTCTAGTCAATGTGCATTATTTATTAGCTAAAAGATAACTTCAGAGCCTTGTTTCAGTTCAAGGTTTAAAAAGTGTCTCATATACTGAGCAAATAATTCAAGAAGCTGGTCTATGTGAATATCAGAAGTGTAGCCTTGAGTATGAACTTCAATTTAATGTAAAAAACAAACCAAACTCACTGCCATTGAATCGATGCCAACTCATAACGACTCTACAGGACAGGGTAGACCTGCCCCTGTGAGTTTCCGAGACTGTAACTCTTTACACAAGTAGAAGCCCCATCCTTCTCCTGCAGAATGACTCGTGGTTTTGAATTGCTGACCTTGAGGACTGCAGCCCCACTTGTAACCACACCACCACCAAAGCAAATCCAATCATCCTAAGTGGACCAATAGACAAAACCATGATAAACGGAGAACCAAATTAAAGTTGTCAAGGATTTTATTTCTTGGATCCCCAAGTGATGCTCATCGAAGTAGCAGTGACAAAGGCAAACAGGTGCTGCAGTGGGCGGGTCTGCTACACAAGACCTCTTTAAAATGTGGTAGTGCCAGGATGTCACTTTCAGGACTAGGGTGGACCTGGACTCAGCCATGGCATGTTCAGTTGTCTCAGATGTATGTGAAGGTTGGACAGTGAATGAGGAAGACCTCTGACATATTATGGCATTGGGGAGAATACTGAAGGTACTGTGGACTGCCGTAAGAACCAACCTCCCATGGAAGAAGTGCAGCTGGAATGTTCCTTAGATGTGAGAATGGGGAGACTTGATCTCACGTGCGTTGGACTTGCTATCAGGAGAGACCATTCCCTGGCAAAGGACATCATGGATGGCAACGTAGTCAGAACTGACTGTGTCACCTAACAAGAGCAAGAGACCCAGTTACCATGACTCTGCTCATAATGGTCAACATGGTAGCTGGGCACCATCTAGTTCTTCTGGTTCATGTATACTTTTTTCTTTTTTGCTCTGGATGAGTAGACACCAATAATTTCTTCTTAAATGACCTCTTGTAAGTTTCTAATGCCTCAGTCACTAAACTAGGATGTGGAACATAAGTTGTACGAACTATATTATCATTTGACCAAGTTGTTCCATGGTCTTAAGTCTTCAAACTCCAAAAACTAAATTTACTAGGTGTTTGGTATGCCTAAGATATATCCCTGTGTCCCCTATGCACAATTCTATATATGAATATATGCATGCAGACCAGGGAGCCTTGGTGGTGCAGTGGTTACACACAGGTCTGCCAACTGCAAGATTAGCAGTTTGAAACTACCTGTACCTGCAGGAGAAAGATGAGGCGTTTTATCCCGTAAAAAGGTAGTCTTGGAAACTCACTGGGGCAGTTCTACCCTTATTGGGTTACTCTGAGTCAGAATTGACTTGAGTCCAGTGAATCTGGTTCTTTTTGAGTACGCATGCACACACGCCTGGACAAGGGGGCTTTTAAAAGTTTGTGGGGAAATGGAATGAAAAGGTAATGACAAATTATCACGAACCTTGTGAAGCCCCCCCCTCATATACAAATATCAACCTATGTATACAGCTGTACATCACACACCATATTTGTTATTGTTGCTGCTATGAGCCAGCAAGTCAGTTCCGACTCACAACGACCCTCTGTACAACAGAACAAAACACCATCTAGTCCAGCGCCATCCTCACAGTTGTTCTTAGCTTGAGCCCACCGTTGCAGCTACTGTGTCAGCCCATCTCCTGGAGGGTCTTCCTCTTTTCCACTGCCCCTCTACTAAGCATCATGTCCTCCTCCTGACAACATGCCCAAAGTGCCACCCTCTAAAAATCACTCTGGCTCTGTATGGGCACGTGGATCTACCCATATACATATATGCATATATACATACATATGTAGCCAATACATTTTTTGTTGTTGTTACAAGATTATGTGCCTTCTTTCCTGAAAGTGTCCTCTTAGTGTGTCTTAGTTGCATCATTTACCTTGGCCATTTACCTCTCACCCACATTTGGTGCTATTTTTCCCAACACCCCAAATAGTCAATGTCTACTATCTAGAGAGTGAATGCCCCTTTCCCCACCCCTGCTAACTACCAATGAACACTGATCTCTGTGTATAGAGCACTTCTTACCTTTTAAAGAAAACTGTTTCATGGGCATATGCTTCACCCCTCACACCATTCCGTGGTTTCAATATATTAAAGAGGGGGCTGTATCTTGCTTTCTTCTAACAGCGGCATCAGACAGTCTCGCTCCTTTTCACGCAGCATGTCCTGTAGATTCACCCACATTACGCTCAGGGTGGAGAATGCTAGCATGAGACCATGCAGGAGGAAGGAGTTTCCCCTGCTGGTTCCTGTTTTTCCTCAGCGGGCTCCTGCAGCAGCTTCTCCAGCACCCAGCTCCTGCAATGCCTGAAGCTTTTCCTTTGCTGCCTCGGCACTGCAGATGTCGCCACTAGCACCAGGCACCAACAGTGTGGGCAGCTTTCCCAGCCCTGCTTACAGTTTTGTAGCACAGTGACTTCTGCAAGACATCTCCCCATGAACAGCTTTCTCTGACACCTGGAGGGCAGCTTTTCCGTAAGTTCCAGAAGGCGGATTTCCACCAATTTTGCCGGCATAACCATTGCAACGTCCCTGCCGCTTACTCAGGGTTCTCTCAGCCCTTAGCGCTAGTAGCTACTCTTGGAACTGACACTCCTGTAGGATTAGCTTTACTTCTTATGGAGAAAAGGTTGATGTCGGGATTTTACCTGAATTCAAAAAGCGCTTCCCATGGAAACGGCAATCAGATGAGGTAATGCATCGGAGAACTCTGCAGCACAAGACACAGCAAAGATGTCACTTTGAAGACTAAGGTGCACCTGACCTGTCACCTCATATGCAAACTCATATGCTGGAAGGAAGACTTCAGTCAGAATGGATGCCTTTGAAATTGACTGCCAGAACGACCCTGTGTGGGGTTCCGTAGAACAAACCAGAGCTGGGAAGTTCTTTAGAGGCGAGGATGGCAAGGCGGTCTCATGTACTGTGCACACGCTATCAGGAGAGAAAATGACCCCATGCCTGGTAGAGGATGAGGGAGACAGCGTAAGATTTGGGGGTTGACACAGTAGCTGCAACAATGAGCGCAAACTTCGGAAAGATTGTGAGGATGGCCCCGGACTGGCAATTTTCTGCTCTTTTATATACATAGGGTCACTATGAGTCAAAACATGCTCCACAAACCAACGCACTGTGCCGTGTAGTAAATGCGACGCATAGTGGCCCTACCCTGGAGGACAGGCTAGAACCCCCGTCGTGATTTTCTGAGCTGGTAACACTGTGCCGGAGCAGAAAGCCCCATCTTCTCCAGAGCAGTGGCTGGTGGTTTTGAACCACCACGCCATCAAGGCTTACTCAGTAGCAGGCCAAAATCCAGCATTCTATTTGTGTATTTTATTCACTACAGATTTCCTGTGGCTTACTTAATTCTTCGTGGGGTAGTCAGAAAGCCCCACCTCACAGCCACTAGCCAGTGCTGAGGACATAGTTAACATGACGTCACCCTTCAATGACTCGCTTTGCAAAGACGACTCGAGCAATTCTGAGACTCGGCAATATGCAATATTAGCAATTTACTGCCTGTGGTGGTTGGTCGCCATCAAGTGGACTCCAACTCAATGCCCTTCTGTGTGACAGACCCAAGAGTCTAATTTGACCCAGAGGCTGTTCTTGGCTGCCATCATCTTCGTTGTTGTTGTTTGACTTCTTTGTGTGTGCGATTTCCGTGAAAATTCACAGAACAATTAGTTTTCATCAATTCATACCCATTTTGCTTTGTAGCATTGATCATAGTCCCCACTGGGCAAGAACACTTTTCCCACTCCCTGTCTATCCTGCCCACTTCCTTCCTATCAGTAAGCTTTATCCCTGGGTACATGCTTCCCCTTTCCATCTCCTGTGGTTGATCGTTAGCTCTAATCCATGGGAGCAGATCCCCAGCTTTCTCCCACAGAACCAAGGGGTGGGTTCGACTCCCAACCTTTCTTTAGCAGCCAAGCACTTAATCTTTGCCCTCGGGCTTTTGAAATGACTGCTTGGATACTACGATGAAAGTCCTTGCTCTGTCCACTCCTTTTATGAGGTTGGGGATTACTGTTAAAGCAATCTGGTAGAAGACTGGGTGACCAAAACCATGTGTCTCTGAGTAACTGACAGTGTCTTTAACAGAAAGGTGATTTTATCAAGTGGGATGGAAAGCCAACAAGAACTGAGAGAAGAGCCCTGAAGAAGCCTTGGAGGGTCCATTCACTCTCAGATGGTATTTGGCAAAGTCTAGAGACCTTTCTGATTGCCATAAACAGGAGTGGAGGGGGCTGCTCCTGGCACCTAGTGGGCTAGCAGCCAGGGATGTTACACAGTGTAGTTCCCATGACAAAGTATTAATACCTCGTTGAAAAA
The DNA here is from genome assembly GCF_000313985.2 of Echinops telfairi. NCBI lineage: Eukaryota > Metazoa > Chordata > Mammalia > Afrosoricida > Tenrecidae > Echinops > Echinops telfairi. Next base: position 7,010,686 of record NW_022106084.1, read on the forward strand.
GTCTTAGTCCAGAGATTGAATGAAAAGCCCAATGTAAGCAGGACGGGAACTCTCTTCTGCCTCTGTGCCCAGGCTTTCACTTCAGTAAGCTATCAGAGAGCGGTTCCATGGCCAGACCTGCTTTAAACATGGTCTTTGCCACAGGGTAGAAGCACGAGGGCTAACACGGTGGCACCTCTGCATTAAACCAAAGCTAAAAATGAGTTTATTTTGTATATCAGTTCATCTCTTGTAGTATTCTACATCTCTAATATCCCTTCAGTTCTTTTTCTCCCAACCCTAAACAATGTATAATTTTCCAGTTTAAGTTACGACGATAAAGGAGTGAAAAGGACGGTCTCTCCCAAGCTAGATAAGCTTAGTGCTACAGAAAAGGCTGTATGGTTCCTGCAGATCAAGTGGTCAGGGCAGCACTAAGTAGTGAAGGAGTCATCCAGAAAAAAAGGGGGGCTCAGAAAATCGGGCTGTATAAGCCCTCCACTCTTCCCCACAGCAGAATCTCCTCCAAGCAGCAGTGAGGGAAGTTCTCAGGTTATTCAGCTTCTGAGAGGGGGACCCATGCTTCAGTCACACGAAGAGTCTTTCTACTCGCAAGCTAAAAATCCGAAATTTCTCTTAACAATGTCAAGTAACTACAGTGATTTTTCAAGTGGTGCCAAACCGTGTCTAACTGATACAGGGTTCACACTGACAACGCTTAAACAAAGAAACTCTTCACTCCACTCATGGATTCATCATTTGCTGAGTCACAATGAACTTCCAGCCAAGAGCCGGTAGTTGGCAATCGAGATAGGACACCACATATATCTCAAAAAACGTGAACCACAAAAGGCAGTATTCAAAGATGTGTAAAGATCCAAGGGAGCCATACTCCCCAAAGTACCACAAAGCCAAATTACAGCAAAGTACACCCTGAGCTGGAGTGATCGGGGAGAGCTTCAGAGAAAGGGGTCTTCTGACATAGGATGTGAAGAACAGCTAGGATGTGGATAAATACCCTCTGATTGTAAAACAGCAAGAACAAAACCAAGCTCACTGCCATTGGGGAGTCAATGGGACGGCACACAGAGTAGAATCGCCCTTTGGGGCTTGGAGGATGTAAATCTTTTCGGGAGTCAGAAGCCTCATCTTTCGTGGATCTGCTAGTGAGTCAGCTGCTGCAGCCCATGAGGAACCCACTCCGTCACTAGGGCTTCTCTTTCCCGTAGTGAGCCTAAAAAAACTGCCTTTAGTCATACTGAACGGGAGAGCCATTACCTGATATTTAACTGTACAGCCACCGAGCCATCACTAGGGCACAATACGTTTAATTACCAACAGAGGCCATTTCGTAACAACGCCTGGGGCCAATGCCCTAAGGGGCCCATGTGTGACCAGCTCTTGGGCCGGGGGCATTAGGCCTGGGTCCCAGGTCTGGATATCCACGGAGCACCAGGCGTCCAGCTATCGCCTGCTCACCGACTCAAAGCAGCCGCAGAGCTGAAGGCAGCAAAGTTCGGCGGCGCCCGAAGCCCACCTCCTAGTGCATGCACCCCTTCGCCCGGCGGGTTCCAGGCAGCGACGCGCGATCCAGTCCGTCCAGTTCTGGCCGCCGCTCCAATTCCCCGCAGGAGGCAGGGCACGCGGCCGATGATCCCGCAGTCCCTTTCCGAGGCAGGGGGGCCGGGCCCCACAAGAAGCAGCCCCACCGACACGGCTGCCACGGACTTGACCCAGCGCCAGCACCCCCAGACCACGCCCCCGAACGAGGCAGCTTCCGGGACCTCTCGCGAGAGCGTGTCTGCCGGGACCTTCAGCCCCAGCAGCTGCCAGTCTCGCCCCGCCCCCGAAGTCCTGAGGCGGCTTCCTTTAGCGGGTGGGAGCCTAGGACGTGGCGGGGACCGGCCAGCTAGGGGGCTGGGCCTAGGTCGCTTTGTTCGGCCGCCCTGCGCCGCCGCAGTCCGCCTCTGGACGGCCCTTCACTGTCGCCGGCAGACCGGCATTCGCCCGAGCGTCATAAGAGTGGCGCGGCCGGCGGGAAGGGCGGGCGTAGTGGGGCGGTGGGCCCCGCCCACGCGGGGGCGTGGCCGGCGCGGTGCGCACGCGCGCTGCCCGCGTGGAAGGCGGTGGCTCCCGGGATGTTGCGCGGCCGGGTGGGCGGGCGCGGCGCGCTCGTTCCGGGTGGCGTAATTTCCCCGTTCGTCTGTGTCTCCTTGCCTCCGCCTCAGTTTGGGGCGGGCGGGGAGCATGGCTTCCGAGATGGAGTCATCGCTGGAGGCAAGCTTCTCGTCCAGCGACGTGCTGCCGGGGACTTCAGGGTTTTTGTCTCCGGCCCGTTCCCGTATCTTCAAGATTATCGTGATCGGTGACTCCAATGTGGGCAAGACGTGCCTGACCTTCCGCTTTTGCGCTGGCCGTTTCCCGGACCGCACCGAGGCCACTATCGGGGTGGATTTCCGAGAACGAGCGGTGGAGATAGATGGCGAGCGCATCAAGGTGAGCGGAGGGAGGCCTGTCAGGCAGGAAGCAAGCCCCGGGATGACAAGGGTCCCAAGCCTACCTTGGCCTCAATCGTTTTCCCTCGTGCTGATGTGGAGGCTGGAGTTGGGGGTCGTCAACATTTGGATATGGCAAACTTCTAAGACAGTATTCCTAAAAGTGTCTGCGATTTACCTAGGGACATTGTTTTTAAGAAATGCAGATTCCGATGTATCCAGCTTCTGGGGGTTGCAAATACAGTCGTAACCTGGGTGGAGGGGCTCTCCTCGAACTCAATGGCTGTCTTAACGTGTTTCCAGTCAGTGGAGTCAGACCGCAAGAAAAAGAATGCGATTTCTCGAACCTGGAAAATCCCTTTAATAACTTAGTTTAATTATTAAGAATTCTTTTGAGCACAGCCCTGTCTCCTGTGGATGTAAACCTCTTGCCTCTGAGGAGTGACCTAAGTTGCTGTTCTCTTGCATACAGTTTGAGAAAAGTCTGTTTCTCAGTGGAAACATCTCTATGTGACAGCTGTCAAGAGTACAATCTTTGGGTTCCACGTCATATTCTTCCCACAACTTTCCCTCCTTTGAAGTTTTTATTGGTGGCTTCTAAGACTGGGGACACCAAATCATAGTAGAGAAAGTAATAGGCCCAATGGCCAAAGTTGGAATGGTAAGGGCCTCATTGGACAATGAGAATCAAAGAGAGGGTTTCGATGGTGTAAACACACCTAATTGTTCCAAGCTACCACAAGCCCCTCAAACACTATCGAGTCCCATACTATGAAGCATATCAGACCCAGGGAATCCAGGACAGATGAACCCCTCAGGACCAGTTGTGAGAGTGGTGCTACCGGGAGGGTGGAGGGAGGGTGGGGTGGAAAGGGGGGAACGATTACAAGGATCTACATATAACACCCTCCCTGGGGGACGGACAACAGAAAAGTGGGTGAAGGGACATGTCGGATAGTGTAAGTCATGACAAAATAATAATTTATAAATTATCAAAGGTTCATGAGGGAGTGGTGGGGAAGGAGGTGGAAAATGAGCTGATACCAAGGGCTCAAGTAAAAAGCAAATGTTTTGAGAATGAGGGCAACACATGTACAAATGTGCTTGACACAATGGATGTATGTATGGATTGTGATAAGAGTTGTACGAGCCCCCAATAAAATGATTTAAAAAACCCCAAAACATATCAGCCTCAGGAATTGGCTGGCCTGCTTTATATTTTCCTTCCCTTTCACTCCCGGGTAGGGCATTCATCTTTATTAGGTGTGCTACTTCACTCCCACCTGCACCTTCTTTAGGCAAGAATGATTTAATTTTTAGCTCTGTAACCCCTATCACCCCCATCAAGAGGTTTTGTAGCTAATGGTGGCAAAGAAGAAATTACCAGTTGCTGTGCAGTGTTTGTGTGTCAAGAGTAGAGCCATGCACTGTTAGGCCGGATTGACTAGAGAAACAAATCTAGGGACACTCATATTTATATAAAAAAGAGTTTTATATCAAAGATCAATTGTATATTAAGAAAACATCCCAGTCCAGTCCAGATCAATTCCATAAGTCCAATATTAGCCCATACGTCCAATACTAGTCCATAGCTCCCTCATCAGTCTCACACAGCCACATGCAATGATGCAAAATGCAGGAAGATCACAGGTTGGTAGGTGTGATGTCTTGTGGATCCAATGGCTGTGGAAGCATCACAGGCTGCCATCAGCTTTGCTCGAAATGGCTCTTCCAACAGGAAGGTGAAGCAGAGAGTGCTCTTACAGGTCTCAGCAAGACACCGTATGGCTTTTCAACAGGAAGCTGAAGACACAGTGAGAGGAAGTTTCTAGAATCCTCATGAGATGACCATGCCCATCAGGCTGTGACCTGATAGGGTAGATTCCACCCCATTCACTCTTAATACGCTTAAGTTGACATGAGATGATGGAACTACCACAGTAGGGCTTTCAGTGGCCAATTTTTGGAAATAGATCACCAGGTCTTTAAGCAGCTGGTACAAATGTTAACCATTTGTACTACCCAGGGATCCCAAAGGAGAAATAAAACCAATCCTTCTATGTACCTTTCTTCAGGAAAAGTAGCCCAGACAAGTCAGTAACAATTCTTTGGGTGCACTGTATTAAGGAGTTAAGACATTTTTTTTTACGTTAAAGAGAAAGAAATAGAAGAGGCTGGAAATTTTTGCACTAGAATTAGGCTGGGCCAGAAAACCTGTGGAGGAGGGGGAAAAATGGGAGTTAGGAGGTTTAGAGGGAGCTTAGATTGACAGAAACAGGTGTTCTTAGTGAAACTGCAGTGGGACCTTATTGACCTGGGTTCAAATGTAAACCTATGGAAAGTATAGGCTTGGTGGGGTGGAGGGGCAGCAAGGAAGAGAGGACCCTGGACAAGATGGATCGGCTCAGTGACTGCAACAGTGAGCTCAATGGGCATCAAAATGTTCTCGAGGATGGTGCAGGACCAGGCAGTGTTTCATTCTGGTGTATATCGGGTTGCTTGCTATGTGTTGGAACCGCCTCCACCACACCTGACAACAACAATACACATCTTTAGTAGGGTGACCAACGTTGGGGTTGTTCCTCTTTTAAAACTGAAGTTCCACATCCCCCAATCCCCCTTATTCTCGTGAAAACCAAGACAGTTGGCCCCCCTACTGCTTAAGCAAGCCTCTTAATCTTTCAGTCTTTTTTTTCTTCTGAAAAATTGGGATAATGATACCTTCTCTGGCCAGTGTGGGGCTTAGATGTGAACGTATAGGAAACACCTGGCACAGAGCTGGTACGTTGGGACATTCTTTGCCCGCCTTAGTGGTTAGATCATCATGGCTCGTCCTCATTGGTACTATCAAGGGCCACCTGCGTGTCTGAAAAATTGAGCACTGATGGGCGGAGGGTATACACACACAGAGAAGGCGAAAGCATTCCCAATGAGCGGGACCAGGAAGTTCTGAAACAAAACAGCGTAAAATGACAGAGGTGAAAGGAGTTCAGGGTTTTCTGTTTCCCCTCTGCTTGTTCCCAAGCTGCCATATGTACACAAAGATGAGTCAGGTGCAAATTGGCTGGTATAAACTATTCATGTACCTGGGCTGGTAACCAAAAGGTTGGAAGTTCAAGTTCAAGTCCACCCCAGAAGAAAGGCCTGGTGATCTATTTCCAAAGCAGCAGACATTGAGAACTCTTGTAGAACAGAGTTCTGTATCACTGTGAGTCAGGATGGACTAAATGGAAATGTCTTCCTTTTGATTTTTGTAAAATAGAAGATGTATCCATTGTGCAGAGTTGAGCGCTTAACTACTGGTGTGAGTGCCAACAGGCAGTGATAGGTAAACCAGGGCCACAGGTGTGATGTGTGCGGTAGTACAGAATTCTTTGTCTGGTTGAGAGGAGTAAGGAGAAAACTTGGTTGTTTGGGGATTACTATCTGTTCCCCCCACCCTCCCCAAATGAAGCACATGTATGTCAGAATCGTTGTACTTAAATCTCATGATTTCTGTGTGTATGGACATGTTACGTTACAAAAGCATGTTGTCGTCGTCGTGCCACCTACTCACCCCCCCCCCCCACTCTAGCCTTATCTGTCGTTTTGATGAATGGCTAGATGGCAGCTGGATTTGGCTCTGTTGATTTGGACTTGGCCTCTGAGATTTTCTGTCTTCTTCCTGAAACCCTAATCATTAATTTGTGCCCCCATGCAAAAATGGCATCCCTGACCTCTGTTTTCCCTATTGCCACAGGCAGAGGTCAGACAGGCCTCCACCCTTCATCCTTCTCGAACTATCCTGACACCGACCACTTCTCCCCTGGTACTCCTATGCTGGTTCGGCCATCCACACAGAACCTGCAGACAACACAATGCTCACAATTCTGGGGGTTTATGAGGAGCACTTCCCTGGAGAAGGACATCCTGCTTGGTAAATGGAGGGACAGAGGAAAAGAGGAAGGCCCTTAATGAGCTGGGTTGACACAGTGGCTGCAACAGTGGCTCAGGTGTGGGAACAATGGGGAGGGTGGCACAGGACCCTACGGTGGTGTGTTCTGTGGTGTATAGGGTCACTGTCGGTCGGAACTGACTCAGTGGCACCTGACAACAACAGCAACAGTGTTAGGGAAGTTAACAGGTTACAAGTCAGGGTTAGGAAACAGTAAGGATACAGTTATTGGTCCATAGCAACACTTCTCAAACCAGCAGTCAGGTTTCTCGTAGGTCCTCAGCCTCTCAGGCGCACAGCTAGCTCCATGGCCTCTGCCCCTGTAGACCAGAAAGCCAACTGCTGCTTGTCTCATAGTCTTGGCGCTGCTTGTCTGTTCTGTCTCATAACCTCTGTGCCTCAGTTTCTGGTCTTGGCCTGGTTCCCGTGCTCCGGCCCATGGTCTCTGTGCTGAGCCGCTGGTGCCTCCACCACGTCAATTCGAGATCTGGAGCATGCTCCATTGGTGCTCTTCTCTGATTGCCCTGGGACTCCTGCATTCCGCTCCTGCATTTCCACTCTTCTAGGAGGTGTGTTTTTTGTCTTTCAGCAGACCAGGCGATGATTTGGTCCACACCCTCCAGTAGGGGGAAGGCCCAGCATCCCCGTAACCCTGCTCATTTGCACAGCAGAGAGCTCCCTCCAAAGTGGAATCAGCACCACGAGAACAGAGGCTAGACGAGAACAGAGGCTAGACGAGAACAGAGGCTAGACGAGGCTAGACGCTACAACACATCAAAGAGGGGATGATTGCCGAAGGGACATAACAATGGACTAGTTGCTCACAGCTCACTGCATCAACTTGATTCCAACTCACTGCGACCCTTTAGGACAGGGTAGAACTGCCCTGTGGTTTTCCGAGATGGCAACTCTTTACAGGAATAGAAAGCCTGGTACTTCTCTTGTGGAGTGTCTGAAGGTCTCACACTCCGCCGTACTACCCACTCTGCCACCAGGGTTCCTTACTTGACTATCTCACGCCAACTTGATGATTTGAAGCTTTGTGTGTATGTGTATGTGTATGTGTATGTGGTGTAAAACAGTATAGTTTAAGTCAAAGTCTGTCAGCGCTGTGTTACTTGAATAATGAAATGACATTTTAGACCTTCTCATTTGTCGATGAAACTGATTTTGTGTTACAGTGTATTTATAGCAGTGGGTTGGTCATTTCTCAGAAAGCCTACTCGATAGCAATGCCCTTCATTTGCTGCTAAGCCCTCTCTATAGAGTTGCTCCTTGACAGCCTGGGTTTGATCTGTGCACGTCCATTGAAAGGGGGAGAGTTTTTCCAACACCACGCCATGCCAACCAGTTCCACGAGAGCAGTGTCTCTCTAGGAAATGGGATCTCGCAGTAAAAAGGGACCTCGTGGTCCTCAAGGTTTTTCACTCTGCTTACTGCCGCTCCATAAACCTGAGTGACACCACGGGACCCACGCCAAGGGCCACGGGTGACACTAGAAGTGCTCCCAAGAAGGAAGGAACGTCAGGACGTTGCAAGAGAAAGTTCTGAATGGCTCGACCACATCATGGATAGAGGTCTGCCGCTGTAGGTGCCCTCCACTTCAAGTTTATTGGATCCAGCGTGAGGACCAGTGTAAAAAAGAAAAGGAAGATTGTGGAGCTGTCATGGATGTTAAGCCAGAAGGCATGACAACCTGGCACTTTGCGTGGAATACCTTTTTATCTTGCACTGACAATACAGCATTTATGTGGGTGCTATCTTTAATGCATAGAGCATACAAAATAAATGCTGCTCACCTGTTTGTGTTATCAGGAAGGCTTCTGGTCAAAAGTAGGCTATCGTAGTTAGGTTTATGGGGAGTCAAAAGTTAACATGGATTTTTTTTTACCGGTTGGAGAGCTCATTGTATTTGCACTTGAAAGAGGAAAATCTTGTTTTCAGGGTTTTGTATGCTGAATACAAGATATAAATGCCTTTGAATGTAAAACTAAACCACCTGAGTTAGTTTATTGTGCCAACCTGGCTGATAAACACGTGGGGTTAATTGAAGGGTGGAGAGAGAAATGGCTCAGTGAGCCTCGCCTTTCTAGTTCTTGGGTCTCTTGCTTTCTGATGATTGGAGCAGGATGCAGCTGCCTTAGCCAGGTCCCTGCTTTAACTGGCAAGGCTCACTTCCTGCAAGACATCCCTGAGGAGAAGCCACATGGACCCATCCTGATGCAGCCCTGGGTGCTGGAGCAGCCGTGTGGAGACCCCTGCCAGTGCCGAGATGCTTACACATTCACTGACTCAGCTTTCCTCCTGCAGTTGGCATCATAGTGTGTGTTTTGTGAGGTGGAGGAGGACTTTGTGGACTGGAATTGGACATAAAGGTTAATGGGTTAATGTTGGACTTGTAGGCTTGGGCAGCACTGGGTTGGGATGTTTTCTTGATGTGCACTTAACCTTTATATGAAACTCTCTCTTATACATGAGTTTCTGTGGATTTGTTTCTCTAAAGTACCCAGACTAACATACCACCTAACTAATCCGTTTGCTCCTACCTTGTGTGTGCACCCCCATTGTGGGGGGCTGGGTTCTTTTCAGAGGGAACATTTGGCAGTGGCCACTCAGGAATGGAATCCCTTAAAGCCGGCTGCATTTAGACCATCCTCCCTGCAGGACTCAGTACTTCCTATTTGAATATTCCTGGTAGCTTACCGTGTGGAGATGTACAATCAGAATGTTGCCATGTTGATAAAACCTGTTGCTGTGAACTTGCTTCTGACTCATAGTGACCTTGAATGTAAGAGTAGGAAACTGCTGAAGGGTTATTCAGGGCCTGGTTGTTCAGAAGTAGAGCACCTCACTTTTCTTCCACATGCCCTCTGGGTAGGCTTGAACCTCCAACCTTTCAGTGAGCCAATCATGTTACTTCTTTGTACTACCTATATAAAAATTTTTAAAAAACCCAACTCCCTGCTATCGAGTCAATGCCGACTTGATGTCAACTCATAGGGACCGTAGGGCAGGATAGAACTGCTGCTGTGGATTCCTGAGACTAACTTTTTTTTTTTTTAAATACAGCTTTCTTTGATGTCAGAACAGCCTCCAGTAATCAAAAGAAATGGAAAGCACCAGCATAAAGCATTGTTAATTCTAATATATACAATTGACATTTTTTTCAAATGTGCAGAAGACATGAGTGATTTAGCAAATATTTCTGGAAGCAGGCTAACTTTTGATAATATGACAGTACACTACACTACCATATTTGAGACTGTAACTCTTGACAGGAGTGGGAAGCCCTCTCCTGATGCTGAGCCGCCACTGGTAGTTTCCAGCTCTAGCCCAGCACGTACCCACTATGCCACCAGGCCGCCAAGTTGGAAGCAGTCATTAAGGGGAAATGATCAGGACCTCTTAGTAAATCAAATATACAATAGATAATTGCGGAAGACAGTTTGTTATGCAAAAATAATTATGAAATAGTTCTGGGGATGTTCAAACCCTACCACCTGCTCCGTGGGAGGAAAATGAGGCTCTCAGCACCTGTAAAGATTGACGGCCTGGGAAACCCTATATTGGGTTGCTCCGAGTCTGAATCAACTGGATGGCAGTGGGTTTGATTTTGCTTTGGGTGGTACATATTTCCATAATGAGTCTTGGTGGCACTGTTGGGTATAAGCATTTAGACTGCTGTCCACGAGGTTGGTGGTTCAAACTTGCCCATTGCTCTGCAAGAGGAAGGGGGGCTATCTGCTCCTGTAAGACTGAAAGCTTCAGAATCCACATCTTAGTCCAAATCAACTCAATGGCAGTAGTGGTGGTGCAATGGCCCTTCAGTCACGCTTCAAGCCTGGAAATGAACTCACTCCGCAGGCCAATTTTCAGCCAAACAATAGAGGTCTATTTAGTGAGCCATGAGGAGGTGAGCCCTGCCCAGTGTAATCAACCATTTGAGGTCAGAGGGCAGTATTTATTCAGGACAGAGTTGAGAAGTCAGGCAGAGGTAGCAAAGAAGGAGGTTTGGAAGAGGGAAACACAGGGAGGAAATGGAATAAGGATGTCACATTGTGGGGATTGCAGTCCATGACATGAAACAAAATGTGTATGAATTGTTAAGTGTAAATTTCCCCAATTTATCATAGTAAAGTTTCTTTTTTAATTTTAAGTGTTAGAGACCTAGATGGATGATTTGTTGAGAAATGATAGCATCACATTTTGATGTTTTTGGTTTAATAACGGTTTCTCTGATTTTCTAGCATTTCTTTTTGACTTATACTCTGGTACATTTAGATTTTTTTGAGGAACTACAATACTCTTTTCCAAAGTAGTTTTATATTTGTTCAAACATTGATGGGAATTCCAAATTTTCCAAATCCTAAGCAACACGTTATTGTTCACCTTCTCTATTCTAGACATTCTGTCCAGTATAAAGAGGTATCTCATTATGATTTGGGTTTGGATATCCCTGCTAATGAGGTTGACCATCTTTTCTTTTCTTTTTTTAAAAAAATTATTTTATTAGGGGCTCATACAACTCTTATCACAATCCATACATACATCAGTTGTGTAAAGTACATTTGTACATTCATTGCC
>NW_022106084.1:7023305-7038592 GCF_000313985.2 Echinops telfairi
TGCTTTCCAGTCTGTTGGGGCACCACGCCCTGGCCCCAAAGTCCACCTTCAGCATTCCCTGGGGACCTCACCGCTCCATTCCCTTGCTGCTCTGTTGCATCCCGTCAGGGTTTTGATTCGGTGTGGCGGGATCAGATCGGGTGCAATTCCCACACTGTGTCTTCGGTGTTGTCCCCTGTAGGACTGTGGGTCATTGAGGGGCATCGTGTCTCATAGTGGGGCCGGCCATGTGGTCCTCTCTGTGGACTGGATGCTCTAATTGGGAACATCGTCCTCAAGGCCTAGTGGGCCAGGATGTGTTCCACTCTCTCCTCCTCCCCCTTCATCCGCTCTCATATGCTCCGATAAGACATGTCCCTCTCCCGGAGCTGTAGATTCAATGCTGTCCTTTGAAATAAATTCTTCTGGGGGGAGGGGCAAGAGCACTGGGTTGAAGTCTGGTGCCTCTTTCCCTGTGGAGATATAAAAAATACACTCCCCTTGGGTGTGTTAGTACCCTGTGCCCCCGCTACCCATTTATTTATTATTATTTTTTTCCCTTTCCACACCTCCTTTTTAGTTGGCTACCATGTGTATCCTTGTATTTGGTCTGGGACCTGCCATATTACCTGGTCCTCACCCCAGGAATGTTTGTATACAGCAGTTTTTTCCCTATTTTGCATTTTTTTTAAAAGCTTACCTCAGCAGACTCGTATTGTATTTGTCCTTTTGTGCTTGACTTACTTCACTTAGCATGATTTCCTCCAGTTCTTCCCATGCAACGATGTGCTTCATACGTTCATCACTGCTTTTTAGCGATGCGTAGTACTCCATTGTATGTGTATACCACAGCTTTTAAATCCAATCGATTGACCATCTTTTCATGCGTGTATTGGTGATTTGCATATCTTCTTCAGAGGAAGTCAGGTCATGTCCTCTACTAATTCTTAAATTGGATTTTCTTTTTGAGTTGTGTGATTTCTTAAGAATTCTGACTACTAGGCCTTTATCCGCTCTGTGATTTGCACATATTTTTATATTCTATGGGATGTATTTTCACTTTCTTGACTGTATCCTTTGAGGCACAAGCATGTTTAATTTTTGAAATGAATGTCATTTGCCTTGTTTTCCCCGGTTGCTTGTACTTTGGGTGTCTTATTTAAGAAACCAATGACTAACACAAGGTCATGAGGATTTACTTCTATGTTTTCTTTTAAGAGTTTCATTGTTTCAGCTCTTATGTTTCAATCTTTGCTCTATTTTCAATGAATTTTTGTATATGTGTGAGGTAGGAGGTCCAACTTAACTCCTTGCACGTTGTCCAGTCCTCTTTGTTGAAATAACTGTTTTTGAGACCTCACTGAGTTGTCTTGGCACACTTGTAAACAACTAGTCATAGAGGGATGAGCTTCGATCTGGACTCCGAATTCCATTCCATTCATCAGTATGTCTATCCTGCCAATACCACTCTGTCATTGCCGCTCTGTGGTGCGTTTTGAAAAAAATCCACAGTAGCAAAATTTTAATTTTAGGCTGAGTCTTGGCATGTTCATTAGTATCAAAATTTAGGAAAGTTTTAAAGAATTGCATATTGATTCTTTGTGTAGTCAGTGTAATTAGTATACGAGTGTTTATGTTGAGGAAGCTAAGACCTAGAGGTCTGACTAGTTGGCCCATAGCAGGTGCTGACTATTTGATGACTTGATTATTTCTAGATGTTCATAAAGGAGCCCCGGTGGTGGAGTGCTTGCATGTTGGGCTGCTTACCGCAAGGTCAGCAGTTTGAAAGCAAGCACCCGCCACTCCCTGTGAGAGACGGGTTTCTACTCCCATAAAGAGTGACTGCCTCAGAACCCCCCAGGGGCAGTTGTCCTCTGCCCTGTGGTGCCAGTGGGAGTCGCCACCTACTCCACGCCAGTGAGAGAGTTTGAGATGTTGATAGTTGTTAGTTTGATAGTTGTTAGTTTGCTGTGCTGACACTGGTTTGCTTCTGTGTCTGATTTATGTGACATCGAGTCTTTGGACGGTCTGCCATTAGGTTGTATACATAAGAAGGTGGGTATTTATAACGATTAACCTTGTAACAGTCCATATGTGACACACAATTTGCGCTTGACTTACTAACGGAGCTGTTTGCACTTCAAACCCACTCCATAATGCTGCCCACCAAGCAAGCCCCACAGAAGTCAGTTGTAGCACACGGGATTACCATGAGTCGGAATCCACTTAATGACAACAGGTTTAGGTTGTTTTCTGTTTTTTTTTTCACTTGTAATATGACTTGTATGGGCGCATTGAGGAGTTGAACCTTGTGACGACCTGTGTAGATATATGTATAAGTATTAAATCATATGTGCAATGATGAGTAGAAGCATTAAATAGTATGTGTAAATATTAATATAAGTATTAGATAAACTCACAGCCATTGAGTCAATGGTGACTCTTAGTGACCTTATAAGACATGGTAGAACTGCCCCTGTGGGTTTCCGAGACTATGGGAGTACAAAGCCTCATTGTTCTCCTGTGGATTTGAACTGCTAACCTTGCAGTTAATGGTCCAAGGTGTAACCACTACGCCACCTGGGCCCCTAAGTATGAAGTAGTATGTGTAAATATGAATACAAGTATTACATAGTATATGTAGTGAACAATTGTGGGATGTCATTCAGCGACTTGTCAGATACATCCATGGCCCCTGGGAGTGCAACTGATTAAAGCCCTCAACTGCTAACCCAAAGGTTGATGAGTCAGGCCCACCCAGAGGTACTTCTGAAGAAAGACCTGGCGCTCTAGAAAAACCAACCACTGAAAATCCCATGGAACATGGTTCTCCATTGACATACATGGGCTTGCCATGCGTTGGAATTGATGCTACCGTAATGATAAGAGAATTTCAATTAACCACATATTTGAACAAACAAAAACCAAACTCACTACCATCAAATCAATTCAGACCCTTAGCTACCCTGAGAGGCAGGGTAGGACTGCCTCTGTGGGTTTCTGAGACTAACTCTTTACTGGAGTAGAAAGCCTCTTCCTTCCCCTGGAGCCTCTGGTGGTGTGGAACTGCTGAACTTGCAGGGAGCAGTCGCATGTATAACCACTGTTGCCACCAATGAACCATATAAGGTTTTATTTTCTCCTTTAAAAAGGAGTGCAAGTTGAAAGGAAATTTGGCAGTGGGTTTATATTAATAAGGGAGTTTCACACAGGAAATCCAGGGCAGATGATCTCTTCAGGACCAGTGGTGTGAGTGACGATACTGGGAGGGTAGAGGGAGAGTGGGTTGGAAAGGGGGAACCGAGTACAAGGATCTATATATAACCTCCTTCCTGGGGGACGGACAACAGAAAAGTGGGTGAAGGGAGACGTCGGACAGGGCAAGCTATGACAAAATAATAATTTATAAATTATCAAGGGCTCATGAGGGAGAGGGGTGGGGGGGGGATGAGGACCTGATGCCGGGGGCTTAAGTGGAGAGCAAATGTTTTGAGAATGATGAGGGCAACGAATGTACAAATGTGCTTTACACAATTGATGTATGTATGGATTGTGATAAGAGTCGATGAGCCCCTAATAAAAGGATTTAAAAAACAACAACAAACAAACAAAAAAAAGGGAGTTTCAGAATGATTGCACAGTTTGAAAAAATGTAATCAATGTCACCGAATTGTGCATGTAGAAATTAGTGATTCAATATATATCTGTTCTGTATATTTTCAACGATAAGAATAAAAGGAACTAATTAAAAAATAATTGTATTAGGGGCTCATACAACTCTTATCACAGTCCATACATGCATCAATTGTGTAAAGCACACTTGTACATTCATTGCCCTCATCATTCTGAAAACATCCCCTCTCCGCTTAAAGCCCCTGGCATCAGCTCCTTATTTTTCCCCTCCCTCCCCACTCCCCTCTCCCTCAAAAAGAACTAATTTTTAAAAGCAAATGTATTTATTCATGTAATTAAAAATAAGACCAGCCTAAACCCACTGCATTTGCTAGGTACTGGCCTGTTGCAAGCACCTGAGGTGTCTTCATGCCCTTCATCAGTAGGCCTTTACAGTGGTCCTTAATGTCCATAGTGCTCTATGAAAAATCACCCGTGGAGGCTTCCAATTCATGCTTTCCATCTAGAGTTGTTTCCACCAGCGCCAGTGCACTCCTCTTTAGTTACCGCTTCTCAGGAAGTAAACCAAGATGGGATAATTCAGTGCGTTAGGAGACTATATGTGCTTACATTGAACTCTAGACATAATTTAATCTAAATCCTTCATATTTCCACTAGGGGATATGGGAGTAATTTTGTTGGTGGAGATGTTTGAGATAAGTGATTTTCTAGCCTTATGTACATTTCAGGGAGGGCTGTATTTTACAGAACGTATGTGCCTGTTAGTTTGGGGGCCGTACCTCATGGCTTTTAATGTCTATGTTGGGTCTAATACAGTAAATTAGACTATTAAAAGATAGAGAAGGAACCCTACCATATTTTTTTCCTGAAAATAGCACACCTAGTAAATAATGCATACACATATACATGCTGAAATTTTGTTTAGTGGTTTTTCCATAGCAAAGCATGCAAACACCACACATCTCACATTTCCAGAAGTGAATTTTGACCTTGAAATCCCAAAATGTTGCTTTTGGTCATATTTGTGTCATAAAGGTATAAGCCCTGGTTGAGAATTTGTGGAACAAGTTTGGTAGTACTCCAGCAATTTGAAAATCAAAAGCTGAAATTGCACACTTGCTCTGGGACTGTTCGATGTGGGGCTTGAGAGTTGTGGAGTTCCTGGCTACGGATCTGTGCCCAATAAGAGCCATGCTGAGGGCTGGTCCCCAGATGGAGAGCGAGAGACATGCCTCCCTTCTGTGTCCATTTTGGGAGGTTCAGATGGCCGGCAAGATGTATATAGCTGCAGCACACCAACTTTACCCACCAGAGTGGCCTTTCGGGCTGGGGTATGTAGGCCGACCCACTGCCTGGGCTAGAGCCAGCCACCTTGGAAAGGGCTGTGTAATGGTTAAAGATTGTGTCGGCTAGACACTCTTGGGTAAGGGATGGAGCTCCACCTGTCAATCAACTGGCTTTGCAGCCTGATGACATCTCCTTGGCGGCATAAGCCTTTTTGTGTAAGAGAGAGACCAAGCAGGTTCACATCCTCTAGCCCTTTACTCTGCCGGAGCTGGATCTTCATATCGTTCTTTGATCTCCTTTTGTGTTCCCTGAAGCTGTCAGCAGATTACTGAAGGTGGATTCATTTAGCCAACTTTGGACCAATGCATCCACCAGCCTGTGCCCCTTGCTGTTTCTGCTTTGTCATCCTGCTTCCTGTTCATCAGCTTTCAGGATTCAGGAGAAGCCTGACTTGAACCGGGCTGGACTTACCTATTTCTACAAGTGTGTAAGCCATTTCTTGTTACACATATAAATGTCACTGGTTTTAGTTCTCTAGAGAATCGAGCCTAACAGGCTGTTTCTGGAGGACAAAGCGATTTCTTTCTGCATCAGGGAAGATCATTTACAGAGCAGGGAATGAAGCCTGCCACTCCTGCTGTAGAACTGGACCGGAGGGTGAGCTGGTGAGGGCCTGCTGCTGGGAACCACAGCCCCATGTAAAAGACTCCAAGACAAGGACTTAGCAGTAAATCCACTGGGCAAGCAAAAAACCCCGAACACTGAAGTCCCACCATGCTAAGAAATACCAATATGGTGCTCCTATGAAAAGAACATACAGAAACACAGCATACAGTATGAAAAATACATAATGTGTGTGGTGTTAGTCCGACCCATATTGACCGTATGTACAACAGAGTGAAACATTACCCTGTCCTGCGCCAGTCTCACTACTGTTCTTGTACTTGAGTCCATTGTTGTAGCCACTGTGTCTGTCAGCCCATCTCCTTGGGGACCTTCCTCTCTGCTGCCCCACTACCCAACATGATGACCTTCACAGGGACTGGTCTTTCCTGACGACATGACCAAAGTATGTAAGGTGAAGTCTTACCATCTTTGCCTTTAAGGAGCACGCTGGCCATATTTCTTCTAAGACATATTTGTTTGTCCTTTTGGCAGTCCATGCTACTTTCAGTATTCTTTGCCAGTACCACAATTCAAGCACTTAAATTCTCCGGTCTTCCTTATTCAGTGTCCATCTTTCATAAAGCATATGAGATGATGGAAAAATACCATGGGTATTTTTGGGTCAGGCACACCTTAACCCTTTAAAGTAACCTGCCTGCTTTTCAACACTGTTAACGCAGTCTTGTGCAGATTTGTCCAGTGCAACCCATTGTTTGATCTATTAACCGCTGCCTCCATGAGCATGCCTCCTTAATCTTTTCTCCAGTTATCATGCTGTTACCTATTGATCCAGTTGTGAGGATGTTCATTTTCTGTACATTGAGTTGTAATCCATACCGAAAGCTGTAATCCTGATCTTCATCAGCAAGTGCCTCAAGTGTGTATTAATATGTATAAAATCAAGTAGTAACTAAACCTATAGGGATTAGATCCTCAACATATTTGGTAAATCTTGATATGTTTTTTTCTAACACTTTAAAAATGAACTTTTGAAAGACCATTTTATTCAGACAAATTTGATATACGTTGATTTATTGAATGCCAAGTTGAAGAATTGGAGCATATATAGCTGTGCCTGCACTATAACTTCATTGTGAGGTAACTAGGCTATTGCCAAGGACCCTTGGCGACTCACTGGTAAGTTCTTGGCTGCTTCCCTGGAAGGAAAGACCAGGTGGCCTGCTCAGGTAATGCTGATAGCCTCGGAGCTGTGTCGGCAGTTCTGTGTCCTATAGGGCCACTGTGAGTCGGAGTCAAAGTCAATGACACACAACCACAGAGACGGGTATCAAGTCTGGGTAGAAGAGACTTGATGTAAGGGAGTGATCAAAGCCTTTTAAATGAACCCTAAAGGCCATGCTAAGGCAATTACATTTCTCAACGTGTAATGGGAATGAAAGGAAATGTTTTCTTTCCCTTTTCAGATCCAGCTATGGGACACAGCAGGGCAAGAACGATTCCGAAAGAGCATGGTGCAGCACTACTACCGGAATGTACACGCCGTTGTCTTTGTGTATGATATGACCAACGTGGCTAGTTTCCATAGCCTGCCCTCTTGGATAGAAGAATGCAAACAACATCTGCTTGCCAGCGATATTCCACGGATTCTCGTTGGAAATAAGTGTGACTTGAGAAGTGCCATTCAGGTACCCACAGACTTGGCACAAAAATTTGCTGACACTCACAGTATGCCTTTGTTTGAAACCTCTGCCAAAACCCCCAATGATAACGACCACGTGGAAGCGATATTTATGACCTTGGCTCATAAGCTTAAGAGTCACAAACCATTAATGCTAAGCCAGCCCCCCGATGATGGGATTAGCCTGAAGCCTGAACCAAAGCCTGCGATGACATGCTGGTGCTAAATGACAGTCTTCATGGTGCTGTCTCATTTGACTAAGAAAATAACTTCTGAAGTCTGACAGTGATAAGTCCTAAGATTTGATCCCCAGTATATTGGATCATTCTGGCACCTTACTGTTTACCATTGTCATGCTTGCTTTTGTACTCTGTATCAACTTAGTCAAGCCCGTCACTGTGACCACACAGGGCACAGTTGGTTTTCGGATGAGGGTGAGGTGAAGCAAAGGTAGGACGAGTCAGCTGCTCTTTCCACTGAGAGCCTGTGAAGGAGGCGTCGCATGACAATGTGATGGGTCTTAAGGGCCAGCAACCGTTCAATCCCCCATTGGCTGGAGTGGAAAATGGGGAATTTAGTACACAATACTGTGTACCTTTTGAATGGAATGTATTCTCACTGGGATAAAGACTGGCGTTTGCCTCTCTCCACAAAGGTCTTTATTTTGCAGTAAGTTTTAATTGCATTAGTACAGTTTTGAGCCAAGATTTTAGTCCCAGTGGGAGAAGGAATAGAATGTCTTCTGGTTCTCAGTCCAGAAAGGCGTCTGGTTTAATAGTTCTAGATTTCTTGATGTTTCTAATTAATATCAATCAGTTCTGTAGAAATCACTGTTTCTTTTAAAAGAGCCATTTGTTTTCTTACTAAATCCTATTAAAATAGCCCCCCCCCCCCATCCTCAAGTCAGATTTAAATCAAATGAAGTGATAGAATTTGGTGCTTTATGTTTTGTTTCAGCATTTTTTAAACAATGAAAAGTGAATTGGAAGCCTCGGAAGAGTTGTAACACAGGGGAAAGAGGTACACATAGTTCTTGGCTGCCAACAGCAGGCCTATATTTAGCTTCAGGACATTTCAGAGATTGTGTATCCGGCTCTCTTGCTCTCTCATGTCCTCACTCCCCATGTCACCTTGATTGATGTACAGTAATGACTAAAGAATGAATTAACAACCTGAACTTCTATTTGAATTACAGCACTAAGGGTATAGCTCTGACTGCTGTGAGTCTATGTTACTGCAGTAGACTTGTGATAAAGTACATCAGTTTAAAATTTCCTTAAAATGTGTGCTTACAGCAAGCTGTTTCTCAGTGTGAAAAATAAATATTGAAAAATGTCTATCCCTTAATGGTGGAAAGAATATTTCAAAAAGAGTCTAGTCCTGAGTATTTTTAATATGGACTTAAAGTTTTGCACAAAGAAAACAGCCAGCTGCATGTGCAGCCGCGTTGCAGATATGGAATATGAGCCGTGAACGTCAGTTGAAGTGTGTATGCGCACTGATTCTGGTACATTGCTGTCCTTGGGAAGTTTTGAGGAAATTAGGTTAAATACATAATCTAGTTGGGGATTTGGTTTAGTCATCCTGGTGGTTCTTTCAGGATAACTGAAGTTTTAAAACCTGATAATTGTCTTAATGGAACTAATTTAAAATGATGATGATTTAAAGGAAATAATCCTTCAGTTTCAAGTATCAGCAGTTATAGGAAAATAAATTTGGCTTTATGTGATCGTAGGGTGATGAATCCATTACTCTTAATCAAATAGACTTTCTCTTTTTAAATTCCTGTTCCTTTGTGACTATTTTTGTAGGAAACAAAGACCGATGTCATCATTTTGATGTGATGGTGGTTTCCGGTCCTTGTGTTCTAATGAAGGGATTCGTGTGTTCGAAGACATTTTCTGAAATGGAGGGAGAAAGTTTACAAATGCTTCAGGCACATTTTTGTTTTTCAGTACTTCTATTAATGGTTTAAGAAATAGTTATTTAACTTTTGTTCTTTTTATAAGAAGTTAGTGGCAAGTCTACCTTCTAGTTCTGTGATAGGACTTATTTTTTTCACCCTACTATTTATTAATCTTAAAAGATTTGTATCCCATTTGTAACAATTTGTTGTTTTAATTTTCTGTATGTATCCTTACATTAAGATAAAAATAACATCTGTCAATAAAGCTTTTCCAAGATATTTATAAAATACTTCATTGACTGTTGAGACACCACTTTCAGAACGGTGACTCTCTAGCAAGTGATCATTAACTTCCAAGCACAAGTCACACGCTGGGTAAACTATACGTTTCTTTTACTTGTGCTCATCAATTGACATCATCAGGTATATTTTGGAAAAGTGGTAAATCGAGAGCACCAAAGAAGCAAATAAATGCAGGTATCGATTAATGACCACACTTTATTGAAAGCTTATTGTTTCTTCACGGAACCCAAACTCAAATAAGTTTGTTATGAAATAATCTCACTGTAACATCACCTCCCCCTCCCTGCCCCTGAGGATGTAGTTCAATAAAGTAACTTTGCCATAAAACACTGTGTTTTATTTCCTGGTGGTCATTGAGGTGAGTATAAAATAGCTAATCTTCCCTTCCGCTTTTCTGGGCTCCCTTCCCACCATGATTCAGTGCGGAGAATGGACTAAGGGGAAGGTATTGAATTTGAAGCCTCAAGCTCCAGGCACCTTGGGCCAGACTTGCCTGTTTGTTGCTGTTGTTATCCTACCTGGAAAGAACCCAACAAAACTAACCCCATGGTACTTCATTTTTTGCTTTGTACATCTGGGCCTAAAGAGCAGTTCAGGAAAAACAAGCCGCTGAAAACAATCCTCATAATAAAACTTTGTTGACAAGGCAGTTTCTTAATACCTTAGTGTGAAGGGCAGATGCAACAAGCGTGATTGGCAGCGGTTTCAAAGTAAAATAGGTTAGTGGGATAAATGATAGGAAATTACATTTTTAAAAAGATGGAGATAGGGTGCGGCATAAGATGGCAAGTTTTAGATGGTAGTACTGATTTGGGCCCTTTATGAGAGTGTATATTTTGGCTTTTGGGCCGCCTCAGCTAATTCAGCTCCTTGTGGTAAATTTATTTCACAGCTAATTATTCTCCTGTTCAAACACAAAATTATATTATTCATGAAAAGTTGTTTTCTTGATTGGACATTAAAATTATGGGAGGGGGCAGGGGAATGTGCTAGAACCTGTGTGTCAGGGACTAAATCACTTCATTTGTTGGAATAACAATAATTTATAAAATGTATGAAATATCCTACACCTTCAATATCTTTTCCAATTGTGTTAGGCCAGGGAACTACATAGATGAATAGGATTGTGATTTGAACTTAACCCAAAATAGGAAAACAGGAATTCTGCAGTCTAATGTCAGTGTCATCAAAGAAGCATATAGGAAGGACAGTCGCTTGGAAGGGAGTGGTCTTTGGGCCTGGAGGCAAGGGAATGGCCCTTCAGTGCCATCGAGTTGGTCCCTAAGTGCAAATGAATGCTGGCTAGTTCTGCAACCATCCTCACAGCTTTTGCTGTGTTTGAGTTCACTGTTGCAGCCACCGTGCCAGTCCATCACACTGAGGGTCTTCTTTTTTGCTGACCTGGGGTCCTGCTCCAGGGACTTTATCCTGCCTGATAACCTATCCAAAGTCTGTGAGACAGAGTCACTGTGTTAGTCTGGGTTGACTACAGAAACAAATTCATAGAGACACTCGTGCATAAGAAAGAGGTTTATATACAAGAGCAATTGAATATTGAGAAAACATCCCAGCCCAGTCCAGATCAAGTCCCTAAGTCTGATATTAGCCCATATGTTCAATACCAATCTATATAAAGTCCTCTTCAGACTCACGAAATACATGCAATGATGCCAAATGTAGAAGATCACAGGCCAGTGGACAGAGACTCTTGTGGATCCAGTGGCAGTGGAAGCATTTCAGAGCTGGCAGGGGTCTCCATATGGCTCCTCCAGCTCTGGGCACTAGCATAGCTGCATGTGTCTTGTCAGCTACAATGTCTCGCAGGGAGTGAGCCTGTGTCCCTCCTCAAACGAACTATTTATCTCAGCACCTCCAAATGAGGTCATCAACTTGCAACCTGATAGGCAGACAAAACTCCACCCCTTTACTCTTAATCCTTTCAAATTGACAACAGATTGTATAACTACCACAGTCACCACCCTCTCTAAGGTGCATTCTGGTTGTATTTCTTTCAAGACAGATTTGACCATACTTCCTGGCACTCTGTTCAATAATCTCTGTGAACACTGTATTTCTTCCTTATTTAGTGTCCAGCTTTCCCAGGCATATGAGGTGAATGCAGGTACCATCGCTTAGGTCAGGTGTACCTAAATCCAAACTGAGACCAAACCAGGACTCACTGCCATTGAGTACATTCTGACCTTGAATAACTCTTTGGGTTTCCAAGGCTGTAAATCATATATATTATAAATATACTATATATATATATAAATTATTTTATTGGGGGCTCGTACAGCGCTTATCACAATCCATCCATCCATCCATTGTGTCAAGCACATTTGTACATTTGTTGCCATCATCATTTTCAAAACATTTTCTTCCTACTTGAGCCCTTGGTATCAGCTCATTTTCCCCTCTTCCCTACTCTCTCTCCCTCATGCACCCTTGATAATTTAGAAATTATATATATTTTTTCCTGTCTTCCATCGGCCGATGTCTCTCTTTACCCATGGTTTCTGTTGCCCATGCCCCTGGGAGGGGGTTATATGTAGATTGGTTGGTTCCCCTTTTCTCCCCCCACCTTCCCCTTCCCCTCTTTGTATCACTACTCTCATTATTGGTCCTGAGGGGCTTAATTGTCCTGGACTCCTAGTGTTTCCAGCTCTTATCTGTACCTGGGTACATGTTCTGGTCTAGCCAGATTTGTAAGGTAGAATTGGGGTCATGATAGTGGCGGGGGTGGGGGTGGGGTGGGGGGGTGTATTAAAGAACTAGAGGAAAGTTGTATGTTTCCTTGGTGCTGTACTGTAGGCTGTACATCTTTAAGGGAGCAGGAAGCCTCATCTTTCTTCTGTGTAGGCTGGTTGTTTTGAACTGAAGGTCAGCAGCCCAACTCAGTTCACTGGGCCAGCAGGCTCTGTGCTTTTTAACCTGGTAGGGAGGGGGTTTGCTGCAATGTGTCCAATGCAACACACTTAGGTTTCTTGACTGTTGCTTCCATGAATGTTGATTGTGGATCCGAATAAAATGAAATCCTTGACCGTTGATCTCCCATGTTTATCATGATCCTGCTCATTGGCTTCACTTTCAGCAAGCAAAATTGCCTCAATTGCCTGTCACAGGTGATTCATGACTCTTCTCCAATTCTCATACTTCATTCTGATGCCTTGTTCAGCTTCTTAGATTATTTGCTCCGCATAGGGAAGAAGTAGGTTTCAAGAGCTCATGATGGAGGGGACAGTTAGACTATTTCTTGAGGTCAAGATGTAGGCATCCTTCGGGTCAGAAGGAGGAAGGGCATCGAGGAGATCCATAGCAAAGGCTCCGGGGAAGAGCTGGAATCAGAGGGAATGACTCGTCTTGCAGGCATTAGGAATGAAGCTAGCAAGATGGGTATTAAGATGCCAGATCAAATGCAGTTGTATTAGCACCAGCTTGGGGGCAGAGGGCGGAAATACAAATAAGCCTAAATGAGAGGATGTTTTGTAAGGTGTCTGGCTTGTTTCATGGGGACTTGAAGACATGGCTATAGCTAGATTCAAAGAAGAGCTGAGACTGAGCATTCGAATTCTTTATGCTCAGCTTCTCTGTACAGCTTATGTTTTTCTCTTATAACTCAATTCCTAAACTTTTCTAGTTCAGTTGATAGGAAGCACTATCATTGCTTCCAAACTTGGATGCTGTAGCCATTCAGAGAGACATGAACCTATTGTTCATCCCAAGTCAAAATTGCTAGGATGGACTGCTTGGTCTGGCTAGGGTCGGGTGTTGCGTCCAATGGTCAGTTGTGGTCTAGTTGATTCTGACTCTTGTTGATCCTGTGTGTAGAGCGGATCTCCATAGCATCTTCAAGCCTTTGGGAAGCAGATTGCTACCCCGTTCTTCTGAGGTGCACTTGGGCTGGGCAGTTGGGACTACCCACTTTTCAGGTGTCCTTAACTATTTGTACCACCCAGGGACTCCTGCCAAGTTCACAGTACCAGTAGCTAAAAGGATAACACAGGCAACTCCCAGGTTTGAAGGTGAAGGAATTGTGGGAGAGGTGGAGGGAGTTGTTAAAAAAGAGGAAAGCCGCTCCAGCTATACTAAATAACTAATGAGAGCATTAAACAAGTAGTGAATGAGACAGACAGGTCTATTCTAGAAATTCTGATGGCATTGGGAAGGATATGTGGCCGATTAGCTAATTGCAGTCACCCAGCAGAAAAGAGTACAGACAGGAGAAACTTCTGGAATTGGAGGCTGGTTAAATGTAAGCCAACAATGCCAAGGTCAGAAATGTAATTTCATGAACTACTAGACATCATTCTTTTCTAGGGCCATACACTACACGCAATGTAAAGAAAACAAAAACTCATTCAACTAGACCAAAAGACAATATCGTAATAAATGGACAAGATTGAAGTTGTCAAGGATTTCAGTTTGCTTGGCTCCACAGTTGACGCTTATGGGAGCACATCACGTGAGGTATTGCATTTACAAAGGACTGCTGTACAAAACCTTTAACTCGTTGAAGAGCAGAGCTGTCCCTTGAAGAACTACTAAGGTGCTCCTGCCCCACACCACCTTAATTTTGACCACCTCATACACATGTGAAGGTTGGACAACAAATAGAGAATCCCGCAGAAGCACTGGTGCGTTAGATTTGTGGTGATGGGGAAGAGTACCGGAAGTATTGTGGACCGCCAGAAGAATGAAAAATCTGTCTTGGAAGAAGTACAACCAGAATGATCCTTAGAAGCAAGGATGGCAAGATTTTGTCTCACGCACTTTAGACATGCTATCAGGAGGGACATGTTCAGTCCCTGGAAAGGACAGTAAGTAGGCTCGGTAAAGTAGAAAACCAAACCAAACCAAACTCACCGCCATAGTGTAGATACCGACTCATAGCGACCACCATAGGCAGGGTAGAACTGTCCTTGTGAGGTTCCAAGACTGTACTTGTTTATGGGAATAGAAAGCCCAGTGTTTCCTGCAGAACAGCCAGTGGTTTTGAACTGCAGACCTTGAGAATTGTAGCCCAACTCACAAGCACTCCGCCACCAGGGACAATGTAAAAAGAGGAAGACCCTTGATGAGATGGATTGACACAGCAGCTGCCACATATAGCACCAATGACGAGAATGGTGCAGGACTGGGCAATGTTTTCCATTTGGTGTACATAGAAGTTGCTGCAAGTCGCAATGGCACTTAACAACATTGTTGCCTTTTATTAACTATATTTAAAAACCACATCTGTATTTGTCTTTGGGTGTTGGCAACATTATATACAAATTTACTGGTGTATTTTAACATTTGAAGTATAGAAGAGTAAGATGTACCAAAACCAAACCAATGAAAAACAAAGGCAGCAGCAAACCACTGCAAGTGTGGTTCATGGGAACTCAGCCACCGTGTGAGGCTTCATTCTAAATACCTCCTCCCCTATTTCCTCGGCACCAAGTGATGGTGGAGGAGGGAGGGGCTGATCTCATTAATTCCCAATACAGTAGCCTTGATTATGCATAATCGTCTCCACATCTTCTTAGTATTTCGTAGTTGAATGTCATTTGTCTTTTATACAATCATCCTCTTCCCCAAAGTGCTCACCATTTGAAAATCACTTAAAGTCAAGTGATTCCTCTCGATTCTTTTACACTTTGGCTCCAATGGCTTTACGAGAGAAAAGAATTCTGATGTGGTTGAGTTGTGCATGCTGCGTGAAAATGAGCAGTTTATACCCAGCATGATGCCGTAGCAATATCACACGAGGACTTTGCAGAGACATGTGCCTTCCGGGTGTTTTGCCACATGAAAAACAGTCACTCTGCTTTTACCCTCTTGGCTAAGCTTAAAGCAATGTTTTCTAATTGTTAAAAGTGAACCCTAGCTCAG
>NW_022106084.1:7039388-7043619 GCF_000313985.2 Echinops telfairi
GGGGAGGGAGGGGAAAAATGAGGACCTAATGTCGGGGGTTTCAGTGGAGAGAAAATGTTTTGAGAAACGATGTACAAATGCGCTTTACACAATTGTGTGTATGGATTGGGACAACAGTTGTATGAGCCCCTAATAAAATGCTAACAAATAAATAAATAAATAAAAGCAAAAAAAAAAAATTGAACCAACTTATAATACTGATCTGCCTCCATAGTTTTCTCTTGGTCGATGGTAAGCAAGGTCCAGTTCTGCCAGCTCAATCTTAACAAAACCCTATGAGCCACGTCAAACATTTCTATGGTCCCGTTTGCACAATGGGACAATACCATTGATGGTTCCCTTTAAAAGCCTTGGTTGTGCAGCGGGTAAAGTGTTGGGCCGCTCACCACAAAATGAGCGGCTCCAGTCTACCAGCTGTTCTGGAAGAGAAAGATGAGGCAGTCTGTTCTAAAGATTTACCGTCTCAGAAACCCGTAGGGCTTCTCAAACCCAATAGGGCTGCCAGGAGTTAGAATTGGCTTGACAGCAGCATATGAGTGGATCTGAGACGGTTGTATTGCCTTGTTGTTGGTGGCGCCACTGGGTCGGTTCTGGCTCAGAGCAACCCTCCGTACAATGGAAGGAAACACTGCTGGTCCTTTGCCGTCCCCACAACTGTTCTTATGTTTGACACAGTCACTGTGTCAGCCCATCTTATCAAAGGTCTTCCTGGTTTTTGCTGCCCAAGCATGATCTGTTTTTCCAGACACTGGTTTCTCCTGACCACATGCCCAAAGTCTGTGAGACAAAGTCTTGCCATCATTGCCCCTAAGGAACATTCTGACTGTACTTCTTCCAAAACAAATTTGTTTGCTCTTTTGTCAGTTCATGGTAGTCCAATTTTCTTCTCCCGCACCACAATCCAAATGTATCGGCTTTTCCTCAGTCTTCCTTCACCGCCCAACTTTCACATGCATCTGAGGCGATGGAAAAGACCAGGGCTTGGGTCAGGCTCACCGTTGTCCTTAAAGATTGACTTATGCAAATTAAATCCTTTCAGAAGCCTAAGTCAGACGTCATATTTCTACAATTGACAATGTGGTTCCTCATACAATTGTCTCTGCTACTGATTGTGTTGTCTCCCATCATCTCCAAATTTACTACAGAACAGGATTGTTCTTGGGAATGTTCTTGGCCTTCTGCTTTGAATTCAAATAGATAGCCTCAACTTTCCATGTATTCCTGGTCAGAAAAACAAAACAAAACAAATGACCTAGCTCTTCTAAACCTTCTGTCTTCATCTGGAGCCTCTGACCAGCTCGGACCGGTTCGCTTGGACAACATGCCGTGACCACTTCTAAAAGAGGTGACCACTTCTTGCTCAACCAGGAAAATAATGAGTCCTTGTAAAGTGCTTTTGAATTGGTTCTGGCGACCCTCTGTGTTCAACAGAACCAAACACTGCCCTGCCCTCTCCATCCTCACGATTCCTGTGCTTGAGCCCGTTGTTGCAGCCACCGGTCCATCCATCTCAGCGAGGGTCTTCTTTTTCAGTGCCTCTCCTGGGGTAGGAGTTAGCCAGTTCTCACCAGTTTGGCAGAACCAATACCTAATTTTTTGTTGAGCTCGTTCAGTGAACCAATTGTTAAATCAGGGTTCTGTGATTTCCAGGCTGGCTGGAAATCACAAATTTACATTCCTTACTCTTTTTTAATGTTCATCTGTACAGCAGCGTATTCTAAGTGCCTGTTGTAATCTTCATTCCATGTATAGACATGAAACTCACTGCCATCAAGTGAATGCTGACTCATAGTGACCTCCTGCTGGGTTTCTGAGACGATAACTATTTCTGGGAGTTCTCCCAGTTCAGCCGCTGGTGGTTTCTAACTGGGGACATGTGGATGACAGTTCACTGAGTCACCACTACACCACCAGGGCTCCTTTGTTCCCCAAACAAGACAGAAAGAACTCTGCTTGTACTATGTATTTATTTATTTAATAAAAGTCATTCTGCTTTTGATGGAACACTAGAGTTCTGTTCCCTTATGTTTATTGCTTCAGTAAACAAATATAGACTATCCAGAGAACAAGTGTCAAACAACCAGAGGATGACACTGTCATTCATTTCAGCTCTGCGTTATGCTCCAAGTTCCCGAGATATTATGTGTGAATTATGCGATTTCTGAAAGTGTTAAAAGACCTAAAACTCTTGTCAGGACAGTTGCTGCAAGTTCCACAGAAGCAGAAAGGGCTTTTTCCCCAAAGATGAAGGTAATATCCTCACAGAAGAGCAGTTGCCTGCTTGTGCTTATCAAACACAACAGCTGCTGTCTGATTGGCCTGCCTTTAAAGGAGTGGGATCCTACTCCTACCGTGAAAAGATGGTGCCGGAGAAATCACACAGCTGATGATGCATGGATCAAAGTGAAGAATATTGCAAAGGAGGACACCAAGAACCAATATGGAAATATCTTAAATAACAGTTTTATGGTCTTGTGTCAGGTATTATTTAATATTCTCCATTAATATTTTAAAAATTCTTCCTTATAGCATAACCTAATTTTGTGGACCTTACTTTTGTTGTTCTTATTTAAGTATTAACTGTATGAAATAAGAAACTACCTTTTGGCGTACCTTTTTTTTCTTTCTTAAAACGGTCATTAGGACAGTGAACCAATTGTTAAATTATTTGAATCCCACCACTGTCAGCAGGCTGGCCTACAAGGACTGGTCTCTCCTAACAACATGTTCAGAGTACCGGAGACAAAGTCTTGCCATCCTCACATCTAAGTAGCATGCTAGCTGCACTTCATCCAAGACACGTTTGTTTGTTGTCCTGCCAGTCCACAGTACTTTCCCTGTTCTTCTCCAGCACAATTCAAAGGCATCCATTCTTCTTCTTCGTCTTCCTTATTCAGTCTCCAATTTTCACTTGCATCTAAGGTGATTGAAAATACCAGGTCTCCTTAGAAACAGCTTTAACGTCTCTTCCCTTGTAAGCCTCAGGACATCTCACTGTAGGCAGGTTTTGGGAACCTGCCGTAGGGATGAGGTCTTAGTTTAAGTTAGGGTCCGTTTTGGAGGCTCCACCCTGGGTCATCTTAGCCATTTGTCCCCACAAGGCCTCTGGAGTGGTAAATAATAAAATTGAACATCTGTAAGTGAACATCTGAGAATGAGAATGTTAGCAAAATATTACTAACAATTCTAGAAATAAAACAAAACCACCTCACTGCCAAAGAGTTGATTCCAACTCACAATGACCCTACAAGGCAGAGTAGGACTGCCCTGTGAGGTTCCGAAGCTACAGAAAGTCTCATCTTTCTTCCACAGAGTAGCCAGGGGGGTTGAACCATAGACCGTGAGGTTAGCCACTCAACACATAACCAATATGTATCACCAGGGCTTTTTTAAAAAAAAACTAACATTAAGATGGTAAAAATAAAAAATGTTACTAAGTGCAGTTAGTGGGAATTGGAATGCATCATAACCTGGGTCTGCCATATACAGAGAGAATAGAGTTGATGAAATATCAACAGCTGAGGATAGGCGGGGCGGGGGGAAGACTCAGCGGCATTGTTTGGATAGTGGAATCAGGAAAAGCGGAGAGACAGCAAGCCACGTGAAGACTATTTCAGACACAGGGGAGAGGGCATGTACAAAGGAACTAAGGCAAGACTACGATGCTCAATCTTGTCCAATTTTTCCTTCTGTTTTTGTTTAATCTACTGAGAGTAAAATGGTCTCTAATGATGTTAACTTGTACCTCCCTGTTTACAAATGAGCAACTTTTTATAATTTATTTTTCATATGCATTTCATTTTCTGCAAAATTCCTGCCATGCCATTTCCCCTATTTACCTACTGGGATGTTTTATTGATCTGCGAGAGTTCTTAATATATCTGCTGGATATAACTGCTGATAATATGAGGCAAATATCTTCCCTCTGCTTCAGGATTGTACTTTCACTCTTTTAATGCTACCTTTCAAAAAACAGATTTTCTCACATTTTATGTGGTTGAATTTATAAAAAAAATTTTTTTTCGAATGGTTTGTGCTTTTGCAACTTAAGAAAATGTTCTTATTTTACAGCAAAAAAGATGTTCCGTGTATATATTCTTCTACATGCTTTGTGGTTGTGTTTTTCACAGTCAGAATTGACTCAATAGCAGTGAGTTTGGTTTTATTTTAATCCACTTGGAATTTATGTTTACCTTGTATATACTCAAGTATAAGCCGACCCGACTATCAG
>NW_022106084.1:7045335-7047353 GCF_000313985.2 Echinops telfairi
GAGAATGGTGAGGGCAACAAATGTACAAATGTGCTTGACACAATGGATGGATGTACGGGTTGTGGTAAGCGTTATACGAGCCTCCAATAAAATGATTTTTTTTAATGTGCTGAAAAACTCAGCTTATATACAAGTATATGTGGTATATGGTTTGAAGCCAGGATCTAATTTTTACCGCCCCACATGAATTGTCTTGACACCATTCATGAAGTAGCCTTTTCCGACTGACCTGTTACTATTGTTAGTTGCTGTGGGGTCAATTCTGACCACATGTGTCCAGAGTAGAACTGCTCCCTAGGGATTTCAAGGTGTGACTTTTGGGAAGGAGGTCAACCACACACCTCTCTTGAGAGGCTCCTTCAGGTGGGCTCTAACTGCCAAACTTTCAGCTAGTATTCAAGCACTAAACCTCAATTTGCCCCTTCCAATGACCGCTTGATCGTCAGGAAAACTTCCACATCGGTCTATTTCTGGGCTATTTCCTTCTGTGGATCTGTTTGACTAGCCCTGGGCCACTGCTGCAGATGCTTAATGTCGGTCACTTTTTATCTTGATGTTTGGTAGAGCCAGATCCTTGTCTTGTGTTTCTTTTATAATCTCTGTCCACTCTTGGATCCCTGTTCTTCTTCACAAATTTTAGATTCCTTTATCAAATTTTATGAAGAACCCTAAGGAGATTGCTTTGCATTCATCAATCCACTTGGGGCAATTGACACATTAACAATGTTGAGTCTCTCTACTCAAGATTATGGTAGCGTGTTCCATTTAATCGTTTCCTTTCATTTCAATAGAGTTATATCATTTTCTTACAGACTCAAAGATGGACTAACAGAATTAACCCTAGTGCTCGATCTGTTTGTTGCTTTTTAAAGGTCTCTTTGGCTAGTCCATTTTCTACTTATTGATGTTGGTGTATGAAAATAGATATAATTAATTTTTGTATGTTGAGTTTTATATCCATGGGCAAAGTAAAACCATCTATTACTTCTAATTATTTATTTGTGTATTCTTTTTCTGGGGCATAGCCTACAGAAATAACCATATCATTGAAAAATGAGAACAGCCTTTTCACCTTTTTCCCAATTTCTCTACATCTTACCCTTCATCTGTTGTCTGACACTGGTCAAGCTCCTTCACTCAACATCAAATAGGAGAGCGGAGAGCGGAGAGCCTGTCTTGTTGCTAATCTTAAAGAGAAAGCTGCTGTTGTTTCACCATTTTATGTAATGTTTGCTCTGGCTTTTTTCATAGACACTGTTTCCTCATTCTCATTAAATTCCTGTCAACTCGACTTGGCTGATTTTAAAATTAACAGCCTTATTTTATTCTATACTGCAGTGGTTATCAACCTTCCTAATGCCGTGACCCTTTAACACAGTTCCTCATGTTGTGGCGACCCCCCCAACCATAAAATTATTTTCATTGCTACTTCATAACTGTAAATTTGCTACTGTTATGAATCAGGCAACCCCTGTGAAAGGGTCATTTGATCCCCAAGGGGTCGCAACCCGCAGGTTGAGAACCGCTGCCCTACTGGGTGAAGTGCTGGTTTAAAATTTTTTTACAATATTGGCACCTTGGTGACTTAGTAGGCTACTCATTAAGCTGCTGATCATAAGGCCACCATTTGGTCCATGGGAGAAAGAGGAGATTGTCTACTCCTGCAAATATCTGAAGGCTTAGAAACCCACAGGAAGTTCTGTTCTATCCTATAGGGTCACTATGTGTCAGAATTAACTTGATTAGTTAACTTGATTTGTATTAGTCTGAGTACTTTAGAGAGACAAATCCACAGAAACTCATGTATAAGAGAGAGTTTTATATAAAGGTTAAGTGCAGTCAAGAAAACATCCCTACCCAGTGCTGCCCAAGCCCACAAGTCCAACATTAACCCATATGTCCGACCCCAATCCACAAAGTCCTGCGCCATCTCACAAAGCACACACTATGATGCCAACTGCAGGAGGAAAGCCTAATCAGTGAAGGTGTAAGCATCTCAGATCTGGCAGGGGTCCCAC
>NW_022106084.1:7047860-7050630 GCF_000313985.2 Echinops telfairi
ATGAGCCCTTGGTAATTTATAAATTATTAATTTGTCATATCTTGTCCTGTCTCGGCAGTAACTCTTACAAGCTAGGCCTGAATGCTTCTCTTGGGGAAGTGAAATAGCTTTTCTAAAATGTTATTATTGTTAGAAAAGGGTGGAGCAGAGATCTAACATCAGATCCATCAGACAGAAGAGTCCCTGCCCTTTCAGGACCCTTAGCTGCCTTATTCTTGGGTTGAAATGTATGCAGTACAAAGAACCCTGATGCATGCGAGGAATTGGTGCTAGGTAGAGGCGTTCAAGGAAAAGGCCTGGAGAGAAATGGGGATGTAAATGGACCTTGAAGGCTGCTTGTCTTTGGGATGTGAGATTAAATTCTCCTTCCCTTCCTGCTGCCCACTCCCAGACCCGGGTGATTAACTGCTCTGGGAATTCAGAGAGTGGCTGGGCCATGATAGTGGCTCCACACCTCCCACTTGATTCTGTTCTCATCTGGTCCTAATTGCTCTCCTGTTTTGTTGTTGTTTTGTAATTGTTATTGTTGTTTTGCCAGAGTTGGCTCCCTCGTGGACCACAAGTGGGAGGTTATCTGAGCCTCCTACCTGTCCTACGTTGAACACTGGTTAATCGTATTACTCACTCTTGGCCAAGCATTTCTTGTGATGGAAAGTTGAGGAAGAAATCCATAGGGAAGACTCACTCAATGTTTGAATAGATGTCTCTGGTGTTCCAAGCACTGAGGATGAGACTATTGCAATAAAGAAAGCTAAGTCCTGACCCCAGGGAGGTTTACATGGTAGTGGTAGAAGACACACAACCAGCAAATAAGTACGCGGCCTCGCTGTGGATCGGAATAGTGCTAAGATGGAAGCAAACCAGGTGATGAGCTAGAGGGTCAGTGGAGGAGGCCTACTAAGAGGGATGGTCAGGCACGGTTTGAGCCGATCCTTATTATTAGAGAGAGCGAGCCAGCAAAGAGCTGGAGGGAGACAAGTAGCCAGAAGAGCTTGCAGGCCTGAAGGCAGGAAAATGGTTGGCAAGCTTGAGGAGCAGAAGGTCTGGCTGGAGTCCAGTGGGTGGAGAGAACAGCCTGAATAGTCCGGAAACACACAGGGTCCACAGCCAGGCAGGCGCTTGAGATTTATGCTCATGGCAGCGGAAAGCCATCGAAGGGTTTTCAGCAGGGCAAGCTCGAGAGTGACTGGGCTTCAGTTGCTGTGGTAGTGGATGATTTTATGCCAACCAGGAGTGGAGTAAAACCTGTTAACCAAGTGGTAGGCTGATGATGCCTCGTTGGGGGCATGACCTTTTGGATGAGAGTGAAGGACCCTGGGAACTGCCTCTCTCTCTCTGCCACTTCCTTTCCTTCTTGTTGGGATGTTGCCGGAACTCTGCCTGCTGTGAGGGTGGAGGTGGGGGGCACCTTGAGGACTACGTGACTCTAGGAGTTGTCAGTGCCCTGCCCTCTCTACAGCGACCTTGGATCCACATGGCTCTGCACATACCAGCCTGTGATCTTCCTGTGTCTCCATTCTGTGTCACTGACATGAAGCTAAATGAGTCTGAAGAAGGATGTATGGGCTAACATCAGACTTATGGACTGGAGTTGGACAGGGTTGAGATGTATTCTTGATAAATAATCGCTTCTTGATATAAAGCTCTTTCTTACACATAGATGAGTGTCATTAGATTTCCCTAGACAGCCCGTTCAAACACCCTTGTTATGGGTTAGAGGGTAAGAGGTGAAGGCAGCATGTCAATGAGTCTCTTTGTGACTTATCTTTCTTATAGGCTTTCTTCAGTGACTGCCACCCTGACATGTCCTTGGCCAGAGCTGGGTCTGGGGGGCATCAGTGGCTATAAGGAATTCTTGGAAGGTGAATCTTTTAGTCAGGAAGGCATGGGAAAAGACACTAACTCATAGCAGCTGCCACTGGGGTTATCTGAATGATGCTTAAAATCAGTCTGAAATGAGCAGGGCAGTTTTCACCAGGCAAAGGAGTAAGCATGCAGGAGCACCAAGCTCCTAGATGGAGTAAGGGTAATAGGCTTTATGTCAACTTGGGTGGCCAGGATTCCCATGATGTGCTCTCACACGGAGGCTCTGCATTGGGCAGGTTCAAACCCACCAGCTGTCCCAGGGGAGAAAGGCAGGGCTCTTTACTCCCATAAGGAGTCACAGTTGTGGGATCCCCCAGGGCAGTTCTACTATGCCCTACAGCAGTGGTTCTCAACCTGTGGGTCTCCACCCATTGGGGGGTCGAACGACCCTTTCACAGGGGTCACCGAATACATCCTGCATATCAGATATTTACATGACGATTCATAACAGTAGCAAAATTAGTTATGAAGTAGCAATGAAAATTATGTTATGGTTGGGGGTCACCACAACATGAGGAAGTGTATTAAAGGGTCATGGCATGAGGAAGGTTGAGAACCGCTGTCCTGCAGGGTCACTGAGTCCGAATTGAGTGGATGGGAGTGAGAGTGGTCAGCTCCATGATGTGGTCTTCGGCGAAGCAGCCAAGCAGTTGTGGGGAGAATAAGCCCCAAACTAAGCTCACTGCCATCGAGTTGATGCTGGCTCACAGTGACACTGAAAGACAGGGTAGAACTGCCCCTTGGGGTTCTGGGCCTGTAAATCCTTATGGGCATAGAAAGCCCCGTCTTTCTCCCACGGAGGGACTGGGAGTTAAAATCGCTAAATTGTGGGGAGAATAGGATTTCTCAGTCTGGTCACAGGCTTGCTATGATTGAGGTGTGTCCTACTCTTAGTATAAATTGA
>NW_022106084.1:7050730-7052291 GCF_000313985.2 Echinops telfairi
CTGGATCTGAATCCTGCATCTGGTTCATCAAGCCCCTGTTACATCGTCTGCTGACCCCAGGAGCCACCGGCAGACCTTTGACCTGGGAGTCATTCACTTTGGCATCCACCAGCCTGTGGTCTTTCTGCTTCTTATTCGCCAGCCTCTGAAGCTGCAGGAGTCAGGAGAAGGCTTCTGCTTACATTGGACCCATGGACTTGAACTTTACTCTTTTGCAACATTGTGAATCATTTCTTGATACAAATCTATTTCTATACACAAACACAACCAAGACTCACTGGTGTTGCTTCTCTAGAGAACCCAACGGAACAGGGCTTTTCCTGACCTTTGTAGACTCAAAACTGAAAACCAAGCTCACAGCGCCATTGAGTTAATTCTGACCTAGAGCATCCCTGTAGGACAGAGTAGAGCTGCCCCTGTGGGTTTCTAAGCCTGGAAATCTTTACTTCTCCGTCCCCTCCAACAGCTGGTGGGTTTGAACTGCCAACCTTGTGGTTAGCTGCCCCACGTATAACCTATTATTCCACCATATTTGGCCAGCACACTGTGAATAGTACCACCTTTCAGGCTACACTCATTAGCCAAACTCCTTAGATGAAGGTACAAAACCCAAATCCTGCCTTAGTTACACTGAAGACTCTGACTGTCATGCTGGCTAGACTATTTTCTCCCTGAAGGCAGATTGATAATTAGAGGCTTGCAGGCTGAGCAGACAAGGAGCCCTGGTAGTTTAGTGGATATGTGTTGGGCTGTGATCTGCATGGTTGGCAGTTCGAAACAACCAGCAGCTCCTCAGGAGAAAGACTGAGCTTTCTACTCCCAGTTACAGTAGTCTGAGAAACCCAAGCAGCCAGGCAGTTGCGGAGAGAATAAACTAAGAACCCAAATCACGGCCGTCGAGTTGGGCAACCCTACAGGGTAGGGGAGAGCTGCCCCTGTGGGTTTCTGGACCTGTGACTCTTCAAGGGACTACAAAGCTGTCTTTCTCTCATGGAGTGACTGGTAGTTTTAACCTCAACACTAGCAGCCCAGCGTGTAACCACTACACCACCAGGACTAACTTGTGGGGAGACTAGAACTCCTTAAGCTGGTCACAGCCTTGATCCCGAGGGACCTTTCATTCGGGTGTGGCCTACTCCGCATGAGTCACGACGGGTCAGCATTGACTTGATGGCAGCGAGAGAGGCTGAGCAGGGACTCCAACCAGGGACCTTGTCACATCTATTAATGGTGTGCTTACTGATACCTGATACATCCATTTCCTCATGGGGACTCCTTTGCCAATAGGAACAGAAAAGCAATGGCTCTGACCATCTCAGGAAAGGTAATGTTTGCCTCTCTGACATGTCTTTCATGAGATTTGTCTAACCAATAACTCTGCTTTTAAAAAAAAGTAATTTATTTTTTTAAATAAATACTTTTACTGGGGGCTCTTACATCTCTTATCACAATCCAGGCATTCATCCATTGTGTCAAGCACATGTGTACATATGCTGCCATCATCATTTTCAAAGCAATTTATTTCTACTTGAATCTTTGATATCAGCTCCTCATTTTCCCC
>NW_022106084.1:7055869-7060165 GCF_000313985.2 Echinops telfairi
ATGGATGTATGCACTGTGATAAGAGTTGTAGGAGCCCCCAATAAAATGATTTTTAAAAAATTACCCCTGAGGAGTTATTTTCGAGTTCTTGGGAGAAGCCGGCATTCTGACGGTGACTGCACCGTGCAGTCCACACACTGCTCTCTCCGCAGAACGGCTCAGGAGCAGCATTTGAGTACTGCACACGGAAGGTGCTGTGAAGCAGCAAGGCCAGGCTGTCTGTGTGCTCTCAGGGGACTTATCCAGAGGCAGGACCTCTGGGACCTGAGCCCCAAAGCCTGCAGATGAAACACGTTCCCTGGTGACTCTCATGGCCGCTGGAGGCAGAGCACCTCTGACCTAGAATGTTTTCAGAGATTCTTGCGGTAGACAGGGCTTCTGCGTGGTGCTGAAAAAATGGGGACAGAGGCTTCGCAGAACCAGTTGCATTTCTCTCATGCCACCCTGTCCACTTTCTCTTGCTGGCTCCGGTCCCCACTGGGCCAGAGGCTCCAAAGCTGGAGCCTGATTCGCCACCTTGCTGGGTCAGGAGGGTAAGTGCATGCCGTTTGACACCCCTTGTGGCTGCTCAGATGTCACTCACAGGTAGGTTTCTGCCTTCCACACAGCAGTGACTGCGGTCCATCTTACCGAGATAAGAAGTGTCTCTGTATAAAAACACACACGCACGTGCCCACCCACACAGAGATATTTCTCTGGTGTCTCCATTCTATTGGGAGAACTTACTTTCATTTTTAGGGACTGATGTATTTAAACTTTTAATTGGGCATTGGGGAAGGGATTATAGAGCGGGTATCAGAGTTCCATTCAGCATTCATGCACATTTCACTTTATCTCGTTCACTGCGATTCAGTGTACTCTTTCCTTCCTTCCTAACCCTCCTGAACTCTGTCCAGGAGTGAGTGTTGCTGCCCTTTAGTGTCACTCCGCCCATCGTTCTAAGGTGTGTGCACTCCACTAGTGCTGTCGTTCTCCTGGACACCCGCCTACTATTTGGATGCCCACTGAGCCTTGAGGGTGAGTTCAGGTCCCAAACTGAAGGGTGAGTTTGGGCCATCGTCTTGGGGGTCCCACCAGTCTTGACTTGATCTTCAGTATGGTCTCTTTTATGATTTTCAGTTTTGTCCCACCTTTTTCTTTAGGGATCAATTAAATAGATATGGAATGGATACCACTCCCTGTCCCCACCCCCAGCTTATATAGAACTCACAAGATAGTATGACTCCATTTTCTTTAGAATTCCAAGCTCTGTTTTAAGCTACTTTAAGTTTTTTCTGTTTTAGAGGAACTATGCATCCCTCTGCGCCAGCTAGAGACGGGAAGAAATTCAGGCAGTGCTGGTAGGTGAGAGTATCTACATGTGTGCATTTCATTCTGCGTAGTTTGTGCTTATGTTTAACGAAAAGGAAACCCCCCTGGAGATCCAGGACTCAAAGAGAAAAAACGGTGATGGGTCAGGGAAATACAAGATTACATTCTTGACCTATGTTTTGCCGAAAACTGCCCTCCCCCCTAGAGATTTTAGAGCTGGTTGACATGAAAGTATTTTGTTTGTTCTTAAAGATAAGCTAGCTCTGTTCGACTTAGTTAACTGCAGGTTTCAAAACTGATGTTTGGAGTGACTCGAAAAATAGTTAAGCCCTGGGAGTGGTGTCCCCTCTTTGAGGAGTTCAAGTCCAATTTGATAAGTTTACATTATCCTTCACAACAGTTCCTTCTGCTCCAGCTACAAGTCAGGAACAGGACAAGAGCAAATCTCCTCCACAAGAGGGCGCGAGCCCTGAAGCCTCTAAACCGAATCAAAACCCATCCAGTAAATCTGAACGCGGCAATTCGGCAAGGTAGAGCAGGGCAGTCCCCACGTGATATGGGGGGCTGTAATCTTTATGGGTTAGTAGCCCAGTGCTTAACCAGTGCATTGCCAGTGCTCATGAAGACACCCGAGCTTTGTTTCTGGTCATGGGGGTTTAGAGGCTTGAGTAATCTGAATTCGTCCACTTGGCGCCCAGATGTAAGGAAGTGCTCCCTCTCATTCATGAAGAGGCAGCTTCATGGATTGAGTCTATCACAAGTTATGCATTTTATGAATTCAGACTGGAGCTTACAAGTTTAACTTTGAGCCAGCTAAAATGTTTCTTCCCCCACCCCCAAATTTATTAGATGGTAAAGAAGGCTTAGGGTGGCATTTAAATGAATGAAACCCTTTTCCTGTAACTGAAACACGCACGCACGCACGCACGCACGCACGCACGCACGCACTCTTTGTAAGGATGGTCCCGTAGTGATTATGGGCTAACCGAAAGGTCAGCATTGTGAAACCACTAGGGAAAAGGACAGGCTCTGCTCCTGTAAGGAGTTACAACCCCGGACGCTGAGAAGGGGCGGTTCTCCCCTGTCCTACGGGGTTGCATGGACTTTACTTGTGGTTGGGTGCACGCCAGTCATTGTTATGCTAACTCCAACTGTTCTCCTCTTCTAATGAAAGCGATCTCTTGTGAAACATGTCCTAGGCAACACGTTGCTGACTCTGGATTATATTGTGTGCATGAAAGCAACACGCTATGCTGCATTTCCTCAATGCTGCCATTCAGAGTCCATATTTGAGGTCATTTACTATCCTGGTCAATGCCGTTTTTCTTCTCCTTCTTTTTTAATGACTACTGAACCAAATTGCCAGAAACTCTTAAAACACAGTGTACAAACAACCAAACTCATGACCAACAGGTTGATTCCACCTCATCGTAACCCTATGGGACAGAGCAGAATGTCTGACGGTTTCCGAGGCTGCAAATCTTTCTGAAACAGACTGCCACATACCACGTGCTTCCGCCCACCTCAGACCTGCACACCTCCCGGCCTCCCTCTGACCGAAATCCCTTTGCCCAGACACACGTCCTGGCAACTTTTCCTCTCAGTTCCTCGTGCTGACATGGCCCCTTCTCAGGGGGCTTTCCCTACTCGTCCTCAGAAAATAGGATCCTCCTTGTCCCTGTCCCTCCTCCCCAACACTCCTAATTTCTCTTTCTTTGTCCCATAGCACGTACCTTTTCCACAGTCATTTACTTATTTATCATCATTTTTTCCTCTACTAACGTGTAAGCTCCACAAAGGGCAAGTCCTTTGGTTTTATCATTGCTAAAAGGAATACTGCTGGCATAGGGGTTACACAGGGGCCTGTGATCCACAAGGTCAGCAGTTCAAAACCACCAGCCCCTCTGCAGGCGAAGACAGGGATTTCCACTCTTCTAACCAGTTACTCCTATAAAAAGTGCCACCCCATCCTGTACAGTGGCTCGGAGTCTGCCTTGGCTCGATGGCAGGGAGTTTGTTTCTGTCTTGGTACAATTAATAACTAGGGGCAAAGCTGGATAATTATTTATGGAAGGAAGCAACAAACCGAGAACATGCTTTTTAAAAGGGACATTCTGCTCGGTCACTCTCATGGCAAGCATTTGGACGGCTAGCTGCACCGAGACAACTACATTCAGGGTGACTTGTGTACACAGAACGAAGTGCATCGGCCTTGCCGCCAGGGGCATGTTCGAGTCCATTATTATGGCTACTGGGCCAGTCGCCCTGCCTGGGGGTCTCCTGTCTCCATGGCCCTTTGCTTCACCCCGCAGGGTCTCTTTCCCCAGTGATTGAGCTGGACAGTGTTCTGTTGTGATTCATTAGTTTTCAATGGCTAATCTTGGTGCAGGTGGAAGCCCTGGGCCACGGTGAGTCAGATCTGACCCAGCAACAGCAATCCTCTGTACATGGACTGGCTGAGGGGGGCACCACAGCCAGGAAGACCAGCTGGCTGGTTGTCGATCAAGTGAGCGATCAAGAGAAAAGAACCCGAGATCTCATTGGCCAAGTCTGTGTGTCTGGCGAGTGAAGAGCAAGGACAGACCTCTGCCGCGGGGGTTGGAGGCTGGCGGGAGGTCCAGAGAGAAGCCAGGATCGCTGCAGTCCAACTCCATACCCGTCTCTAGCACTTCCTACCTCGAGGTACGGCTGCTACCCAGCTTCAAGTCAGCCATCACCCCCACGCGTCCGTTTTCCACCTGTCAAGGGAGGTGATGACAGCATTTGCATCGTGCGCTTGTTGAGACAGTTACCTGGATAATCTACAACACGCAAAATTGCTGGCCAATGTACCTTTGTAGTCGTACCCCCATCTTACTTCATTCATTTGAAGAGACTACCTTTTTTTTTTGATCCTGCAGAAATAACCCCTCACGATACCGGCAAAGTACATTCTGTGGACGGTCTGCCCTGCCAGGAGAAGCCAGCCCCAAGCACATCATTATG
>NW_022106084.1:7060581-7065070 GCF_000313985.2 Echinops telfairi
TGACCGGTTCTCTGGGTCTTCATAAGAACCATTATCAGTAGGGTGTAAGTCCCACCTACAGGAACCAAATAGATGACTGCAGGCCTGTCCATTGTCTTTAACAGTAGGGAGCCGGGGGTCAGGGAGCAGGCCCACCCCTGTGGTGGGGTGAGTCAGCAGTCTGGCAGCGATTGCAAGGATCTGACCTCCCCCCACACCACCCCATTGTCTCTTCTGTGCTAGGAGAACCCCGACAGGAGAACCCCCACGTTGTTCAGGCGAGCCGCCCTTCTCCACACAGCCATATGCTTCGCTGAGAGGATCTTGGGAGAGGGTGGGGATGCTGGCTGTGGTTTGGGATAAAATGGAGCTTCCTGAGTTTGTTGGCTCAAAGCCATTCTAAGATCACTAAAATCTACTATAACACCTAATTAAGTCCCTCCAGCTTTTAAAATGGCAGCTCAAGTTTCTCATTTTCCAGATACTGTCTCTGATCATCTTACTGATGACACTCACCCCCCCCTTAGCATTTATGTATGCAACTCATGTATTTAATTAATCAACCAGACATAATTGGTTGATGTTGTTAACGGTTCTGGCATCAGGGGTATACACTGCGTGACCCCCAAAGATACAGCAAGCTCCTTACCTTGCCACAGTCCACTTTAGCTCTCACTATATATGCTTCTAACAAGAGCCATGATGGTATGGTTTGTTATACATTGAGCTGTTCACTGCAAGGCCAGTGGTTCAAACTCACCAGCTGCTGTGAGGGAGACAGGTGAGTCTGTTTGCTCCTATAAAGATTTTCAACTTCAGAAACCCTATATAGGTTGCCATGAGTTGCAGGTGACTTGTTGGCAGTGGGCTTGGCTTGGTTTATAGGCTTTTATGTGGGCAGTGGTAGTTCCATGGTAGAATGCTCAACTTCCATGCAGGAGACCCAGGTTCAATTCCTGGCCAACGCACCTCTGTACAGCTAACACCTGCCTGTCAGGGGGGGCTCGAGTGTTGCTATGACGCCGATCAGGTTTCAGTGGGGCTTCTAGACAAAGGTGGGCTCGGAAGAAAGGTCTGGTGATCTACTCCCCAGATCAGCCAATGACGCCCAATGGGCCACACGTTTCTGATCCACAACCCATCATGTGGTGGTGCAGGAGGAAGCAGTGTTTCCTTCTGGTTTACATGCGACCGCCAAGAGCCGAGTCCAGCTTAATCGCCATGAACAGCGGCGCTTTAAAATGGCCAGTGGTGAGTAAGACTTTAAAGCAACCTAGAGCATAAAACGTGCGTAGGTCATTTAAATATGCAGATTCTAAATGAGAACGCAACTGCCTTTTCACCCTGGATGAAAAGAACAACACGACAGATGATTGTATAATTTGTTTAATACTTGCATTGTTTCTATAGCGCAATTGTAGCAATCTTTAAGTTTACTTTTCATTACAAATATTTGTCAAGTTTTGTTTCAGAAACATTTTCCCTACTCTCTTGCACATGCACCCAGACACACTACAAAAACTCACTCATTACACAGTAAGGGCAAACATTATTCATGTAAACATCTTTCATTAATTTCCCATAGTTAAAAAAAATCATAGTTATTGAATAAGGCTCATAGATTTAGTTCAAATCCCATAAAAGCCCAGCGAAGGACGCTTATTAACTTGATGGGGTTAACTTCTTGTTGCAACCAATGCTGAAAGCTGACCCCTGGCTTTCGATCCTTACAAATACCCCACAACCTGATCAATGGTTTTCAGGAGAACAGGAGAACATAGAAAAAACTTGAGCAGGGAGCTCAGAACCATGGGTGTAACTTTCTCAGATGGTAAGCAGACATGGCCTCACCCTTGTCGTTTCCCAACATCCAACAGACATTCATGATCGTAACCCAAAGTGAAACCGAGCAGATCCGTTGGGACACACTGGCCCGTGTGTGCATATTGCTAGTATACACATAGGTGAAAGTCTGTCAGAGAGCTGATCACTTCATTATAGCCAGGACCAAACAAAGAAAAGTAAAAGAGAGAGAACTCCAGCCCATGCTGAGTCTGGTTACGAAGGGCTCAGTACCGTGGAAGTCAGGCCAGTTGGGAGTATGTCCCGGGGATGTGAGTGGTCTAGGTCGTACAAGGAGTTTGGGTGATTGTGTAAATTCACAGACCAAGGAAGCAAGGGTTCTCGTGTTCCGCTTCCTGTCTCTCTCTGGTTGGAAGTTTGGTGCGAGGTGCATAGTCTTCCAGAGTGAGACTGGAAGTGGGCTGTGCTGAGATGGGCCCCTTGCCCCTGGCTCCTGCCTCCTTCCTCTCTGCGAGGTGGAGGCCTGGAGGCAGGGGGTGCTGACGGAACCGTGACGTCCCACCCCGGGGTCTGGCCTCAACCCCACCGAGGGAGGTCTCCCTGACATGTGTGATCCGGCAGTAAGGGTGGCTGTGTGTGGCAGCTCGGAAACCCAGTTCCAAGGTCCACACGGCCAAGCCTGGCTTCTGATTCTGCTGCCCTGTCCACCCCACCCCCCCACCCCCCAAAAAATTGTGCTCCGGATAACTGCACCGGTGTCTCGGATGCCTGATTCATTCTCGGGGCCCTCCGGAGCCCACGGCCCACAGTGATATCACGGAAAGTGAGCGCATCTCCTTTAGCACCTAACTCACCACCTGGTAGCGGCTGAGGCACTGGGAACGCCTACAAGCTCTTTCCCATCAGATGCAACCGCCCAAGGGGAGTTGCCCCGAGTCAGAGTTGTTTGTAGGCTTTTTGATTTCTAAAAATCAAAATTGATCTGCACTATATCTCAACAGACTCATAATTCTCACCAAAAATTTGTTGGTAATTTGTTTAAATAGCACTGGAATAATTCAACTTCATTTAAATATATTCACTCTGCCATGAAAATATCTCATACAAACGTCTATTTACATACAAGCACATTAAAATGTGTGAGAAGGGTGTCCACCCCTGTGGTTGTATGGCTTGAAATCGCTTCATTGCTTTGAATACGTACACACACATCTGGCAAAGT
The DNA here is from genome assembly GCF_000313985.2 of Echinops telfairi. Classification (NCBI taxonomy): domain Eukaryota; kingdom Metazoa; phylum Chordata; class Mammalia; order Afrosoricida; family Tenrecidae; genus Echinops; species Echinops telfairi. The sequence goes on from NW_022106084.1 coordinate 7,063,586, forward strand.
AAAACCATGAAAATTTAGTATCTTTAAAGTTAAAAGAAAAAGAAGACACTGAAGTTCCAAATTCCTAAAGGGAAATTTCAAAGAAAAAAAAAAAGAACAATCTATCAAGTTACCTTGAGGAGGGGTAATTTTGGGAACCTTTGATCTGTGGCAAAAAAAGAGAAAACAGTACAACTGTCAGTCTTGTGACGCAGCTTTGCTTGTTTTTCTAAAACAACAACTGCAAAAGCACTCTTTTTAAAGGTGTTTGGGTTCAAAATCACTTCTCTATGACAGAAACCTTAGGCAAATATTTTAAAACACAGCAAACCAGAATTAGACCTCTACCTTCTGGGAAGATTTTTTTCAATGCATTTTGCCACGCGGGATTGTAAATTCCATAGGCTAAACCAACAGAAGTGACTAACGTCCACCAACCGTCTCACCGAGGAGACAGCCCCTTGTTTCCCTGCCCATGAAAGCTGGCCGATGGTTACACCTGGCCTCCGGGTTGCCCTTTCAGGTGGTTGGTTAAAGCAACTCTTCTTGCAGTATGATGACCCTCCAGGGGACACACAGGTTCACAACAGCCTCGGAGAGATGCCAAGAGAGCTAGGAAAAAAGCAGTTCCCTCTTTTTAAAATTTTGTCTCAGCTAGGCCCTGGTTGAAGCTGGTTACAGGAGAAGAATAGGTCCTATAAAACCCCAGCCTCCGTCATCCATTGGCTCTTCATGTCATGACTTTGCGTCAGAAATGCAGACGGTACAGTTGTTTTTGTGAGCCCGTTTGAGCTGTCCACTTGGGGGACAGGGTCCTAGAGCTGAGCCCCTATTCCTAACGCTAACACAAGGTAGTATTCCGGCCGGGGGTCTAGGCATGCGGGAGGTGGGCACGCACACTGCGGCTGCTGGTGGAGAGGGCCACCCTCCGAGTTTCTCTCTCACCATGGAAACCCCCACCAGACTGAGCCGCTGTCCTGACGTGTCTCCTTCCACGGTGCATTGAAAGATTCGGTAGAAAAACACATTCCGGGCATCCCCCCTCGTACTTTGGCTTCAACAAGGGCTAACCCCCGCTGTTGTTTACTTCCTAATGGAACCTGACTGGACTTGACCTCCAGTACCCCAAACCCAAACCCACACCGGCTGCCCTGCTGTGGGGTCGGCTCTGCTCGAGAGCCAGGGTAGGGCTGTGCTCGGAGGGGTTTCAGTGGAGGACTTCTCAGGAGCAGACCGCCAGGCCTTTCCTCAGAGCAGATGCTAGGTAGACCTGAACCCCTTACCTTTCACTTAGCAGCTGGGTGCGTTAACCCTTTGCCCCCCACAGGGCCTCCTACCTACATAAAGAACCCTGACTATCAAGACCCCTCCCATTCCACCCTGCCACAAAACCCTGCACTTGCGAATGTGTATAATGGGGGTGGGGGGTGGGTGGGAAGGGGCTGGGGGCTGGAGGAAGACAGCAGACTTCAGAGAAGCAGAGAAAATGGAGAGGGGAAGTGACTC
>NW_022106084.1:7065456-7075613 GCF_000313985.2 Echinops telfairi
CTACCCCACAGCCTGCTGCCTGGGAGTCAGGACAGCCCTCTTTCTCCTGAGAACGCACTCCCTTCTTTGGGGGCACACACGAGTTAAAGCACCCCGCAGACAGCAAGTCCAGAAACTGCCCACGGCTCACTCTTTACAGAAAGGCACCGTCCCACAGAATAGAAGCGATCCTATCCTGGGGCTCGGTTGTTCATCTTTTGAGTCAAAACAATCCCCTCCAGTCCCTTCACGGCAGATCTTCCAGGAAGCCCTGACAGCCCTTCCCATGTCTGAGTCATTCGCTGACACTCACCAACAGGGACCTAGCTGGCCCTCTGGTAACTGCTGCCAGCTACCTGGCTGCGGAGTGGGCGGGCCATGCACTTCTGCACTGTGAGTGCCCAGAAGGTGGGAGTGTGGGCAGTCCAGTCAAGCCGGGGAAGCTCCCTGTTTGCAGGGCTGAGTTCCACACTCAGGGGCCTCCCAAAGACAACACAGTCTTCTGAGCAGCTCTGGATCAAGAACATTGGGGTAACTTCTTCCTGAGAGGAGGTACCCCAGACCAGAAACCGCCTTCTCCCGTCTGCCCAAGTCTCCACCCTTTCTTTGCCCAGTCCCGGGAACCCTCCTCTCATCAACTCGAGCCCAGTAGTTGATGCAGTCTGACTGAGGGCGCTCTCCTTCCAAACAGACAGCACCATGGACACTTCTGCTCTGCTCACCTACCCAGCTACCTCCTCGAGGCGCCCAGAGACAGAGACGCTGTGCTGTGGTATGTGGGCATCAGGCCATTGCCTTCAAGGTGTTTAAGGCTTGTAGCCACCCTGTCTGTGGGAAGGAGGGGTCCCAAGGATGCGCTCTGGGGTGCTGGCTGCCACATCGCCTTTCTCTCCAGGAACAGCTGCTGTGCTCAAACAACCGGCCTCTCACTTAGCAGGTTTCCCCACCGCTCCCCATGGCTGCTCCCTGCCATGCGGCCAGGGCCCTTTGCTTCAGCACGCTTCCCGCGCTCCCCCGAAGCTCAGCATCCAGGTATGTTACAGACCTACTGAGCTAAACTAAAAACAGGAGTTTTCTTCCTATTTCGGCAACTGTGATTACACATGGCTTGCAAACGGCAGAAATGCTATCGATGTGGTTGCCTTTACGCGATGACAGGTGTGACTCTTAATTTACAGTGCGCAGAAGCTGGTGAATGCTGTAAAATGACAGCGAAGAAGCACTTTCTCCTTAGGGCTCGATTTATAGCTAGTGCTCACTAAGTCTGCCTTAACAGTACTGATTCAAAAAATAATAAAAGCAACAACCTGTCAATTCTGCGCGAGGACTCAAGTGTTGCGATTTCACTTTTGAGTTCTATGCATGGCGGCCCACACCAGATGGCCCTGTGTTAATGTACGTTTAATGTGTGCCCACGGAGAAGCACTGTGAGCCCTGCTGAAGAGATCGCAAGAATTGCCACGGAGTGACTGCTCAAAAATATTAATTTCCCTCTTGCTGAAAAAATATATTACACCGCTTTCATAACTTAATGCAAACAAAGTAAACTCATTTCTTCTCACATCTGAAAGCAAAGATATCTTTGTTTACATGCGAGAATAATAATAGACTGGCCCTATGGGCCAGATTTTTTTTTAAATCTGAGGACAGTAAGAAGGAAACACTGACCTAAAAGAGGCAGAGAGACCTACACACTGCCTCTGACACACAATCCAGTGGGACGTGTTCTCTTAGAAAAGCCGTCTAAGAAAGGGAATAGGATCGAGGGGAGAAATAAGTCAAAGAACAGGCTTCGGTTCACTAGGGGGAAAACCCAAAACAAAGCTATTTGATTGCAAGATACAGATCAAAAGTTAAAAGGCAAGTGATACTACATTGAGAGAATATAAAAATGTAGTCATTCTCTCCTCTCCATACGGCGCATATGCAAGTATAATAACATTTTGCATTGGCCATGGGGGGTGGGGGGAGATCATGGAAAACCACTGCCTAAAAACGACTGAAAAGCCCCATTTCCCTTTTTTTCCCCCTTCAGTCTAGTCATTTGGCATCTCTGAGTGCGGCACAGATTTAGACTTGAACCACGAAAAAACATCATGCTGTCTTATGTCAAATGCTTGACACTACCTCTCAGTAGGACGTTGTTGCAAGGCTAGCTAATTTTAAATCTGGTCTGAGTCATACAGTCAAATCTAGTTAGTATGCAAGACAGTCGTTGCTAAACGCGGGGTGAGAGGATGTGATCTCACAGCATGAGCAGTCCCTGGTTGTCCCGTTGCCGGATAAACGTAGTGCATAGATCCAAGTTTCTCCTCCAGGTCTCTGAACCCAAGAGCCGCCAGCCTTTTACTGCTGCTTGGTGGCTTGGAAGGCCTTCAGCTCCACCTGGTACCACTCGGGGGCTTCGGGCCCACTCTTCCCCGGGGGGCTGTGGTCGTAGCCATAGGCAACGGTGAGCTCCTCTTCGGCCTCCACGGCGTGAAGTGTGCGGATGCATTTGATGGGTCCAAAACGGGGGTGGACAAACCTAAAGTGCAAGGTTCACACAGTCATTCCCCAGGCGGAGATCAGGGGCGCCAAGCAAAGGCTGGTCAACAGAGGGTGCGGACGCGCCCCCTGCTGGACACGACCGCTAGCGACTCCGCTCAGGGGCCAGGGTCAACAGCAATGGGGAGTGTGGTAAGCTGGAGAACCAGGCACTGGCGCCAGCTGGCATGCACACAGAGCAGCCCCATGCATGTCAGCGTAAAACCGGGCTCCCCAAGACTTTCAATGGCAGGTTTTATGGGAGCAGATCACCAGGTCTTTCTTCTGAGGTGAGCTGGGGTGGGCTGAAGCCACCCGTCTTTCATTGGCAGTGAGTGAGTTGTCTCTGAACAATGATTCCATTAAAAAATATCACTCCTAAAGTGGCTCTCTGGTTCACATTCTCTCTCTCTCTCTCTCTCTCTCTCACACACACACACACACACACACACACACACACACACGTCTTGATTTTCTGGCCCTGAAGTTTCTCGTAGTGGGTTATGCATTGGACTGCTAATCACAAGGTTGGCATTTCAAACTCACCAGCGGCTCTGTGCGAGAACGACGAGGCTTTCTGCTCCCATAAAGATCCACAGGTTAACCCACAGGGCAGTTCTACTCTGTTCTTTACGGTCACCGTGAGTCAGAATCGACTCAGCGGCAGTGCGTGGCATTTGCACCAATGGACAGACTGTCAGGCGGGAACTCAAGGCATTCAGATCGGGTGCTGATCCTTCAAGGTGGAGGTAAGGCATTATGGGTATGGACACTGAGTCACTGGGACCCCGGGCCTGGATTTCCTCCTGTGTGTTGGGAAGCAGTCATAGTACCGCTAGACTGGATTATGGGGAGGCAGTCTACTCTGGAATAATCCTCAGGAAGTAAGTGCTTTAGTAAATGGTAATTGTACTACAAGTAGCAGATCACTCCTCTGCTCCCAGTGGCTGGACCCCTTACCAATGTGCTCCCTCCACTTAGAGGCAGGAATGGGAAGGTGTGCTCCCTCCACTTCGAGGCAGGAATGGGAAGGTGTGCTCCTCCCTCCACTTTGAGGCAGGAATGGGAAGGTGTGCTCCTCCCTCCACTTCGAGGCAGGAATGGGGAGGTGTGCTCCCTCCACTTAGAGGCAGGAATGGGAAGGTGTGCTTCCTACGCTTTGAGGCAGGAATGGGAAGGTGTGCTCCCTCCACTTCGAGGCAGGAATGGGGAGGTGTGCTCCCTTCACTTAGAGGCAGGAATGGGAAGGTGTGCTTCCTCCACTTCAAGGCAGGAATGGGGAGGTGTGCTCCCTCCACTTAGAGGCAGGAATGGGGAGGTGTGCTCCCTCCACTTAGAGGCAGGAATGGGAAGGTGTGCTCCCTCCACTTCGAGGCAGGAATGGGAAGGTGTCCGGGACTTGCTCTCCCTTTGGCCCTTTCTACCAGACCTTAGAGAAAAGGATGGAGGGAGCTGTGATCTTGCTCCTGTTTACATGCGTGCAGCAAGATAAGGGTTCTGGAAACAAAGGAGTAGCACAAATTGGCGTTGGCCTCTTGCACTTGGCTATTATTCAAACAGTACCCCCAATCACTACGATTTGGCCACACTGGGTCCCAGGGGAAAGCTGCAGAAGGCAGAGATGCCCACTCCCACAAGCTGCACCTTCTCTGGGATTCTGTGCGCTCGTCCTTTCGGGGAGAACAAAGTCATATCTTTCTAATGAAAGCACAGAACTGAGTAGCTGGTGTCGTGTTTATTACAGGTAGTCATTGCCACCTTAAGGGGCTGCGAGGCTGCGTGCAGACCGGCACGCTGCCACCGTGGCCTCAATCGCATTGGCCCTGAAAGCCTTGGCGTGAATAACAGTGTCAGTTTCATTCACAGGACACAGGTCCTTTGCCATTGCCACGCACATTCAAACAGCAGCTGTCGCTTCCGTGCTTGTTATCAACTGCCACGAAGAGCAAGTCGCTGCTGGAGCACTTTCTAAACCATCCCGAGGACGCACGGAGAGACATTAGTGAAGAGTCTCCGAGTCCTGGGAATTTGTCTGCAGACATAATGTATAGGCTCTCTTTTCACATATGCTAAACAACGAGAGGGCTGAGGGGTTCCAAGTTCTAATGGAGCATAACAGCTTGCGACCCCCCAGAAGAAGTGGCATCCCCCCCGGGCAATTGGAGAACAGCCAACATGACACAGAGACTCCCAATTGTATGCTTCATGGGATAGTGGAAGAAACCAGAGCGGCTTGGCTTTGGGGGGAGAGCAATCAGGGAACATGTGGAAATGGCTCACATATTTCCAGGGAGAAGAGATGTGGACATAGTGCACAGGAAAGTAGATCATTAGGGCCCAGAAATGAATGTTAAGGGGGGTAGGGGGGGCGATATTTGGGCTCAATAGAGAGGATTTTCTAGCCATCAGAGTCCAAAGGCTAATTTGCAAATATTTATTTCAGTTGGTCTAAATTCCTTCATGGATAACAGTCAGCTCTCCATCCAGGGAAGTTTTCCAGCCCAGTTTCAACAAACGGTTGGAAAAACAAAAACAAATTCACTGCTATGGCATCAATTCTGACTCACAATGGTCCCATAAGGCAGATAGAACTTTATGGGAGTAAAAAGCCTCCAGAGGAGTGGCTGGTGGTTTCGAACGCTGACCTTGTGATTATCAGACCAACGCATAACCTGCCACACCACCAGGGCTTGGGACAGTTGGAAGGGGCAGCTCACATCTTGAGAAGGTAGTAGGGTTCTCTGAGATTTTAAAATACTAGCTGGACTGAGCTATAGTTGACACATCCCCAAATTCACCATGTTAAAATAGACAATTCAATAGTTTCTACTAAGTTCATAGAGTCGAGCAACCCTTCAGAGGACAGCATTGAAGCTACAGCTCAGGGAGAGTGGTGAGTCTGATCAGAGCACACAGGAGCAAATGAAGAGAGAAGGCGAGAGTGTGGACCACAACCTGCCCACCAAGCCCAGGGACATTCCTGCTCAGAGCAGCCAATGCACAGAGAGGACCATAGGTCCAGCCCAACCACGAGACACAGACACAACATCCCTCACTGACCCACAGTGGTACGGGGGACAACACTGGAGACACAGTTCGGGAATTGTGCCTGCTCTGACCCCACCACATTGGGGCAAAACACTAAGGGCATGCAACAGAGCAGCAAGGGGAGCAAAGCAACGAAGTCCCCGAAGAATACCAAAAATAGACTTTGAGGCCAGGAGGTGGCACCCCATCAGACTTGACTGAAAAACACTCATTAAGGTCAATAAACAAACCGGGAACTATTTATAGGCTTTTCTTTGTTGTTTTTTTGTTCTTTTGCTTGGTCTTGTTTTTGTGCTTATTATTGCCTCTGCAGGTCTATCTAGATAAAATAGGTGGGATAAACAATCTGGAGGAGAAAACAATGGGACCAACGATTCTGGGGAGGCACGGGAGAGGGGGAGGTGGGTGAAAGGAAAGGGGTTGCCAACAAACCCAGGGACAAGGAACAACAAGTGATCTAAAATTGATGGCAAGGAGGGCACAGAATGCCTGGTGAGGCTTGATCAAGAGCAAAGTAGCCAAGAATTACTGAAACCCGAATGAAGGCTGAACATGATGGTGGGACAAGAGGAAAGTAAAAGGAAATAGAGGAAAGAACTAGGAGGCAAATGACATTTATAGAGATCTAAATACAGGCATGTACATATGTAAATATATTTATATATAATGATAGGGAAATAGACTTATGTACATATATTTATATGTTAAGTATTAAGGCAGCAGACGGACATTGGTCCTCCACTCAAGTACACCCTCAATGCAAGAACAATTTGTTCTAATTGTTCTGGCATTCTGTGATGATCAGCTTCCCGACACAATCACTGAAGACAAAATGGGTGCATAGGCCAATGTGGTGAAGAAAGCTGATGGTGCCTGGCTATCAAAAGATATACCACCTGGGGTCTTAAAAGCTTGAAGATAAACAAGCGGCCATCTAGCTGAGAAGCAACAAAGCCCACATGGAAGAAGCACACCAGCCTGTGTGATCATGAGGTGTCGATGGGGTCAGGAATCAGGCATCTAAGACCCAGAACAAAAATCATATCTCTGTGAATGAGGGGGAGGACTGAGTGGAGACCCAAAGCCCATCTGTAGACAATGGGACATCCCCTTACAGAAGGGTCACAAGTCAGGGTCCAATATAGCACCGAAAAAATATACAACTTTCCTTTAGTCCTTTAATGCTTCCTCCCACCCACTATCATGATCCCAACTCTACCTTACAAATCTGGCTAGACCAGAGCATGTACATGGCTACAGATAAGAGTTGGAAACACAAGGAATCCAGGACAGATAAACCCCGCAGGACCAATATTGAGAGTAGGGATACGAGCAGGGTAAGGGGTAGGTGGGGGGAGAAAGGGGGAATTGATCACAAGGATCAACATATAACGCCCTCCCTGGGGACGGACAACAGAAAAATGGGTAAAGGGGCATAGCAGTTGGTGTAAGACATGAAAAAAAAAATTTATCAATTATCAAGGGCTCATAAGGAAAGGAGGGTGCGGAAGGGAGGGGAAAAATGAGCTGATACCAAGGGTTCAAGTAGAAAGAACATGTTTTGAAAATGATGATGGCAACAAATGTACAAATGTGCTTGACACAATGGATGGATGTATGGATTGTGATAAGAACTGTAAGAGCCCTCAATAAAATGATTTTTTTAAAAGTTGTGCAACTATCACCACTATTGTTTTAGAATGTTTTCATTATTCACAAAAGAAACGCCCCTACTCAGTAGCACTTGCTCCTTAATTCCCCGGCCCTGCAGCCCCCGGCAGCCGCTAAGCTCCCGTCTAGGCCTATGGGTTTGCCTTTCCTGGCCCTTTCAGAGAAACGGTATGAGACACAGAATAATATTTTTCAAGCTTCACTCATGTAGCACATACCAGAATTTTATTCCCTTCCATTGCCAAACAGTGGGGAGCATTTGATTTTATAAGGAACCCTGGTGGCCCAGTGGTTGAGTGCTTAGCAGTGAAGCCAAAGGTTAGAATCTACCAGCTTCTCCAGGTGAGGCCAGTGCGGCAGCCCGTTTCCACAGAGCCTGCAGCTGTGCCCAATGGGCTCGTTATGAGTGGGAACTGACCCCACGGCAGCAGGCTGGGCTTGGGGTCTTAATTTCCTTTACCGGTCCCTGGACCATACCAAGACCTCACAGTCCAGGCTTACGATTGCAATTTCCTCCTCCTCCTCCTCACATCATACAAGGCTTCCCTCCCCTTCTCCACTAGGTGGACTCCTGTCGATCTTTTGGAAGCACACTGTCTCTCATCTTCCAGAATGGGAAAACAGACAGACCACATCCATAGCGTTTCAAACTCTCCCGCACACGTTCTCAATTCCTAGCTCACCCCGGCCAGAGTGGATGGAGGTCAGCACCTTTAGGTCGTCCCCCTAAAGCCCATGCCCTGGTTAATCTGGAGGAGCAGCCTTTGAAGAGAGCTTCACATTCCAGGTTCATATTCAAGGCTCCCCCTTCAGGGGCAGGGGTCAGACGCGGAGACTCAGCCGGGAAGTTCAGTGTCATACTTACATGTCGTAGGTGCAGTTGGGAGTAAAGGAGTGATTTGCCTTGTGTCCCAAGGAGGCACAGTACTTGGACACGTGGTTGTAGGGCTCAGGCACGTCAATGACCGTCTCTTCATCGAGGGAGAGGGTGTTTCCATTAAGGGCCCAGTCCCTGCTGTCCACCTGCAGAGAATAAGACGTCAAGCGTCACACAGGACCTTTCTCCCAAGAGCTCAAGGATGTCAAGGATATTAACTCAGTTATCCTTCACGGATTGATGGGCAAGGATGTGAAAAATGCCCGGAGCATCCCTCTGTACACAGATACTGACAGCATCTTTGGGCAGCACCAAGCAGTTCAGCTTATATCCAAAAACAAAAAAAACCCACTCACTGCCAATGAGTTGATGCTGACTCATAATGACCCTCTAGGACAGGGTTGAACTATCCCTGTGAGTTTCCTAGAAAGCCCCCCTCCCCCCAATACTTTCTCCCACTGAGCAGCTGGTGGTTTCAAACTGCTGACCTTGCAATCAGCAGCCCATATCTATGCATATTGATTTTTTTCCCCACTGACCTTAATATATATAAGGAGTCTTGGTGGCATATTGGGTTAGTGTTGGACTACAAACCACAACAATCAGCAGTTCAAACCCATCGGCTGCTCCGAGGGAAGAAGATGAGGCTTTCAGCTCTTGTAGAGACGTCTAGCCTCAGAAACCCGCAGGGGCTGCTCTGCTTTCCAGAGCTTTCTCTACATTCCAGATCTATCATATGATTTTGTTATTTGGCATCTGGTCTCATCTACCCTACGTTGAAGAAGCCCTGGGAATGTGGGGGGGTTAAACATTGGGCCTCTTAACTGAAAAGTCGGCAGTTCAAACCCATCAACTGCCCTGAAGGAGCTAGATGAAGCTTTCTACTCCCATAAAGATTTACATCGTCCGAAACCCACAGGGGCAGTTCTACTCTGTCCTATGGGTCACTGTGAGTCAGAATGGACTCAGTGGCAATGGGATTTCTCGCCCCTCCTCAATTTTGCCATTAGTTCTGCTTTTACCCCCACCCCCATGCCCACCGTCTCTTCTACAGACCCTAAATTTCCTTAAGGCAAGGGCAGTGCCTCATTCATGTACACAGCCCAGCAGAGCAGGTTTCAGCACCAGGCCAGATTCGGATATTTGAAATCCTACTTGAATTCTGCACCTTACTAGCTTTGCGGCCTTGGCAATGTTGGTTCACCTCTGGGCTTCAGCTTTGGCTCCCTCTTCTATAGATTGTTCATTGAATGAATAAGTCAAACAATATCCCGAAGCTGCCTTTCACCTGGTGACTTCTTTGGACTTTCCTATGTTGAGGTGCAGGCCCTTCACCAGGGGATACCATCTGCCAGCCCCCAGCTCAGCTGGAGTGACCTGCAAGCTTCTGTCAGTGCAAAATTTTTGGGAGCCCTGGGGCATAGTGCGGACGTGCTGGGCTGCTAACGCCAAAGCCAGCACTAAGGGGGGAAGATGAGATTGCTACTCCTGTCCTATTGGGTCACTATGAGTCAGCATCAACGCGATGGCAGTGAGTTTACTGTTTTTTTGTTTTAATCATTTCATAGAAATATGTGAATAAAGGGAAAACATAGAAGAGGGATGTTAGCAGCCAATCGAAGTCCCACGTATTGAACAGAAGTATAGCCAAGATGCAACTCATTCTCTGTGCCCAAAGTGTCAACCCTTTGCCCTAAAGCAGACGCTTAGAGAAATCCATCCATCGTGACATGAGAGCAGACACACACATGCACCAAAATCTACAGGAAATCTTAAAATGTAGAAAAGATTGGACCTTACAGACAAGAAGTGATTCAACTCTTTTTGTTGTCAATTAAAAAGAACACAACTTTTCATTGTGACTTAGGTGAAGGTTTACAGGGATCAGCTTTCTTTTTGTGTGTGTGTGAACTTTATTTTTTTAATCGTTTTATTAGGGGCTCATACAACTCTTATCACAATCCATACATATATCAATTGTGTAAAGCACATTTGTACATTCATTGCCCTCATCATTCTCAAAACATTTGCTCTCCACTTAAGCCCCTGGCATCAG
>NW_022106084.1:7076445-7078901 GCF_000313985.2 Echinops telfairi
CCAAGGGTTATCATTCACTGTATAAGTCTATATTTTTAAAATCAGTTTTATTGGCACTTCATCCACATATCATACAATTCAACAGGTCAATAATATCAGGAAGAGTTGTACAATTATCACCACAATCCATTTTCTTCTTCTTTGTACTCATTGTTATTCCTGTAATTATTATTTTTTAATTGTGGCAAAAATTATACACAACAAAACATTCTCCAGTTCCACAACTTCTACATGTATACTTCAGGGCCTTTCATTATATTCTGTGTTGTACAACCATTATTGACATCCTTTTCCAAATCATTCCACCACCATTAACATAAGCTCGGTGCCCCCTAAGCAAATGTAGTCTGTAATTTTAGGAGTTTAAAATCTGCTCCACAGTTTCCTCTCACTCTACCCAGCACCTGATAAGGGGATCCTTGTGAGAACAGTAGGTGGTGGTAGCGGGGTACCATCCAGTTCTTCTAGTCCCAGGACCAGGGAAGCTTTTCATTTCTAATTTATTTCTAAACGGACCTCTTGTGACAAAAGGCCAGCTATTGTATGATTGTGATGCAAAGAATTAGCTTTGGGCTTGGTCTTTAGTTTCTTAAAAAGAGCTCTTAAAATTCTCAGGCAATTGAGGTGCCTTCATGACCTACAACCTCTGGACAGCACCTGAGAATGTGTACAAAGAAGTAGGGGCTCCAGAGACCCCACCTGGCAATAGACAGCAGAGGAGCATAACACAGGCGTGCATATTCAGTGACTGCAGCAGGCATGATTATGCAATGAGGCCCTGATCATGACTACGCAATGAAGCCAGCAAAAGCCTTGAACATGGAAATTCAACGGACTCCATGTGTTAGCAAGACCATCCCTGCATGCCAGAGGATAACATGGTCCTGGGAACCATGGGAACTATATGCCAGGACCCCTAGCAAATCTTGCTGGATGCATCTCTTTGGTTTTTAATACTTTGGGGCTATACTAAACAGATCACAGTGAACGTGGCAATTGTCTCAATAAATTCTGTGAGCTGTCCCAGAGAATGAACAAACCGACAGGGGGCGGTCTGCCAGCAGGGGTTGCTGTACCTGTGTGGCAGCTGAAATGGCAGTTCTTGTCACTTGTTCTTGGCACAGTTCTTGTCACTGCTCTGAGTGGCTGGGGGACAGAGAAAGACTGCAGGGGTGGTTGATTAGAAGAACAGGGTTCTTCTAACTTGCAAGGTCTGACCTAACTCGGTGTGGTTAGGGTCAGAGAGAGTATCATGTGGGTGGCCAGTGTTGAGGATGATGGAGATATGGAAAAGTAAAGATGAAATGCATTTCCAGGTGGGGACTGGATTCATGCTGATCCTTACCACACAGTCAACAATAAAGGTGGGATTTCCCCATCTTGCCCCTTTATTAGCATAATGAATTTTGCACAAACAGAAGTAGGAGGCCTTCCTACAAGGCATCCTGCCCCAAATCAAACATCAATCATTGACAGAGTTTAACTGGATCTCAAATTTTCAGAGATTGGGTACCATCCTACAATGACTGTCACATTGACGGCACTATTCCACTTTCTACAAAATAGTTGATGAACTTTAAAAGAATCCGAGAGAGAGAGAGAGAGAGAGAGAGAGAGAGAGAGAGAGAGAGAAGGACATGGGTGGGGGGAAGCAGGGCACTAATCCACCCAAGGGGAGGGTATTGTTTATATCTCCACAGGAGAAGGAGAGAGAGACCAGCCTTCAACCCAATGCACCAAGAAGTGAATTCAACATATTGGCATGTACCAGGGACCCAATAGAGAGGTCTGCAGGGCCAGCCCCAATCCAGACTATGTGGACCCCACCCCCACCCCCAGAAGAATGTGCTTCAGAGGACAGCACTGGGGCTACAGCTTGGGGAGAGGGGCACATCAGAATTAGAGCACACGGGAGAAACGTAAAGGGATGGAGAGGGAGGCGTAGACATCCTGATCCACCAAACCCCAAGGACAATGTTCCTGTTTGGAGCAGACAGCGCATGGGGAGGACCATAGGGCTGGCCCCACCATGGGACACGGCATCCCTCACTGAACCATGACGCTGCGGGGGACAGCACTGGAGACACAGTGTGGTAATAGTACACAGTCTGGGGAAACCCCCGAGGAATACCAAAAATAGACTTGGAAGACGGTGTCGCACCCCATCAGACTTGACTGGAAAGCACTCATAAAGGCCAACAAAGAGACCATGAGCTATTTATAGGCTTTTCCATTTTTGTCAGTGGCATTCTTTTTGTTATCGTTATTTTGTTCTTGCTTCCTGCTGTTATAGTTTTGTTGGTTTTGGGGGGGCCGGGTTATGGGAAAAGGGGAGTTGGGAGAAAGGTAGTGGGGTGGGACCAACCCAGGGACAAGGGAACAACAAGTGAACTAAAATCAATGGAAAGAAGGTTGTAGGATGACTGGTGGGGCTCAATCAAGGGCAATGTAGCAGC
>NW_022106084.1:7080688-7091551 GCF_000313985.2 Echinops telfairi
TGGGCAAAAGATGAGGCTTTCTGTTTGAGGACTACACGCAGCCTTGGAAACCCAGAGGTGAAGTTCTACTCTCCTATCGGACCACTAGGAGCTGGAAGCAACCTGATGGCAGTGGTTTCCAAACAATTTTATCCTTCAAAACAAGAATGGTTGTACCTATATAACCACATGGTACAATACTAATCAATGACTGACATTTGGAAAAACAAAACCAGATGAAGAGAATTTTAAAAACAGCTTTAGAGTAGACTCTTCCTAAGTTAGTGCCCTGGTTGTTGCTCTGTATTCATCTCCTATTGGTCGTTCCCTTTCCCTGTGTGTGTGTGTGTGTGTGTGTGTGTGTGTGTGTGCCTAGCTCTCGGTTCAGGAGTTCTCCTCTTAATCTCTAACTTTAATGTCTGAATTCTCCCTTGTCTCACGTTGCCAAGATGGATCCCTTCATATTTCAAATCCTAATTGTTCCAGTTCTTTATTCCCTCCAATCATCTAGCCCCATAGTTTCCCAATGTTAATCTCCTAACTGAACACCATTCCCTCCTGAATAAATTATCTTTATCATTTCTCCCTCTTCTTTGTTCACTTCTCTTTTTTATACATTGGAGTATCTGAGTCAGTAACTCTTTACTGGAGTAGAAAACCTAGTCTTTCTCCTGAGGAAAGGCTGGTGGTTTTGAACTGCTGACCTTGCTGTTAGCAGCCCAATGTGTAACCACTACACCACCAGGGATCCTAAGAGTATTTGACAAAAAGGCCTTTAACCAATCTAATCGGTTTACCACTGCTATCCCACTCACCTCTTGGTGTGTAATTCGGACTCCATTATAAAATGACATAACAGTATTAGGCCCCACAGCTACCTTTGAAAACAGCCCTTCTCCAGCACTGGAAATGAGAGATTCAGCAACATAAACCCTAAATGGGAGGGGAAAACAAAACAAAACAAAACAAAACACAATAATGACTTTAAAGATTTGATATGCTATTCTCTAAATCAATTTGCAAAATATGATGGCTGCTGAATTAAAACATGCCAGTTCCTCATTACTAATGAGGGAGGAAGAGAGGAAGCAAAGTGCTGGCAACATTGGCAGGAAAAAAATACATTGGCACTGGGACTTGAAGGACGAGAGTCATGTCATTTTTAGCAGCAGTGGTTAAAATTCACCTGCTAATAAGATGGCTATTAGGATTCAGTTAGACAGAGCCTTAATGGTATGTCAATTTGGTTCCCCTATCTCATTTCTCTTCGACTCATCTGCCGAATAAAACTTGGTTTTCTCCCCACTATTAAAATCCTGTGATGATTTCCCCCTAGACATGACTGTGGGGCTAGGTTTAACACAAGAGGCAATACTTCAATAGTTATTTCAATTCTGGAGATGCACCTGAGACTGGTCATCGGTCATTTCTGTGGCTTGGATCTTGTCTTCCAGCTTAAGTTCTGAGTGCTAGGCTTGCTGGGGGCTATGATTTACTGTGGGAGCCTCTACATCTATTTCAATTTCCACATAGATTTTGCCCCCACTGAAGTCTTTCTGACCACTGAACAGAAATGTGAAACTTTACCCTTTGGCAGAGGTGTTTGCAAAGACTCCCCCGGCCAGCCCAGGGAGGGGTCATCTAGCCATCAGGAACTTGCCTGGGCGTGATGGAAACTGTGGGAGCCCTGGTGGGAGAGACTTAAAACTGGGTTACGTGTTGGGCTGCTTATGGCAAGGTCAGCTGTTCTAAACCACCAGCCACTCTGCAGGAGAAAGATGAGGCTTTCTACTCCTCTACAGATTCACAGTTGCAGGAAACCCACAGGGGCAGTTCTCCTCTGCCCTATAGCCTCACTAGGAGTTGGAATCAACTTGAAAGCAGTGAGCAAGGTGGGGGCGGGGAGCGAGCACATACTAGAGTCAGTGATGGGGCCATGTGGTCATGGATCATTCTCTAGCCAAGGAAGTTAAAGAGTCCCGATCGAATCTTAGAAACGTCTCTAATCTGCATCCCATCCATGGTCCCTTTCCTGCTTCTGTCATCTCAGCTGGGACTTTAACGGACAGATCTGTTGTCTCCTGATTTTGTGACAATCTCCTTTGCTTACGGCTTATTTAAGCAGCCATGCTGCCGGGGATCTTGACACCTCTATGGTCTCCCTCATCTATGCGATTCATTTTTGTTTTTGTCTTGTGGAGGACTTATTAAACATGTCTATAAAATATGTTTGAACTTGGGGTTGCTTTCCCCCACCAAAGCAATATTATGCTTATTTTGTGGGCTGGTCGACTGATACCATGGTTTCCCGGTCTACATCCACACTGATAAAATTAGAAAGTTGCTTGACCATCTGCAAAGTGGCCATCCCCTCCCCTTTGAAAGTGCCATATCAAAACTAGAGTGCCCCCTAGACAAGATCCCCAGGTTAATGGACCATGGGGGGGGGGGGCGCTGGGGGTGGTGGTGGTGGTGACCCACTTCGCTCCCAGAGGAAAGGGTATCTCAATGATGCTTAAGATATATTTCTCAACTCGAGGGGGACCCACTCCATCTCTTTTGAAGTGACTCTATGCTTTATTAAATTTGTGGCTTAACTCTTTGCTGCTGTGGGTGCATGTTTGTGTGAGCATGGCTTATCTCTGGACCCTAACAAACCACACAGGCTCAGAGCTTGCTAGTTCCCTGTGGAACCGACAGCCTGGGAACCAAATTTCCCACTTTCCTTCCTGACTTTGCTAATGGAAAAGTAGTCTCCTCACCTAGCCCACTCATTAGCAAGGAATAGCTAGCCAAACCCCAAAGAAATAAAAGGACCTTAAAAAAAAAAAAAAGACCTTCCTAGGAGAGGAAGTACATGCTAGAGATCTCTGGGAAAAGACCTGCGGGGCACAGGCCGGTGTGGTTACATACATAATGCATGTGGTTACATACATAATGCATGCGGCTCCCAGCTCTTGAGGGTGTGGGAGGAGATCCCTTGGGGCAGAAGGGCATAAAGCTTTATGGCCACCAGTCTCTCCACACTATCCTTGAGCTGGCCAGTTCTTGTCCGTGAGAACGTCCTATCCAAACGTAGCTTTCCCTCATAAAAGCTTATGTTTACTTACGATCCGGCTTTTGCCACGTGGATTTTTTGGAGTTGAAAAGCCGGAAGTCAGGAAAAACACCCTAGAACCTAGTAACTAGTCCGGGTCAGCGGTGTGAAGAGACAAGGGCAGCTCTGGCCAGCCTCCCCCACCAGGGTCTCTGTTCTTCTCCTCCAGCCTAGATCTTGGAATGAAGACCCGTGGAACAGACCTGAGCCCAACTTGCACCCTGGAGGCCAGCCTGGCCCGGCTGAGCCAAGGTGGCTGAGCCTCGGCCAACCTACGGGAAGCTGAGTGTAAAACAGAATGTTTGCTTTCATGAGACGCTGTTGGTTGGAAGGTATTGTGGCGCAGCCGCAGCCGCACAGGGCCACCAAGACTCCTTCATGTGGCTGTGGTGCTGCTGGGTTTGTGGACAATGAGAGCCCAAGCCCATCCTGTAAAGGAGCCGGAGCTTCCCTCCCCAACGAGGCCCTTCTCTGGGTCTGGCCCCACCGCCTGGGGCAGAGGCCTGTTCTCAGATGGCACAGAAGGCCAGCCAGAGGTAAGCCTCCCACTGGCAAAGACTGAGGCAGAGAAGACTGACTCGGGGCGACAGGCCTCCTTCCGCATAAAGAGACCAGCTGCTGCGGACTGCGAATGCTGGGAAATTCACACAAGAATCCAGGACTGGAGTTTAGCTCTCCACCTCACTTGGTGTTTTGCTCTGTTGTGCAGAGGGTGGTACGCAGGGGCTCTAGGAAATGGGATCACCTGATGGCACCTAACCACATCAACGCAGATTAGAACGGAATGGGGCAGGGTTTGCCCCTCTGAAGGGGAGCTCATGGGACCAGAAACTGGAAGGTCTATATGCTTCCTTTATCCCCCTTGGTGGGCACAGGAACGATCTTGGTGAAAGGGGGCTCTCTGCTCTGGAGGACACCGAGTGTCCATGACGGCTGACGGGAAATCTGGGCAAAGTGCCGGCTGAACACCATGAAGGGTGGAGTTGATGCCACTGGTCTGTCTGTGTGAAGGTGGAGGGGCGGAAAACCTTTCATTACCTACATAATTAGCCCACTTAAAGTGAAGAAGTGTTTTGGTCAGTGCCAAGGCTAGAACAGCAAGGAGTGTGACATGCAACGATTTGAAGTCTCAGAAAGCTGCAAGGGGCATTTCTACCCTGTCCTGTAGGATTGCTAGGAGTTGGAACCCACTGATGAGTTTTGGGGAGCCTCAAGAAAGGGCACACTTACGTGGGCGGGTTGGCCTAGCTGCTCTTTCTACTGAGGTTTCCGTCCAGGCTGGGCCTGTGAGCTGTTGTGTGCTAATTAATGGTGGACGATCCTTTGAGATTAAAACCTACCGCAGAATACAGGCAAAACACGTTTCCTCAGGATATATGAAACACAGGCTTCCTGAGAAAGTTCGAGTACTGACTTGGAGGATTCCCAAAGGAAAAGAGTATTTGAATGCAAAGCTTGGTCTGACCACGACTCTGGTCTGACAGAAGGCACAGAAGGAATCTTAGTTCCCGCCACTCGGCCCATTAACCTCAATTGAAGCCACAGGAAGAAGATACCTCTCTGATTCATACGCATCTGGAAGAAGGGCATTGGTAGAGATGCAAGATGACGTCGACTTATCAAAATGGTACAATGAACCTACAAAAAAGAGAAACCAGAATTTTAGTCCTGGCATGGTTAGCAAAGAACATCTCAAACAGTGCTGCACTCGGCGGGGCGGACAAGCAACAAAGACTGCTGCTCACGTTATACCCACTGCAGCGAAATTCCTCAAGGGAAAGGTTTACCTTTGGGATTTGCTCTTACGTGTTCTGTTCGGGTCTTAATGATTACCCATCAATCCTAGCTCTTAAAATCCCAATGTGTTCTCAAACTTCCTTTATTCGAGTGGTCTAAAAGATGTCGGCATAATTAAAATTCATATTCGAGAGAAGACTTACAACGTTGGAAACCCCGTGGAGCAGTTCTATGTTGTCTGATAGGGCCAGTAAGTTGGAATAGACTCGATTATTGTGGGTCGAGTGTTGCTGGGGGTGACCCAGGGTTAGTGGAAGCCACAGTGGGCCCTCCTAGTGAGGGGTGGAACCTGGAGACCCCGCTTGATGCAGCCAGGGCTTCTCTTCGACCCCTTTCCTCTCTCCATCTCCCACCAGCACCTCTGTAAAAGTGGTGTAGGGGTGGTGTGTACCCTAATTGCACAAGGGCAGGAGAATCAAGATCAACAGCACAAGGCTGATCCCTAAGAGGTGGAAGTCAGATATGCTTCTAGCCACCAACCTGATTACCAATCCGGGTACCCATGGTCTCTCTCATAACACTCTCTGCTTCTCTCTATTTGATAGTTTGTTGCAATGGCCACACAACTCTCAAACAATACTCACAAGTATGGGGGTTATCAGGTTAGAATTCAGGATAAAGAGAGACTGCAGATACAGTTGTTTGGCCAGGATAGCTTCTTCCTGGTTGTGCCTCTATCTGGCCCTTGGCCTCTCACTCCCATAGTCCTTGGGCTCTGCCTTGCTTGGGCACGTGTTTCAGAGCTCTGTGGTTCTGCCAGTACTTTCCAGAGGCTCTCCACTCTGCCGGCGAGCCTCCTGCCCGGAGGTGCTGGCTCTCTCACTCGGAGAATTGGGAAGCACCACACGGTGCCCACTGGTCTGGAGCACCCCTGCTCTCAGGCTGCTTCTCACCTGCTCTCACCTTCTCCACGGATCTCTCCCTGTCTCCTTGGCCCAGGAGCTCCCCAGAGCCAAACAACAGGCTCCCGCCTGGTTCTTCCTTCTCAGTAACCCTAGGCCTCCCCTTTCTGCCCCTAGGATGGCTCAGGTGAAGCCTAGCAGGATGGCAAAACTGACCAATCCCCTCATCAGGCTTCCATGCCCCTTCCCCCCCTATTTGCATACCCCACCCAATCATTTGGTTAGCATTGCAAGACCAGGGCTAGAAAGGCTAGACAAAAGTGACCCTTCACACCACAGCTTCCCTGGGGTCAAATCCCGTCAGATGCTACAGAAACCTGGGAAGTTGTTCTGCCGGAAAAGGGCAAAGAATGCGGTCTGCCAGCAAACTAGGTCAGCATCGACATAAACCCAACTCCCCCTGCCCCCTGTCCATTCTAACTCTTAGCAACCCACACGGCAGGGTAGAACTGCTCCAGTGGGTTTCCTAGACCTGAGCGGAGCAGGCAGGGCGAGCAGCCCAGAGCATAACCAGGTCGCCCAGGCCTCTTTTACATTGGCACACAACTCATTACAAGTCAAGAAGGGAAAAAGAAACACACATGGGGTTGTCAACCTTGTTTGTGCTACCGTGAGGAAGTTACCCTGTGAACTCCCATGTAAAAGCTGCACCACAAATGGCCAAAGTGCCACCCGCGCAGCACCAAGTCTGCCTGGGCTGAAGGAATAGCTCTGTTCCTCTCCCCACAGCTTGACAGCATCCTGCTCTCCGCTCCCCGAGGGTCTGTGCTCCATCAGCCCCTGGGTGGACGCACTAGATTTCTCCCTGAAAAGTTAGTCGTTTGAGTCCAATCAGAGGCTCCTCAGGCCTAGCAATCTCCTTCTGAAAACTCAGCCATTGGAGGGTTGAGTGCTCGTGAGACAGGCCTGTCCATGGACTTTGGGGGAAGGATGGGAAACAAACAAACAAACAAACAAACAAAAGCAACAACTAAAAGCACCGAGAATCAGATTCTTTTCTTTGGTTGCTTCTTTTGTTTGTTTTTTTTATTGATCTATAATTAACATATCGAGCAATTCTATTGGTCATTCATATCAAGAAGAGCTGTACAGTCATTGTCACAATCAATTTTGTGACAAGCTTCCTTTCTCCTTTTTTTTTTTAAATCATTTTAGAGAATCAGGTTCTCCTCAGATACCCTGGGGGTCCCCAGGAGTCAGCGCTGGCTCCGGGCTCACAGAAGGCATCCTGCAACTTCCCACCCAAGCTTCATGCCACGCCCTTGGCCTAGGCTTCCTCCTTTCCCTCAGCAAATGTTAATTGTAAGAGACGAGCCAAGCCTCAAAGACAAGAGGAGGAATTAGCCAGGGCAAGGAGTTCATCTGTGGAGGGAAAGACGTGAGGTGAGAAGAAATCCTAGCCGTGGGCATTGAAAGGAGCCTGAACAAGTGAAGAAGCAGAACCAGTCTGGGGTTACCAAAGCCCAAGGAGAGGGGCGGATAAGGAGGAGAGGCCAGCGAGGGCCGGGTCATGGGAGGTTTGCGGGCTGTGCTCCCACTCCCCAGCTACTGCACCAAACGGTCACACTCTCATCCCCGTGGACCTGGTGGAGTTGTGTCCTCCAACAGGGAAACAAAACCCAAACCCCCAAACCCAACCCACCGCCATCGAGCCGATTCTGAGTCATAGCAGCCACACAGCACAACACACGGAGGGGTCCCCGAGGCTGCAGATCCTTATGGGAGCAGACAGCCCTGTCGGCCTGTGGATTTGAACCGCTGACTCGGGTTAGTGCCCCATGCTTCACTCCCCGATGCACCAGGGACCTTTGTCTTCCAAAAGGATATGTCCAAATCTTTAGCCCAGGTACCTGTGCATGTGACCTTATTTGGAAATAGGACCTTTGTAGATGTGATCGAGTTAAGATGCAACCATACTGGATTAGAGGCCCCCCCCCCAAAAAAAACCCAAACAAACCAAAAACCATGGGTGTTAAACTGATTCTTATGGAGTTTCTGAAGTTGTGAATCTTTACAAGAGCAGAAAGCCTCCTCTTTCTCCCATAGGGCAGCTGGTGGGTTTGAACTAGCAACCTTGTGATTAGCAGCCTAATGCTTACCTGACAGCACCACCAGGACTTCTTTGTTGGATGGGAGTGAGTCCTGGTCCTATATGACGGGTGTTCTTGTCAGGTGAGGAGAAGACACAAAGAGATACACACATGTAAAGATGGAGGCAGGCTGGACTGATGAGAGAGCTAGAAGCAAAGGAGCCAGAGATGGCCAGGAGTAGAAAAGATGGGAAGGATTCTTCCCAAGAGCTTCCAAGGGAGCATGGCCTTGCCAACACCCTGATTTTGAACTTCTGGCCTCCAGAAGGGTGAGAGAACACATGTCTCTTGTTTTAAGCCACTTAGTTTGCCATGGTTTCTTCTGGTTAACCCCAGGAAACTGGGAAAATGAGTTCGAGGGCCTGGAAGCTAGCTTGTGGCTCTGCCTCAGCCTCTGGTCTCAGCCTGGCTCCTTTGCTCGGTCCCAGGGTCCCTCTGCCGGGAGCCTTCAGTGTCTCTGGTATTGGCCGCTGCCACTTCACACAGAGGTCTCCAACTTGTCTCACTGGTGGCTCTTTTCACAATGCTCCTTGGACTTCTCTGTGTTTCTGAGATGGCTTTGTAGAGGTATCTTCCAGCAGACTGTACCCCTAAGGAAACAAAGTTCCCACCTTCTACGCTAAAATGAAGCCTTAGAGTTTTGCCCCACCTTAATCCTGTAACACAGAAGGCCCTCCAGAGTGGGGTATGACCACAGGCCTAGAGGCTCAGGTTTCCCATGCATCACGAAGGGGATTATGGCTAGAAGGGCCGTATTAATCAGCTATATCTCAGAAACTAATACAGCCTGTAAAACCTAATCTATCGACCAGCTCAGTAGTTGAATCTGGAAGAGCGAGTGGCTTAGAGCACCAGTGTCTTACAGATCTGTGCACGGCCCTTCTGAGTCCTCTTCACCACGGATCAGCAGTCATGATCCTCAGTAGCCTGAGGCCCAAACCGGTCAACATTACCTTGAAATGCCTGGGGAAGACCCTCTGACTGTGGACCAGCGGTGGGAATGGCCGTGGTATCAGACAGTCCATTGGAGAGTGGATGACTACAGTTGTGGGTGGGTCAAAATCTGACACCTTGTACTTGATCTCCCTCTTGGGCCCATACATAGTCTCTGCTCTGGTTATGTGTGTGGTGGTGGGCGGAGGGAAGAAGAAATGCCCTGGAATTGATTATGGTGACGGTGGAGGCACAAGTCTTAGGAATGTGATTGAGCAATTGAAATGTATGATATGTGAATTGTATGTCAGTGACACTGATAAAAATAAGCAAAAAAAAAAAAAGAGCAAAAGATCCCTGGCGGTGTGATGGGTATTGAGTAGGTCTGTTAACCACAAGTTCAGCAGTTGAAACCGCCAGCCGCTTGGAGGGACAAAGATGAGGCTTTCTACTTCCATAATTACTTATAGACTTGGAAACCCATGGGGAAACCCATTAGATTGCTAAGAGTCAGAATTAACTCAATGGCTATGAGTGTGAGAATTGAAAAAAGAAGTCCCTGGCTGGTGTGAACAGTTAATGCCTTTAGCTGCTAACTGAATCTGGAGGCTGATTCTTTCCATGGGTACCTCAGAAGAAAGGCCTGGTGGTCTGTCTCTCAAAAGCCAGCCAATGAACGCCTACAGAGCACAGTGCTACTCTCAGAGGCTTGGAGTTGCCACGAGTCAAAGTTCAGTTGATGACAACTGCTTTGTTTTTCTCTTAAACTACTTGAGGCTTACCAGAATCCTATCAATGAATTCTCGTCCTCACTTTTCTGTTGCCTTAAATGACTTAGAAGACACATCTATTATTTGTGACCAAGAGTTCTAAGAAAACCAATCATTCCTTGTGCTGTAGCATTAACACTCTCACAGTGTCGTCACAGCAGCGACTTTGTGAGTAGTGGTGGTTCTGTGCTGTGGAGTCAATTTTAACTACTCTGCATGACAGAGCAGAACTGCAAATATGCCCCCCTTACGGGTAAAGAAGACAGGAACACTGCTGGCATAGCGGTTACCAGTTGGGCTACTAACTGCAAAGTCAACCGTTCGAAGCCACCCGTTGCTTCAAGGGAGAAAGATGAGGTTTTCTACTCCCGAAGAGAGTTAGAGTCTTGGAAACTCACAGGGCAGTTCTGCTGTCCTAAGGGGCCGCGGTGAGTCACCACCGACTCGACGGCAGTGAGTTTGGTTTCAGTCTTTGGTATAGGGGAAGAGACCAGTGCTGAAAAGAGAAATAGCTGATCAAAGACGGATCTAGTGAAAGTCAGCACTGGACCCCAAATTCAGTGGCTCTTAGGGTTCACGGTTCTTTGCAATCAAAATGCGGCCACTTCTGACATTTTAAAATGGGGATCACCTGCGTACATCCTCCCTTATGGCTCGTCCCCTGCAGGGTCTCAATTTGAAACATTGTAACACTGCTCTCTTTCAGAATATACATAAGGAGCCCAGATATTAGAATGTGAAGTTCCAAAGTAACTGTTGCACTTAAACGAACAAAAGAAAAAAAAATTTAAAACTTTGGAATAATTCCCAATGTATAGACAAGATACAAAGATAGCAGAGGTGTCCAGATTCCCTTCCCGTACAGTTTCTTTCCATGGTAACCTTTTTACATTCCCATGATAAAGGCCCCAATACAAACCATTGCAGTTGATGGCTCACAGTGGCCCTACAGGACAGCCCCTTGGGTTTCCCAGGTTGTAAATCTTTATGGAGGTCGACTGCTCCTCCCTCTTTAGGGGCAGCTGGTGGGCTCAGTCACCGACCTTGGGTAGCGGCTGAGCTGTCAGCTCTCTGACGCAAAGGTATGGAAGTTAGTGTTCTAATGCATACTCTGGGGGCATACAATTCAATCGATATAACATCCCCTCCACCCCCACCCCCACAGTCTTCTTACACTAGGCACTTAAAAAATGCAGCATACTGATATCTCTCCTCTATATTTTTCTGTATTTGCCAGATTTCGACAATAAATATTTCTATCCTCAGAATTTGCTTCTAAATGGAAGTGAGATTTC
>NW_022106084.1:7092549-7093438 GCF_000313985.2 Echinops telfairi
GACCCCTGCGTTCATGAGGGGCTTTGGAATGGGAACGACGCGTCTGGAACACATTCTACTTACCGCCAGGCACCACTTCAAAGTGAGGCCTCCCTTCCTCGGTGGACACAAGGGTGGCAAGCTTTCCTTCTATCATCTCTCCATCAATGAATCGTCCATAAAGGGCGGTCCTCTCATCCGGGTACACATAGGCGATTTTCTCTCCCGTCATCTCCCCATCCTCATTGACTTCTCCCACCAGGCTACCGCCATCCTGAGAGGAGAAACCAAAGAAGAGCCCAGAACATCTCACATGGAGTATTTATCTATGTAGCACAAGGGCAGACTTTTTTGTATTTACATTCTTAGCAGCACCAACATGGACAACAGCAGTTTAAGAACTCCGCACTTTTCACGTGAGTGAGAAAGACGGGAGGCGCGTCTTCTCACCATCCATGGTGCGGACAGACGTCTAGGTGAAGGTAGAGGAGTGGACAGGAGACATGGAACCCTGATTCCCAGAGGAAGGGATTGGGCAGACCTGGTACTGGCTGGGTCGTTTTCGCTAACCTGGACCATGTAGACTATACATCCTGGGCAATATATCCTTATATATATTCTATCTTGGTTTATTATTGAAGAAATAATAATAACGCGCCTAACACGTGTTCTATTAGTCAAGGACATTGAACGGACATGTAACTAAATGACACGTGTGGCCAGTACCCAGGGTAATGTAGATCTCAGCAAGACAGCCTTGCTCCCTTTGGAATGCAGGCTCTCTCCTCCAGCCTAAACTGACGGCCTTCGGGTCAAGGCAGGGGAACCCTGGGGCTTCGTGGACAGGAGCTGAGCTACTCATTACATCGCTTTCCCTGCTCTGAGGGAGAAAGGTAAGGCTTTCTACCCC
>NW_022106084.1:7095694-7096787 GCF_000313985.2 Echinops telfairi
GGGGGGACCCATTCATCTACGGGAGTGCATCTTTGATCTCTTCTCGGCACTTGAATAAGGAGGTTTGGTGGTGTGGTGGTTACACATTGGGCTGCTACCCACAAGGTCAGCAGTTCAAAACCACCAGCTGTTCTTCTGGAGCTTTCTACTCCCACGAACAGTTCCTGTCTTGGAAACACCCAGGGGCAGTGCCACCCCGCCTTGGAGGCTGCTATGAGTCAGAACGGTCCTGACGGCAGTGAGTTGGGTCTTCAGTTTGAGGGATTGGCGCGGATCATGGTGGTGGTTGGTGCCCTGGGAGGCAGTTCCGACTCATAGCGGCCCTCTGTACAACAGAAGAGAACACTGCGAGTCACAGGTCAAGTGATGGCAGTGGGAGCCTCTGGTGACCTATCTGGACACCTTTTATCCACCCCCACCACACATGCACCCCAACTTGCTCTGGCTTCAGGATTCACATCAGCAGTCCCAGCCACTGGGCAGCGAGAAGTTCCCTCTGGCTAATCACAAAGCAAGTACCCACGCACAGCTTGTTCTTCTTGTCTTTCTCTGGAGTCTAGACAGTAACTAGAATGACTTCTTATCCAGCACAGAGCCTACCAAGACGACATGGAGAGTCTTAGTAATTCCTTAAGAGGACATTTGACAATCCTTGTGCCCTATGCCCTGTTCCTAGGTAAGGAGCCCTGGTGGCTCCACAGCAAAGCGCTCAGCTGTGTCCCGGAAGGTTGGCTGAACCATGTTACTGTTCGTGCCTTTGAGATGGCTCTGCCCCATAGCGACCCCCTGCACCACAGAAGGACAGCAGCCTGGGCCTGCGCCATCCTCACAATTGCTATGTTTGACAAAAATATCCCTGGAGTATAATTTATTTAGTTAGCTAAGACATCCCAATCGACTCCCCAGCAACTAACACCCTTGTCTTATACATATATTAATTTATTTTTAACCAATACTTTTCAGTCACAGCCCATGAGATATCTTAAATGCAAACAAAAGTTAGAGCATTAATTCCCAACCATGGGTCTTGCCACATTTTACCTTAATAAACGTCAGGCTTTACTGCAGAATGTTAGCAAATCAAGTCCCATTT
>NW_022106084.1:7104787-7109009 GCF_000313985.2 Echinops telfairi
TCCGCACTGCCATCGAGTGGATGCTGACCCACAGCGATCCGAAAGGACAGGGGAGAAGTACCCTGTGGGTTTCTGAGAAAGCAACCTCGCCCACACATGCTCCCAAGGGTAGACGCTTGGGAATACCAGGAAGCAGCCATTCTGCTATTCCCTTTCCCACACATAAGCCCCTCGGGCTGAATTTCCCTCAGAAAATGAAGTTCAGCTCAGTCCAGCATTTAGTGGGAATTCTCATGGGTAAAGTGGCTTATATGGTGGTCTCATAATGCAAATGTAGTTTAGAACACGTAAAGGCCTATGTGTTTCTTTTCGTTGTTGGTGTATTATTTATTAGTGACACCCAGAATTTGCTTAGTGGCTAATCAAAAGATCTCCTTCCATACCTTTGTCTCTAAAAGGGATTTGTTTATTCTGTGTATTTTAGTGTGTGTGCACACATGTGTTAGAGAGATAGAGAATGAATTTGAGTACCCTGGGTGGTGAGGTGGTTTAAGTATTGGTTTGCTAACTGCAAGGTTGGTGGTTCAAACCCACCAGCCGCTCCTCCCTCAGGGGAAAGATGAGGCTTTCTGCTCCCATAAAGATTTATAGTCTCAGAAACCTTCCATAGGGTTGCTATGAGTTGAAATCAACTTAATGGCAATGGGTGTGATTCTTTTTAAATTTTTTTATTATATATTTTTTCCCGCTTCTCCCCTCCCCTCCCCTGGGGCATGAATCTTTTGGTAATATCATTGCCGGCCTGGAAAAGCTGAAGGCCAGTGGTTCTGGAGCCAGGGAAAACTCATAAAGTGGTTCCAGCGATCTTCCAAGCCCCCTCCCCACTCTCTTCTGGAAAGAACATCTGGGGTAAGTTCAGAGACACCTGTTCAGGGTTAGCCTCTCAACAGACAATATGCAATGAAACTAACTTATAAAAAACCCAACATTCATTTATCTAAGTTTGGAATAAGGTAAAAAATTATTATTATTATTTTTAATGCAAAAGATTTATTATTATAACATAATAATAAGATATGTGTCACACTATTATTTTAACACAGGTCACTGTGAGCTGGAATCAATTGGCACAGAGGCAGTAACAATGGGCTCCAACATTAGGACGACTGTGGGACGGTGCAGGACCGGGTAGCGGGCAGTAGCTCATTCTATTGTCCCCAGGGTCGCGATGAGTTGGAATCGGGCACCTAACAATATTATTTTAATGCACGCAGTCAGCGTTCAGTCATTAATTCAGCTAGTAAATGCTTATGACTACAGGGTGCCCTGTAAGCAGTAGGTATTATGTGAGGTTCGTCATAGGGGAACTGGGAAGCCCAGACATCTATCAGGGGGCAGGTGGGAGGCAAAGGGGGCGGTGGGAACTGGGGAGGCTGCACCTGGCTCTGCCTGGCAAATTCTTGTCACTAATGATTGAGTGAGAATGATCTGTAATTATGAGGTGACAAGCTCAGCCCAAACAACCAGTGTCCGATTACACAATTGTGATTGCACTAGTTGTAGTCTCCCAAGGAAAGAAATAGTTCCCTTTCAGTTTTGTTTGCATGATCTATGACAAACAGGCTTACTCAATTCAGGATGAGAATAAAGTGCACTTTAGCACAGCCCCTACATAAATCATCAAAATTCCAACCACCGAGGTGGGATTGATGTGATTCTGCTGTCATTAAACTTCCATAATTAAAAGAAACAGAAGAACCCTGGTGACAGATAGCTCATCAGCGGACAGACTGTACAATCTAGCGTTTCAGAAAGTACTCATCACTTCTCTGCATTCTTGAACTACTAGGTACAATCCCGGATGCTCAGTTCAATTGGAGTTTTAGGCATATTGAAAATACCATGGACTGCCAAAAAATGGAAACAGAACAAAACAAGCACATCTGTTTTGGAAGAATGATAGCCAGGATGTTCCTTCCAGGCAAAGATGGCAAGACTTCATCTCACATACTTCGAACACGTTGTCAGGAGAGACCAGCCACTGGAAAAGAACACCTGCTTGGTCAAGTGGAGGGGCAGAGAAAAAGAGGAAGGCCCTTAAGGAGAGGGGCTGCCACCGCGACGGCCACCATGGGTGCAGCCTAAGAACAATTGTGAGGGTGGTGCAGGGCCGGGCAGTGTCTGTTCCCTTGTACACCCAGGGTTTGGAACCAACTTGAAGGTACCTAACCACTACTACCTCATACTATCAGACTAAAGACCTCATCACTTAATATCTATCACATAGCCCAAAGTCAATCGGCATTGAAATGCCTCTTCCTTAATTACCAGCCCAGGATCAATGTGAGGGACTACTAAATTGTCTTTAGGTTCATTAAGTCCCAATTACCCTGAGAACAATGAAGGAAAAATAATGAAAATCAAAACCCAGTTCCTATCTGTACCAATGTACATCATCTGGTCTAGCCAGATTTGTAAGATAGAATTGGGATCATGATAGTGGGGGGGAGGAAGCATTTAAGAACTAGAGGAAAGTTGCATGTTTCATCGTTGCTACACTGCACCATGACTGGCTCGTCTCCTCCCTGCGACCCTTCAGTAAGGGGGTGTCAAAAATGGAAACACAGGGAATCCAGGACAGATGATCCTTTCAGGATCAGTGGTGAGAGTGGTGATACCTGGAGGGTGGAGGGAAGGTAGGGTAGAAAGGGGGAACTGATTACAAGGATCTGCATGTAACGCCCCCCACCGGGGGGATGGACAACAGAAAAGTGGGTGAAGGGAGACATCGGATAGTGTACGATATGACAAAATAATAATAATTTATAAAATGATCAAGGGTTCATGAGAGAGGGGGGAATAGGGAGGGAAGGGGAAAGATAGGGAGCTGATACCAAGGGCTCAAGTAGAAAGCAAATGTTTTGAGAATGATGATGGCAACAAATGTACTAATGTGCTTGACACAATTGATGTGTGTATGGATTGTGATAAGAATTGTACGAACCCTCAATAAAATGATTTAAAAAATTAAAACCCAGATTAGAGCTTAGAATAAAAATCAGAGATGTTAACAAAGTTTGTTGCTACTGTGAGGATTCATTTTGTGTGTCAACTTGGCTATGCTATGGTTTGACCAAACACTAGTCTAACTGCAGTTACTAAATATAATACAACCCTCACGAACTTAATCACCTCCCATTGTACGATCGCAGGTAATGGAATCACTCCACTGGAAAGGAAGTAGTGTCCTTAGACTATACATAGGTATTTTGACAGAATTTTCTCCTGGCTTTGTTCTGTGCTGTAGCCATCTCTTGACCTAAGGGTTTTGGGATCCACACCTGCGAAGTCCCTAGGCTAAGGATAGACCTCCGGAGTTTGCACCTGCCAGCCCCCTGCACAGTCTTGCAAGCCTGCAGGAGTCTCTGACCTGGAACTTGACTTTTCAGTTTAGGACTTGCCACCTTCAACAATCACATGAGCCAATCCCCTGGAGTAAAGATTTCTCTCTGTATTCATAGAGGGTGTCCTGGTGGCAGTGGGTAAAGGGCTCCACTGCTAACTCAAAGGTTGGCAGTTCGAATCTACCAGTCCTTCTGTGACAGAAAGACAAGGCAGTCAAGTCTGTAAAAATCTACAGCTTTGGAAGCCTTGTGAAACAGTTCTGCTGGGCGCCATAGATTTGCTATGGGTCAGAATCCACTCAGTGGCAGTGAGTTTGGTTTGGTTTATATATATATGGGGGTGTGGTTGTTACATAATCTCATGTCAGCTTGAAGGTATTTGGAATGAAGGGGTGGAGCTTAGCTTGCCAATCAGGTTGCAGCTTGATTTGGAGGGCCACCGAGATAAATGGCTCACTGGAGTCCAGTCCCTCCCTCTCTCTCTGCTTCACCTTCTTGTTGACAAGCCAGGTGGAGCCACACTGAGACCAGCAAAAGCCCTGGAGATGCTTCTACTGCCACTGGATCCATAAGACTTTGCACCCACTGGCCTGTGATCTTCCTACATTTTGCATCATCGCATGTGATGCATGAGTCTGATGAGAAATTTATGGGCTAGTTTCAGACTTATGGACTTGATCTGGACTGGGCTGGGATGTTTTCTTAATATACAATCACTCTTTCATATGGAGCTCTTTCTTATACATATCTATGCGTGTCTCTGGATTTGTTTCTCTAGTCAACCTGGCCGAACAACAGGGGGCTTCAAGAAGTTTATGGTAATGTGGAATTAAAAGGTAGTGGGATTTTCTCCATGACTCACAGAATGTAGAAACACA
>NW_022106084.1:7109134-7111905 GCF_000313985.2 Echinops telfairi
AACGGATGAGGGTCTAACTTTTAGTTTCCAACTTAAAAAGGGTTGTTGAAAGAAATAGAACAGTGGCTGAAAACGAAAACTCACTGCCATGGGGTTGGCAGAGTAGAACTGCCCTGGTGGGTTTCCAGGATGGTAGTGCTCTCCTGGAGTAGAAATCCTGTCTTTCTCCCGACAAGCAGCTGGTGGTTTGGGTAGCAGCCCAACAAGTAACCACTATGCCACTGAAAGCTCCTTACAGGGCAGTGGCTCGTTAGTAGTAAAATTCTCATCTTCTGTGCACACCTAGGCCCAATTCTTTCTACGATGCTGAACAGGCTGCCTGGAGCTTCCAGATTAAGGCAGACTAGGGGGAAAAACCTGGCCAAAAAGTCAGCCAATGAAACCCCTCGAGGATTACAACAGTCCGATTTCATTATGCACGGCTTTCCATATGTCTGATCTCATTATGCATGGGTTTCCATAAGTCCGATATCGTTATGCATGGGTTTCCGTAAGTCCGATATCGTTAAGCACGGGTTTCCCTAAGTGGGGGACTCGAAGCTGACAACCACAGAGATGGATAGCTATTCCAGTAGTGGGATTCAGTCCGTTTGCACCAGTT
Source organism: Echinops telfairi (assembly GCF_000313985.2). Taxonomy (NCBI): domain Eukaryota; kingdom Metazoa; phylum Chordata; class Mammalia; order Afrosoricida; family Tenrecidae; genus Echinops; species Echinops telfairi. Next base: position 7,109,736 of record NW_022106084.1, read on the forward strand.
TGATTTTTACACTTACAGTGGTCGTTAAGGCTGCAAACTGGTTGTTAAAATATTTAAATCCCTCTGCTGGACATTTCCCTATTTTTTACCTTGAATTTACTTTAGTGCGATGTTTATCCTCTCGGCCAACAATGGTCCCCTTTGTGACATGGGGATGGGAGTTTAAAAAAGAAATGACTTTCACCTTATCTATTTCTTAGAGTTCTCATTCCAAACTTTTGTTACAATTTCGATTTAAAAAACAATAAAACAAGTACGATATCTAAGTGTGGTGCCTTTTAAAAATGAGCAGCATCGTTTCTCCTGGCGATGTGGATATTTAAAATTCCCATTCAGATCTGTCCGTCTGTTTCAAGGGTCCCTGGTGGCACAGTGGTTAAAGTGCCTGGCTGCTCACCAAAGAGTTGTTAGTTTGAACCCACCAGCCACTCTGCAGGAGCAGGAGGAGAGAATCTGCTTCTACAAAGATTGACAGCCTGAGAGACCCTATAGAGCTGCTCTGTCCCTAGAGAGAGAGAGAGGCTATGTGTCGGCACTGCCAGCCACAGTGGGTTTGGGCTTTGTTTTGGGACATTTTGCTTTCTTGGAGAAGGGTCTTGACTCTCAAGGACAGGCTGGGGATTTGGGGAAATCAGAGTAAGGCAAAGCCAGCTCAACCCCTACAACAAGTTTTGTGTGTAGGTCAGAGAGAGAAGTTAGCAGTTGGGGAAATGTGGCTTTGACCCCGCTCGGCCACCACTAACTTCTATTATACAGCGAGCCTGGAAAGCAGGTATGTGCATGGGCAGTGGGAGAGGAGACTGCTCTGGGTGAATCCCATCCTTGCCTTTCTAGCCTCACACACAGCAACACTTTTGTTTTGTTTTTCAGTATCACATGAAGGGGAGTGCTACAGAGCATAGGCCTAGCTGGATTAGACAGACTCGGCCCTCAGGGCACTCTCTGTCCTGTAGGGGAAACAAGACATCTACAGTAACACGTTCGTTGAAAGAATAAAGAAATCATTATAATATGAGGTCAAAAGGGACATTGAGCAGAAAAGTGCAGTAAATACACTGCTGTGGAAATACAGCAGGAGAAGTTATCCTCTGGGGGTACAGAGAGATCCCCAAAGCTCTGGTGCCAAATCTTGAACGAGATATGGAGCTTAGGGACCTGGCTGGGAAAAGGAAACTGTCCCAAAAGCATGACTGGTGGCAGCTTGGTCCATCACAGTGACAAGGGGACAACAGAACAGGGATGGGACATGTATAGTGTTAGATAGAAGGGCTTTCAAGATCGGTCCTGGACCTTCCGGCCAAGGCTGTCAGGGTGAGGTCATGACTATGTGAGTCCTTTATCGTCCCTAGTATGGTGACCTCCATTAGGGTCACACATAGGCAAGACCCTAAGAGACTTCCTCTCCCAGGACAGGCCAGAGAGGTGGAGACACTCCACTCTCCAAGGCATTGCCCGGAGGAGAGATTCCCTACATCTTTGTTTAGGGAACAGAGGCTTAATCTAATTGGGGCCCTGCCAAAGGATTCTGGGCTGTCTCAGCCATCCACAGCCTTTTGCAAACCAGGGTGCTCAGAATTTCAGCAAGAATACATTATAATGCCCAATAAATTGGCGTCGAAATAGCTGGCTTCCCCCAATGTTCTTAATTTCTCTAAATCAGTGGTTCTCAACCTTCCTAATGCCGAAGCCCTTTAATACAGTTCCTCATGTTGTGGTGACCCCCCCAAACCATAAAATTATTTTTGTTGCTACTTTATTACTGTAATTTTGCTACTGTGATGAATCGGGCGACCCTGTGAAAGGGTCGTTCAACGCCCAGAGAGATCGCGACCCACAGGTTGAGAACCGCTGTTCTAACTGCTTGAAAAATTCACATGGCCCTCTTGTCTTCTGAAGCGGATATGAGTTCAAAGACATCGTTGGAAGCCAGGGCCAGCAACCCTATTTCTTCTAGAAGAGAAAGGTCCTGCAGCCATTAGCACCGTCACAGCAGCCTCACAGAGAAGGGGAAAACAGAAGTAGATCGATCACCAGGTCTTTCTTCCTAGTCTCTCTCAGTCGGGTAGCCCCACTGAAAGCAGTTTAATATCTTAATAACACCCAAGTTTCCACTGATGGATGGATGTTGGCTGTACATAGTGTATAGGCTTGGAATTGAACCTGGGTCTTT
>NW_022106084.1:7112005-7123921 GCF_000313985.2 Echinops telfairi
CCCCCGCCCGCCACCTGCCCAAGATGCCCTACTGTGAAAAACGTTTTAACCAGGGGCAGATGTAGATCAGAACGGCGAGGACACCGGTGTGAAGGTGTTATCACAAAGGCACACCGTTCCAAAGGCAAAGGTTTTTAGAATTGTCGAGTGCTACCTGCCATCAAAGAAGAAGAACTTCCCCCGGCCGTTCTTTTCTCCGTGAACAAAGCTCCCCTCGAATCTGTCTGTGGAGGAGTAGGTGACGGTGCAGAATCCGTGCGGCAACCCGTCATCATCCAGCTGCCCTGGGAGAGAGGGAATCACAAGGCAAACTTTAACCTTTCCAGTGCTCCCTGGCCAAGGCGTCAGCAATCGGGTACCGCCTGACAAACACCCCTGAGCTGGCAGAGACCCTTCCGGGCCAGGTCCTCAGTGAATGCAGAGGGCTCCCCCACACCTGTGTCGGCGGCAGGAGCAACTGAATTGCTCTGTATGCGCTGTGGGGGCGGTTAGGCCCACATCAGAGGGACCTACACACATGTCTGAGTAAGAAACCCCAGTAAGTCTGGCTATTGTCAATACGAAGCCTGCAGTGCACGTGACCATTTACAAAGTACTTGCCTGCATACACTCCTAGAGGTTCATGCGTGACGGGGGTGGGTGGGGGAGGGAGATTGTCGGGGGACAGCACTGGTTTATTGCCAGGTACATTGTTGTTAAAATGCATGTTCTAATTCTAGAAGCACAGTAAATAATACATGTATGTGTTACTACACAGTGCTTAACCTTAAACTTCCTGTTTTACTTTATAAAATCTTTTAGCTTTGTGCGTTTAGTAAATAACCTTATCCTCTGCCGCTTTGTTCAAAGGGCTTGTGTTTTAATGGTATCTATGCCCCCACTGACAGCGATTGGATTTTGAATCACAGTGACCTTATAGGACAAGGTAGACCTATCCCATAGGGTTTTTGTGGCCATAAGGTTTTTGTGGCTGTAAATCTTTACAGAACAGCTGGTGGGTCTGAACCACTGACTTATGAATTAGAATCCCCCACAGTGCTTAATCCCCTGTGTCACCAGGGTTCCTTGATGTATTTTCATGGCCCTTTAAGCCATAATGGAGTAGATTTTGCTCATAGGACTATATAGAACCAGGTAGAACTGTCCCAGTGGGTTTTTGAACCTGTGAACACTTTTTTTGGTTGTTGTTGGGACTGTAACTCTTTATGGGAGTAGAAAGCCTCATCTTTCTTCCCTCAGAGGGGCTGGTGGTTTTGAACTGCTGACCTCGTGGTTAGCAGTTCAACACGTAACCACTGTGTCACCAGGGATCCTGATTTTGTGCAGCAGCGGCCGTTACTGTGGTCTTTCAGCTGTTGGTTCTTCCTGGATCACACATTGGTACAGTCTCATACTTTTGCTTAAAGTTAAAGCTTAGGTTTTTAATCGCTACTGGCGTATTTCATAAAAACACAGGAAATCCCTGGAAACAAAACAAAACAAAACACAGGGACCACCTCATCGAGCCCCCCAGTTATTCTGGTGAGTTGAGTTTGCGATGGCAGGCAAAACTGAAGGCAGTAGTTCATCTACTGGTCATTTCCTGGGCTAGCCTGAGTTACCGACGAAAAAGGAATGGAAACATTCAACACGGGGTGTGCAATGCAGTGACATTCAACACGGGGTGTGCAATGCAGTGACATTCAACACTTAGATGTGGCTCCCAGAAGGCCCCCAGATGTAAGACTGTAAAGAGAACACACTCAGGCCACCCAGACAAAGGCTTTCAGCTTCTAACGAGAAAAAAATAATCATTCCTTCTTGTGGAAGTAATGGTGAGCAAGGACTCTTATAAACTATTCTTTAAAAGACTTTTTAAAGGACCCCTGGTGGCACTGTCAGGTAAGCCTTGGGTTGCTAACTGCAAGGTCTGTGGTTCAAACCCACCAGCTGCTCCTCAGGAGAAAGATGAGGCTGTCTGCTCTTGCTCAGAAACCCTACATAGGGTCACTATGAGTTAAGAATCAATTTGATGACAGTGGACTTGGTTTTGGGTGTTTTTATTCGTATTGCTGAAAACTTTAAAGCAAAACCAACTCCCCCCACCCAAATATTTTGTTTTATGATTACAGAGATGGGTTACCAGGACATATTATAATAAAACATGACAATTTGAATAAAATCCTAATAATGTAGTTCCTTTACACAGACTACAAACTTTATGTCAAGAGCTAGAAAGGTAAATGGGTTAAAAGGAACTGTGCAGCTCTGGTAGCAAAGTGGGCCATGCATTAGGCTGCTAACAGAAAGGTCCGCAGTTTGAAACCACCACCAGTGGCTTTCTCACAGGGGCAGTTCTACCCTGTCTATAGGGTTGCTATGAGTTGGAATCTGCTCAACGGCTGTGAGGTTTTCTAGTTTGTTTTTCTCCCTGAGAAGGGACTGGGTCATACCTGCTTTCCTCTCTTTCCAGACCCAACAGGACATAATTCAATGGCCCTCGAGTCAAATGAAATAATTTGAACAATTATTTTCTAAATAGCTACTGATATTTCTCACATTAAAATGAAACAAAATCTCTTTTTTCATTTTCGTGAAAAAATAAATTACTGGGTATAGTTAACAGTTTTGACAGGGCAAGATATGACAAAATACCAATTTATAAACTATCAAGGGCTCATGAGGGAGGGGAAAAATGAGGACCTAATGTCGGGGGTTTAAGTGGAGAGAAAATGGTTTGAGAATGATGTACAAATGCGCTTTACACAATTGATGTGTGTATGGATTGCGATAACAGTTGTATGAGCCCCTAATAAAATGTTTAAAAACAAACAAAAAACAACAGTTTTTTCTTTTATAAAATGTTGTTGGGATCAAATTAGACCTGGCCTTTAACTGTCCTACGCAGTTAGCTTCCTCCTTTCCCTGTAGGTGTCCACGTCCGAGCGCTCAGTCCAGTCTCACAGCCAAGGATGTCCGAGTTTGCTGAAAGGGCTTTCCTCACAGAGCGCCATGGCCTTCAGATTCTATAGACTTGGTGTGGGCTAATGTCTGTTGTCCTACTCTAACTTCGAGGGAAATCTTCCAATAAACACGAATGCGACGGGAGGAAAAATACAGAGTCCATGGCCCTCCGCTGCCCGGCCATCACAGTTCCCAATACCCTGGAGAAGGCCCACTCCTAGGGAGCGAGACGGACAACTGCTGCCCAGGCAGCCCAGGGCTGGAAGGCTTTTAAAAAAAAAACAGTTTTATCGGCACTTTATCCACCTCTCATACAATTCAATAGTTCATCCAAATCAAGAAGACTTGTAAAGTCACCAGCACAATCAATTGCAGAACATTTTCTTTATGGGTATATATTCATTATTATTCATGTCATTTTGGTCAATTTTGGCAAAAATGCACACAACAAAACATTCACTAAGTCAACAACTTTTACATGTCTAATTCAGTGCCATTGACTATAATCTTGGTGTTCTATGACCATGATTGATATCCTTTTCCAAATTGTTCCGCCACCATCAACATGCCCCCTAAGCAATAGCCCTTCTTCCTTCACCCATGGTAACCATGGGTCAAGTTTGCTTTTTTTAAAATAGTTTCCTTGATATAATCTTCATATATCATACATGTCCATAAATAAACTGATTCTAAAAAGAGTTGTATACACCCCATCACAATCCATTGTAATGTTCCCTCTTACATCCATTGACTGCTCTCCAAATCCTCCCCTCTGCCCCGCCATGCATCAGTTATTGTCTCTGTGCATAAGCAGGCTGCCACATCTTTCTCCTACGGAATGGCTGGTGGGTTTGGACCGCTGAGCTCTAGGTTAGCAGAGGAGCTTAACTCCTGTGCCTCCAGGGTATCAGTCCCAGAGTCCCCGATCCTATATCCGAATAAAACACCCACAGCACTGGAGGTGAGATACATGAGCAAAGCGTGGAAGTGTCACATCCCCCTCACAGCACTGAGGGGACAACACTGATGTCATCTGGCACGAGAGGACAATCAGTCCTGCAGCACCAAGGGCACCATCTCAGATCAGTGAAGAGGTTCCAGCATTCTCCCTCCCTCCCTGCCTCCCTCCCTCTCTCTCTCTCTCCCTCCCTCCCTCTCCCTCCCTCTCTCTCCCTCCCTCTCTCTGGAGAGGAACACACAGAAGTTACTGAACTGTGCCCGTGTCTCTGGGGACACTGCAGACAAGAGATGCTGAAATGGGTGGCCTTTCCTGGTCGGAATAAAGGTTTTCAGATTGCACAGGGAGAGCCCTGGTGGTGCAGTGGCTAAGAGTTGGGCTGCTAACTGAAAAGTCAGCAGTTTGAAACCACCTGCCGGCTCTGCGGGATAAAGATGAAGCTCTCTGCTCCTGTGAAGGGTTACAGTCTTGGAAACTGACAGGGGCGTTCTACTCTGTCCTATAGGGTTGCTATGAGACACACTGGGCTTCCTGGCAGTGAGCTTGGCTGAGTCCTTTGATTGTTTTTATTACTGGGAGAGAACTCTGGAAGCTCCCCTGGGCGACCAGGTCTTGTCCAGAGGCCTCCAACTCACGGCAGCCCCACGTGTGTCTGGAGTTCTTGATGGCCTCATCGTGGCAGGTGGAGGTGCTAACCATTTGCACTCCCCAGGGCTCCCTAGCACACCTCGGCAGGACCCTTTCTTTGTTGGCTTGCTTCTTAGTGACCAATTACCAGGAGCGGGAAAGGCAGCGCTAAAAATGAAGAGCTGTGGTCAGTCAAGATTTCCATCTGGAATGTTTAACGGCCTGGAGTATGTCCCCCAGCAGCAGAACTTCATATGTGAAACAACGAAGAGACCGTCCAAAGAAGCCAATGTTGAGGAGAAAAGAGCGGGTGGCTGTCGCCTTAAGCTCCTTTCAACCCCAGTGCTGTAAGAGCTTCTGGTATGTTCCTAGCCAGTGCCAGCTGGGCAATCACATCAAGCACTGTCTGTCTCGTCATAGCCAATTTGATAGAGAGGAGTTCTCACTGAAGTACAGAGGAGAGTCCGTGAGCCTACCAGCGGCAAGCCGATGGTGAGCTAAGTGCTGGGCTGCTAACCTCAAGGACCATGGTTCCAACCCGCCAGCGGTCTGCTCCTATGAAGATGTATAGTCTCGGAAACCCTTTATAGGATTTCTATGTGTTGGAATTAACTCAGGGCAGTGGGTTTTACGTATGCAGTAGCACTGGGTTTATGTGCTTTCTGGTTGTTTAATTTACACCTCACAACAATCCCTCAAATTCTCATCTTACATGAATGTTGAAAATCCCTCTCCCAATTTACTCTTCAGTTACCTTTTTTCACTAGATAAGGAGAAATTGGCCTGTCCCTGCCGAGTGGAAGAAAAACAATAACAGCAACAATACAACAAGCCCACTGCCTTTGAGTGGATTCCTACCCACAGCCACTCCGTGTTCTCCACAGAACTATCGAGGCAGGCCACCAGATCTTCCTTTCATGGCACCGGTGGGTGGGCTCAGACAGTTAGCCTTTCGGGTACGATCAAGCATGAGAAAGGGCAAGGGAGCAAAGGTGGTGGAGATTTGGACAGAGCATGAGTGGAGTCTATGATGATATTTTCCCAGAATTCCTTGCTACCCCAATGGAAGTTTCTGAGCATCTTGTGTACTTGGGGATTTCTAAGAACCCTCGATGTACATGGGGGGTGGGCTGGGCCCAGAAATACAGAGACCAGCCGTGCCAGGCTGTGCTGGCTGGTAAGGTTGACTTCCTCCCAGGAGCTTCTAAATAGAATTCTTTTGCGCTAGCCTATGCTTTCCACAAGTAAGTCTTCCTCTTGGTAAGATAAGAGCCCCATTCCAGTAACAAAGCGCAATCCAGCTGCATCCCCCCAGGGACTGAAAGTGGATGAGGGCACCTCTACAAAAGGCGGCCATTGCTAGGTCCTTAGTAGAGAAGTGGAAGAAGTCTTTGTGGTTAGGATCCTTCTCAGAGTATCACCCAGACTTCAAACAGCATATCTCAACTGCAAATTCCTGTTGCTTCCAAGGGTTACTACCTAACTCCTAGGGAAACACTGGCCGCCTTAGATTGGGGTCAAGTTGTAAAATGCACCACATCAGCCAACTGCGCTGCAGCCAGGACCCACTGAGCAGAGGTGAGCATTAGGCTCAAACGACAGGGAAATCACACCTGAGCAACTGCTTCGTGTTCATGTAGTCCCCAGCTACTGTGCCACCTCTTCATCCACAGAGGGATTTAAAGTATTTGAAGATGTTGGAGACAGAACAGTACAAGACCCAACAAAACAACTGCAACTGTGCCATGACTCTACTTTTTCTTAAGCTCATTCTTTGTCTGTTCAGGGATAGACGGTCCAGTTTTTCCCTGCCGGACACCTCAGAGCTGCATCCTTTACCTGGAAACAACTAGGCGTGTATTCTACATGGAGATGGGACGACCCAGCGAAGGGGATTCCTTCCAGGTAAGACAGCAAAGACAGCAGGCTGCTTCTGGAAAAAGCACGAGAGATCTGAGAGTGGGGCGTGTGTGTGTGTGTGTGTGTGTGTGTGTGTGTGTGTGTGTGTGTGTGTGTGTGGTGTATGCCCCTCGGCACAAGGGGCCCTGCCCTTACATGCCTTGTTGGTTTTGCAGTCTAGGATACTGCTTTTTAAAGAAAAAAGTAATAATAAAAGTCAAGCTTATTTTGTTTTAGGCAAAGAACATGCTCTCATGGTCACGTATGTATATTGTCTGTTAAAAACATAATTTGATTTTTAAGATGAATTCTTTGGGAGAGCTCAATTATTCATTGTTGGGGCTATAATTTTTCACGCGTGGCCCACACTGCGAGTGCTGCCAGGACACTTAGCAGGCATTCTTCTTAGATATAGGAGCCTTAGCAATCTTATTAGACTCACACAGGGCCATCTCCTCGGTTAAGAAGAAGAATGAATACTTAAAAAAAATTATTTTATTGAGGGCTCATACAATTCTTATCACAGTCCATACATACATCCATTGAGTCAAGCACATATGTACACCTGTTGCCCTCATCAATCTCAAAACATTTGCCCTCTACTTTAGCCCTCAATATCGTTTGCTTATTTCCCTCTCCCTCCCCCCTCCCTCCTGAACCCTTCATAATTCATAAATTATTATAGTTTTGTCATAAGTTACACTGTCCAATGTCTCCCTCCGCCCCCTTCTCTGCTGTCCATTCGGAGGAGGCTATACTTAGATTCTTGTAATTGGCTCCCCACTTCCACCCCGCATTCCCTTCACCCTCCAGGCCTCGCCCCTCTCACCACTGGTCCTGAAGAAGTCATCTGTCCTGGATTTCCTGTGTTTCAACTTGCTATCTGTACCAATGTACATCCTCTGGTCTAGCCAGATTTGCAAGGCAGAATTGGGATCATGATATTGGGGGGGAGGAAGCATTAAAGAACTAGAGGAAAGTTATATGTTTCATCATTGCTACCCTGCACCGATTAGCTCGTCTCCTCCCCCAAGCCCCTCAGCAGGGGGGTGTTCTGTTGCCAGCCAATGGACTCTGAGTCTCCACTCTGCACTCACCCACCTTTACAATGACATGATTTCTTGTTCCTTGAAGCCTGACACCCAATCCCTTCGACAGCTCATGGTCACACATACTGGTGTGCTTCTTCCATGTGGGCTTTGTTGCTTCTGAGCGAGTTGGCCGCTTGTTTATCTTCCAGCCTTTAAGACCCCAGATGCTATATCTTTTGATAGCCAGGCACCATCAGCTTTCTTCACCACTTTGCTTATGCACACCTTTGTTTTCAGTGATCGTATCAGGAAGGTGGGCAACCACTGATCTGATTTTTAGTTCTTTGATGTCTGATAACTGGTCCCTTCTGTACCTCGTGGTCAGATAGGCTGGTGTGCTTCTTCCATGTATACTTTTAAAACATATTAAGACGCTGAGGGAGTAAGACTGAAACACTGAGATAGTGATTTCCATTCCTAGCACTTTATTTGTGGGGATTCTAATAGCTGCTTACTTTGAAACATTTTTTCCCTCAGTGTCTCCCTCATGCTTGCAGCCATTTTCCAGGAAGAAACGTATCAGCCATGGCTGCTACTTTGGGCAATCATAAGTGCCCATCAAGGGGCACAATGGTTGAGGGCTTGGCCGATAGTCCAAAGGCCAGCCATCGGAACTCACCAGCCGCTCCACCAGCGAAGCTGGGGCAGCCTGCATTCAGGAAGATTTAGAGCCTTGGAAACGCTGTGGGGCTGGTCTAAATTGCCCTACTGGGTCGCTGTGAGTAGGAAGTGACGAAAGGGGTTGGCTGGTTGGCTTTGAAGCCCCCTCATATCTATTGCAAAGTGTCTTTGTGGAGCCCACCTGACTTGCAGTTTCAGCCCTCCAACTGATCTGCTGATCAGTGCCTTTTAAACATCCCAGAGCCCAGCTCAGAGGCCGCTAGGCTGCCCATGGCTCCCAGCAGTCTCAGCTCCAGGCCTGTGAGCCGGCCAGCCTCCTCTTCCTGTCTCATTCCCCAACCCCCTCCCTCCCCTTTCCTGGCCTAAATCCCATGCTTCAGCAGAGCCGAGCAATTATTCTCTGAATATGCCCGCACAGTTCCATTCTCCTATGTCTTTCCTCAGGAGGTTTCCCCTCTTCAATTCTATAACTCTTCTTCTAAGAAATCTCTTAGTCCCTCCCCCTCTTCCTCTCAACCACCACTATTCACCGGTCTAGACAGATTCATATGAAATTGTCTTACTCGGACCATCATCTTTGTAGCTACGGGCAGACGAATAGAGACAGTAACACCTAGTCCTGTTCCCCACAGGCCGTGAAGAATAACAGCATCACTCTCCACGGAACCAATGAGCCGCGAGCTTTTAAAAAGCCACAGTAGGAGCTCATGAGGTGTTCCCAGGACCTTCGGCCCTGTGGGCGGCCTGCCCAAAGGAGCACAGTGGGGTGCCCTGTGCGGGCCGCTCTCTGCAGGGACTCCTCCGCATCCATCCGCACAGAGGTGAGAACGTCACCCGAGCAACCATCCCACCCTTACAGAGCTGGGAAAGGTCTGTGATGTGACCAAGGACATTTAGATCCTTTTCTTCCCGCAGGAAACGCTTTCTGCCAGAGAAAGAGGATGCCTGCTGCCGACTCTCGAGTGAAGTTCTCTTGCCCAAAAAGTGTTCTAAAAGACACCCTGAGTCTTAACTATGTTAGCTAAGGTGAGGAATAGTTCCCAATAACCCCATGGCACAAGGCGGAGGACACGGCTGAACACGACAAAGGAACAAGTTATTAAGAAACTGACAACCGGAGGGAGAACTGTCTATAGTCAAGCTCCGGCGTATATTCACAGCTTTCTCCCCGAAACCTATCACCACAAAACCAAACTCACTGCCATCAAGTCCATCCTGACTCAGGGGGACCCTTTAGGGCAGGGTAGGACTGCCTCTGTGGGTCCCCGAAATTGTGACTTTTTACAATGTAACTCTCCAGGGAAGTAGGAAGATTCACTTTCTCCTGACAGCAAGTGGCTTTGAACTGCTGACCTTGTGCATCACTCAGCTCAATAGTAGCCACTTTGCCACCATGTCTCCTCACGCTAGACCACAGCCAACCACTAAAGAATTGTTCTGATAATAATATTGGCATATTATTTATCGGTTGCTTCGAAACTCATTTTAATTTACTTGTTTTTATACTTAATTGGTTCATTAAATATATAAAAATATATATTTTAATGTGGGGAGGCAGTATGATACAGTACACTGGGGTTTTCTGGAGCCTCTGAATCTGTCTCCCCACTTAGCTAAGTGGCCGGAATATTGTTCTTAACTTTTCTCACTTTACTTCTCTCCTTAGTTAAAATCAGGATCAAAACAGAACCCACCACATAACACTGACGGGAAACTATGTGTGAAACACAGCACAGGGCCTACACATAATAAACACAAAACCGTTATAGCACTATTAATAGCTCTGACAAGGAACCTCATGAGAACAGAGGGTCTGTTTATGGGGAGAGTAGTAGCATACCCGGAGGAGCTGCTCTTTGGGAGAGTTCACCACACGCCCTCATGCAGGTGCTGAAGGCTGACAAGCAGAGCTGTGGGGAGGGGGGTGGCCGCCCTCATGCAGGTGCTGAAGGCTGACAAGCAGAGCTGTGGGGAGGGGGGTGGCCGACAGTAATCAGAAAGGCCGGAGCAAAGTCCCCGGGTGCAGTTTTCTGCATGTGCCAGCTCGATTTGGCTCTGGAGATCCTCCCAAGGATTTTCAAAGATTCTATGTTACTCTGCCTGCAGGTTAGTACAGCCGAGTCACCATGTCCCTGGATTGGCCCAGACACAAAAAGGTTAAGCCAGTTGTCCCAGCAAAATTACGAATAGTCTCTCTTCTCTCTCATCTAAAGAATGCTCTGATATGGACAACAACGCTTATGGTCGCCCTATGCAACTACTAAGAACCTTCCCTGTTTATAGTTCACTGGACAATCTCAAACACAATAGGGAGACATTTCTAAAGCTGCCTGTTTATACTCTGCAAAGGAGATTAAGGATCACGGGGTGCTGTCCACACCAGGGAAGGTGCTTTGACCTAGGGAGCCCTGCTCTTGACTAAGAGTTTACATGGGAATTTTGTAAGTTAAGCTTTGAATAAGGAGAGCAAGCCGTAATATTCGTGAGGGCATGTTTCATCTTTTATAACACAGAGGCACAAGTGAATTCCTTTTAAAATCCACCGATCAACTGAGTGCTTTTGCACCCCAAGAACTCCCCTACTTTGGCATTATTTAATAGAAAGAGAAATCGCCCTATGTGTTCACAATGTGCAGATTTTCTTACAAACAAACAAACAAAAAACCACCTTTCTGTTTTTTTGAGTCAGCTTTGGAGCTGGCTGACCAAACGTTATTAGTTCCATTGGGATGGATACCATGTTAGAGATTCCAGAAATACTACTCATGTCATCTTGAAACTTCTGGTGCACTTCGAAAGGGGTCAAGTGTGTTTTATAAAAATGGATTGCTTGTCTTCGCTCAGAAATAACAATGCCCCTGATGCATTTGTACACTGTCACCACTTCTTTTTTCCCTTTACTGCCCATGGGAATTTGTTTATACACTTTAGAAACCGGAATCAACTAATGGTTAAAAATAATTTACCTAGATGTCTATTTTCAGAGATTCTGGAAGAATCCACAGTGTTTGCAAAAACATCACGATGTCTGGAGGCAGAGCCAAATAAATAAATACTCTGGAGTATTTTCCAATGTTCCCGGGTACAAAATCATAACATCTCCAGAGACAAACAACCAGATTGTGTAACGTCCCCACCTCGTTTTTTTGTCAGAACTCGAAAAGGTGGAGAAACTCAACAAAACAAAGTGGCGAGAACACTTGGGGGAGGGGCGCTGGGAGGGCAGGGGCGGAGAACCACGACACCAGCGCGGTGATATCACCCACAGCCAACTGGGTGGAATTCAGAAAGTTAAGTGTCACCCAGCCATACCAGTCCCGGCTGACGGCCAGCCTGCTCAGCTTGGCGGCGGCACCAGGGCTAGGAAGCTGCAAGTGGGGGAGGGGACGGTGTGCCGGAGTTCGCTCGGGGCCAGCAGAGGGAAGGGCCCCGGGCTGCCGCACTGTGCGCGTTCGAGTCCCGAGTCCGGACCCTAGTCAGTCGCCTTGCAATGATTTCCTCTTCCCCGAGAAGCGCCGCTCAGGCCCCGGCTGCCACGTGCCTGCCCCGGCCGGGTGCGCTGCGCCAGGGGACCGACCCGGGTTGGCCTGGGTCCCCGCGGGGCTCAGCTGGGAGCGGAAGGAAAGGGCTGGCGGCGGAGAGGGACTCGGGGTTGCCCAAACAACAGGGCAGGGAGACTGCTCACGAAGACCGTTCCCAGGGCTGCCTTTCTGGGCACAGCTCCGTCACCGAAAAGAAGGAGCCCAGGTTTCGTAACTCCGAGGGTGGCTGCGAGCC
>NW_022106084.1:7125307-7137181 GCF_000313985.2 Echinops telfairi
GGGTCTTCACCCGGCAGGAAACCAGCCGCCCGAAAGGCCGGCCAGTTCCTACTAGTGATTACTGCCGGAGTTAAGGCAGCTGCGAAGGGAGGTGGACCCGCCCGTCGGGGGCGCGCCACCTGTTCTCGCCTCCCCCTTGATGTGTGTCACGGCCCCCCAGCTGCCTCCCTGAAGTGCCACCACTTCACAGAGCGTCTTCAAGTGGAGAAGCCCCCTGGGCCTCAGGCTCTTAGACAGTGTCATTATGGCGCTGCCTCTTACAGGTGGCGGCGAAGGGCGGCCGTAAATAGCTGGTTAAACGGCTGCAAATGAGCCCACTGTGCCGTGGAACGCCGGGGTCCTGCCCGTCACTCTCACAGCTCTGTGGGAGGGGGCGCGGCGGAAGAGCGGCCGGGCTTAAAGATAGGTGTTTCATTTAGTCTTCTGAACAATGAATGAGACGTTGGGGATTTTAAAGTCCTTCTAGGACGCCGGCGGAGGCCACACCTTGCTTTTAGCTCTGTGCTTAGAGGGTGGGTTGCAGGCCTCGTGTTCTTTTGAAAGTCAGCTTTCCCTCCGTGAAAAGAACAACGGCTGGGACATTCGCCCTCACTGACCGCCAGGAATCTGATCCCGTTTTGACTGGCGGTGCAGTGAGTTCGAGCTGCGAACTGGACCCACTGGCTGCTCCACAGAGGAAGATGAGACACTTTCCTTCCTTAAACATTTACAGCCGTAGAAGCCCTACCCAGCAGTTCCACGCGGCCCTATGGGCCCCTAGCAGCGGAGACAGGGAAGGGCCTGAACCAGGAAGTAGAACACCAGTCTTGGTGCAGTTTCAACAGCAGAGGGACCAAGAGGCCACGCATGCCTGTCTGGATTCCTCCTCCAGGAAATAAGCTTAGACTACAAAACTGTAAGCTCCCTTCTGACTGACGTTTTATCTCTGATATTCTACCGGCTCAGGTTAGCCCACCCTAGGCTACACTAGACTAAAACACTAGCTTAGACTAGAACTAGCTTAGACTGGCTTAAAACTAGAACTCCTGTGCTCTGTCTCACAGAACACTCTGCTTTCATTGCTAGGCTCACTCATGCATCTTAGTGGCCTCACAGAACTCACAGACAGGAGTCAGTCAGACTAAACCGTTTCTTAACCATTTGTAATTCAGGTAAGATATGCTCAGGACGCAGTTGTTCAGTCAGGGCATGTTCCAGCATTCTTTCAGGGGTGCTAATAAAAATACCCAAAGGGCATGACACTCCGCTGTAAGCCGCAGCCCAAAGGTACTCAGTTTCTACTCGGTGGGTCGGTGTGTTAGTCTGTGTACTTCTGAGAAACAAATCCACAGAAACTCATGTATAAGAGAGAGTTCTATATAAAGGGTAAGTGCACATCAAGGAAACATCCCAACTCAGTGCTGCCCACGGCCACAAGTCCAACATTAACTCATATGTCTGATACCAATCCACAAAGTCCTCCTCCATCTCACGAAACACACACTATGATGCTGACTGCAGGAGGAAAGCTGAATCAGTGAACATGTAAGCATCTCAGCGCTGGCAGGGGTCTCCACACGGCTGCTCCAGCACCCAGGGCTGCATTGGGGCAGGTCCATGTAGCTTCTCCTTGGGGATGTCTTGCAGGAAGTGAGCCTTGCCAGCTGAAGCAGGGAACTGGCTAAGGCATCTGCACCCTGGTCTGACCATCACAAAGCAAGAGAACCGAGAACTCGAAAGGCAAGGCTTACTGAGCCATTTATCCCTCTGCCCTTCAATTAACCCCACCTGTGTTTATCAGCCAGGTTAGCACAATAAACTTGAACTATATCAGTCAGCAAACCCAGCTCCCCCAATTAAGTGTCCAGAGGTACCTCACTTCACACACCAGCATTTTGCCCCAAAGCACTCAGCTTTACTTGCTCTGTGGGCTGGGAAGTTCCCTGCTCTGTCTCCTGCTCTGGTTCTGTGGTTGCTGTTGGCCCTCTGCCACTCCTCTGAGGTCAAATCTGGCTTCTGGATCCAGGAGGTTCACTGCACAGGAATCTCAGGATCCAGAGGATGTGCTCCACTCCTGCCTCTTACTGGAAGTAAGATTCCCTCTCGGCTTCTCAGAAGGCTCATTTTATACCCAGTAGGATGACAGTCCAATGGATCCTGTTAATTCAAGGTGAATCTTGTCCGTGTTTCCCCTCACCTACCAGGAAAACATAGTTTGGTGGGAATTAAAGAGACTTTGCTTAGAAAGTGAATTAAATCATGAAGTAGTTCAGTGACCTTGCGATTCCGAAGACCTCGGCCAAGGCTAGACCACTCTGAATTCTTTAGGCTTAGGGCTGACTACCCTGAGGTACTGCAACTTAGTCTAGACCTCTCCAAAGCCTTCCTAAAGTCTTCTTTAAAGTTCTGCAGTACAGGTAACTGGGTCTTGGGGTATGCAGAGAAGGTTTTCCTGCATTGAAGATTAAAGAGCCTCTTCTGGTTGCATTCTTGGGAACCCACAAGGGGTGGGGCAGTTCCACCCTGTCCGAAAGGGTTGGACTCATCTTGATGGCAGCGAGTTTTTATTGTACAATATGTACATCATATTCTAATAAGAACCGTCGAAAGAAGATTTTATGTCTGTGTTTGAATCACTTACCGATCTTGGTCATTCATTTTCCGGTAATATTGGCTTGGTGGTGTACTGGGCTAAATGTTGGGCTAACCACAAGGTGAGCAGTTGGAAACCATGAGCCACTCCGCAGAGAAAGATGAAGCTCTGTCCTTCTGTAAACAGTTAGGGTCTCAGAATCCCACTGGGGCACTTCTACCGTACCCTGTAGGGCTGCGAGGAGTCAGAACTGACTCAATGGGGATGAGTTTGGTTTTTGAGGTTGTTTTTCTTTAAACACACCATTGCCTCCATTACATGCATGTGTAAAAAGCTTCTCCAGGTTGCAGTATTTTCAGAGGTAACAAGGATGCTGAAAGTTGTATGCAGCAGCAAAAAGAATGACTTCCTTTAGTCAAAGGCAGCCAACATAGGAAGAGTTGGAACCAGAGAGAAGCATGTTCGAGGCAGGTGGTTGTGTGTGCCTGTGTGTGTGTATATGCACACGCAAGCAATTATAAATGTATGTGAGAAGAGAGAGAATCATGCCACAAAGCACCTTGCTTCTATTTTTAGGTTTAGGGAAATACTTAAAATGCCCCTTGGTGCTGGGAGGTTTTCCCAGCCTGCACTGCACACCCAAGCAGTCTGGCGCTCCCTTTGACCTGCTACCTTGGGCAGGCCTGGAAAGGGGCACACAGCTGACCCCCTCTGGACCTGCCAGTGGGCGGGGTCTTCCTGGCAGAGTGGGTGGTCGGAGGAGTGGAAGCCTCACCAGCTCTCCACCGGAAGCCAGAACTAGTTGGGGTGCAGCCCCGTCTTCCCTCTACCACCCGCACGCCCGCTGGCTCTGGGCCCAGAGTTTAGGCAGCATGTTTTTATGGCTTCTTTCAGACACTTGCATTTTTATTTTTTACAACTTATTGTGTTATATTTTCAGTCTCTAGACGGACTGATTCTTATTTATAGCCCCAGAACTCAACACAGGGCCTGGTAAAGAAGGGGGGGGGGGGCATGCCTTGTCAGCGATGGTTTTGCTGACAGGATTTTACTGTTTTATATAAACAATGGTGAGTCTTTCTCCCAGACGGGATGCGCTTCCTGTGTTTTGGCAGAGAGCTTTGTTTCAGCTCCAGTCTGAAGGCATTTATGAGTTGCTCTAATTTCCCACATCTTCTGGCCTCAAATCCGCTTCTGTCCCATTCTTTCCCACCATGTTCTCCATTGAGAGTTCATTTCAGAAACCCTCTTTCCACTTGGCTTCCCTGTCGTATTCTGTCCCCAGCTCATGTGGTCATGGGCTAGAAAATCATTAAAGCTCTTAATCACAACCAACGAGCAGCAGCAGCAGCAGCAGCAGCAGCAGCAGGGCTTAGCTCAGGTCCTCACTGGAAAATCCCAGCCCCACACAGAACGCCAGCCCCAGAGGCAAGAAGCACAGCAAACTGGCCCTGAGCCTGGGGCTTGCTCCGTGACTCTCCTAAACAGCTCTGGCTTAACCTCCCAGCCTCTAAAGATGTGTCCTCTCTCTGTTTACTTGGGGGAAAAGAAGTCTCTCTTTCAGTAGAGCGAGCAGTCAACACACTGAGTTGATTTAATTCATTTCATCACCCATGTCTTTCCTTAGAGAAGGCTGGCGCTTACTTACAAGACTCCTATTAGCTGGTGCAATAAAGATGTTTTGTTGCAGGTGGAGAATGTGCCTTCCTATATTCAGGGGAAACAGCTCTGTCAGCTCACCACTGTGCATGCTAAGTGACTCACCAAGAGACTAGCTGGGCGCGCACTGGCTCTTACTGGCACTTCATCCTGAGCCCAGTGAGGGGTCGGAGGGCACAAAGCAAGCTCCCAGGTTTCCATCTTCCTGGAGTGGCAGAAGCTTCAGCATCAGGAAGTCTTAGGGACCTCTCTGTAGGAGCCTTTGGTGGTGTGCTGTCCCTGAAAAGCCGTGTGATTTGCTCTCATCAGCCTCTGCGCAAGGGAGGAAGATGTGGCAGCCTGCTCCCATTAAGATTTACCGCCTTGGAAAGGACAGGGCAGTGGTACTCGGTCCTCCAGAATGGCTGTGAGTCAGAATCCATTACCCTTTGGGTTTTTGTTTGGGCCTCTCTGGGGACCTTGGATGGTGCAAACTGCTAAGGGCTTCCCTGTGGAAAGAAAGGTTGGAGATTTGAGTCTATTCCAAGCTGCTGCTGCGAAAGAAAGGCCTGGTCATCTAGGCCCCCAGCTTCAGCAAACGCAGCAGCTCGCAAGCCTACTGACACATGTGGGGCCACCATGAATTGGAAATGGCTCAATCGCAGTCGGTTTGGTGTGGTGTGGTGTGCGTGTGTTTGGGTGTAGCTGTCTCGAGAGTGTGATGGCTGGTGTCTGGGCTCTGGCTTGTGTGCTTTCTACACATCTCTCACGCAGGATGGGGACTGCATGCACGGAGGGACTCTTGAATAATTGCCATGTCTTATTTGGGCTCTGCCCACCGATTTGATTGTGTTTCCCCCTATCTACTTGGATTACACCAAGAACTAGCTGAGCAAACTGGCCATTATGTTTCTCCGGGCCTTCATGTTCCCAACTGTGAAGGAGTCTGGGCTCCACACTTTCTGAGCTCACCTTTCTTGGAGAAAAGCTAAATAGAGCATGAAGAGCCGGAGCCACACGTGGAACGTGGAAGAAGCAGGACACCTCCGGCGACAACACGCAGCAGTCCTGCGTCAGTTCAACGTGGTGACGTGGGGATGGAGGGGCCTTTATCTCGACTCTGGAAAGAGAGGCGTGGGCATTTCCGGGGAACAGAGGTCCTTGGGTTCAGAATCACTGAGTCACTAATCAAGTGGCTAATTGTGTCAGTGCCTACTGCAGAACCAGAGGGAGGGGCCCAGAGGCCAGGCGAGGCGAGCATGTGGGGGAGGAGGCGGAAGGGAATGAAAGGGAGACATTTCACAGTTGCTGCCTGCTGCCCATGGAGCCCAGAGGAGAGCAACAAAAGAACAGCAAGGGCTTCAAATAAAGGTCGTGGAGCAGAGGAGGATGGGGCTAGAAATAGCCCCTGACTGCGGTTGGGAAGAGGGCTCCGGATCCAGGCTGACCTGATTCCAGCAACAGGAAGTGCAGGAGAGAGAGTGCAGAATAAGCCGACCTGGGGAAGGGAAGTAAAGAATAGAGAAGACACCATCGTTTCCATGGCATTAAAAGACCTCGAGAGCCACATTGCGCTGTTCGCACCCCCCACCCCGGGCTGCTTGATTTTTGTTCTTGCAACCTGTTAACACCACCGAAGCCTAACCAGTACAGTAAATTTAGGCCTTCTGGGATATGGGGAAGGGGAGAAGCAGACTAGCGCTCCCTGTCTGGGCCACCGAACGATGCAGTGAACAACATGGGAAACTGGGCAGCGCTGATTAGTAGGTCAGCATAAGCAAGCCGGTGCTTTCCTGGGCAATCCACTCCTGCTGCCTTGGTTCCTTCCGTTGGATTCACTGTGCATGCATTTTTGTTTGCTGAGCTTTCTGAGGGCAACCTGGTTCCCAGTCGTTGGTGAAGTGCCTCTGTTTTGCAGTAGTCTAAGCTTCCTCAGGATGCCCGATGCCTTACGCCAAAGCCGCCAGGGGCTGTACAGTCGGTTCTGACTCATAGACACCAGCACGACGAATGAAGCACTCACCGGCCCGCACCAGCCTCACAATCCTCGCTTTGTTTGAGGTCATCGCTGCAGCCACCATGTCATTTCATCTGGTTGGAGGTCGTCCTCGTCTTTGCTGCCCCTCTGCTTTATGGAGCATGGCGGCTTGCTTTCTTCAGGGACGGATCGCTCCTAATTGACCAGGCTTCTTAAGATACATGGGCCCCGTCTTGGGCCAGAGTTACCTGTGCCTCCCTGAATGCCCAGTCATGATTTTGTCCCTCCTCTGCAGGAGAGTAAGCGGTGCTGGACTGAGCCAAGAGGAATCATTTCACTTTTAGGATGTAGACCTCACCTATGAGGGGGCTTCAAAAAGAATTGTGAAAAAAATGACATTAAGAGATAATGGATTTTTCCATGAACATTGGAAAGCTACACTGCAGGTGGATAGGAAAATGTCTCTGTGTTCTCTAAACGGGACATTCTGATTTTGAATTCAATAACCAACAATACGAATTTTCGCCTGGCCTTGTTAACTCATTCACCAACCAGGACGGGTTGATGAGATGTTGCTGGGGTGCCTGGCATGAGGTGAACACCTGATTTCTCGGCTGCTCACACCCAGAGGAGCCTGGTACCAAGACACCTCTTCCAGGCCTCCACTCTGCTGGGGATCTGCTTTGGAGTCATTTCAAATGTGGACTGTCCTTCCAGGTCCTATTGATCCTCCTTGCTGAGTTCATCGATCAATTCCTAGGAAAAGATGCTGTGTCCAATCTTTTGGGATATCTTTTAGACAAACTTAAAGAGCCCTACTCAGATGTACCTATGCTCAAGATACAAGTCAAAAAATTCTGCTACAAGAGATAGCCTTTTACTAAACAAAATAGCAAATTGTGAAACTATTGTTTCTGAACATATCCCCCATCAAATCTGTACATTCCCAAGGTTTCCATATCTCTTACCCTACCTCGATTCAGACCACAGTAAAGCATCGGTTTTGCCACCCCTGGGAGACTCAAATTGTGTTCCTTTGCATGTTCTTTGAATTTGGGCAACACAAAGAAGGCTGAAGGGTAAAATTAAGGCTGGACAGTGGATGGGTTAAGGTGTCCCAACAAAATTCTTGGAGGACAACCCTTTTTGCTACCTTCAAAGATTGAGCAGATTTATTGTTATGGTGGAAAGAAATTCTTTGGCACAACTTTCCTTATCAATCGTTTCCAGCTTTCTTTAAAACTTCTTCATAATAAGTCCCCATGAGAAAAATCTATCAAGATTAGCCCTTTGGGGTCCCAAGGACGTTGCTTATGTTATCTCTCAAAAGTGATAATGCTGCCACTCAGGTAGAACAGGGATATATATGCCCCTTGGATATATGAATGGATTTTGAGCTCACACCAAAAAAAATCAATTCTTATGAGGTGGCCCTACTCAATACTTACCTTCACTAAGGGATTTTTGAAGATATGGATATTATAACACAATGTGGTAAAGAAAGGGGATGGTGCCCAGCTATCAGAAAGAATCTCAAAAACTTGTTTTAAAACAAGCAGTCTTCTAACCGAAGTATCAGCCAAGCCCACCCAGAAGAAGCTCATCAGCTGGTGTGATCCAATGACTGTAAATAATAAATTCCACGATCAGAGGAGGGAAATGTATTACAGCTTAAAATATGAGCATCCAGGTTACAAAAGGCTATGGAAGACAGTCAAAGCCCAAAATCCATCTGCAGAGACCTGATGAAGATTAAGACGCCATTGAATTCCCTTGGACCCTTGATTAAGAATGTGAAAAGCCTTATCTTCAGACAGAGTGTATCTGAAAATGAATTAATGCAGATATAGTTAAGTAAAAATTTAGCATCTTATCATTTGTTTTTAATTTGATCCATCCTCAATTTGTTCTACCTTTTATTGTCTTCTGCTTTCTTTTGGATTGGGATTTTTCTGTGTTTTATTTTGTTATTATTGTTGAAGGCGTTTCGTATGGTTTTCTTTATATGAATTCCCAAACCCAAACCAAACTCATTGCCATTGAACAGATGCTGAAACATAGTGATTCTGTAGGACAAGGTAGAACTGCTCTTGTGGATTTCCGAGACTGTAACTCTTTATGCAAGTAGAAACTTACAGGTAAGTAAGTTTTTGGCAACAGTAATTAGATTAATAGTTTCTTAGAGTTATGACAGGAGAGGTTGGGGGTAAAATGGGGAACTACTAATAAGGAATACAAAAGTGAAGAAAATGTTCTACAACTGATTGTAGTGGTGATTGCACAACTGTTTAAACATAACCAAACCATTGAATTGTATGGTATGTAAATTGTGTCAATACAACTATTAAAACAAAGATTAGCCCTTTGGGGGCCCCAAAGCAGTTGCCATAAGCTTCTCCCTTTAAAAAAATCATTTTACTGGGGACTCTTACAGCTCTTATAACAACCCATACATCAATTGCATCAAGCACATTTGTACAGGTTGCCATCATAATTTTATTTTCTTTTCTTTTTTAATTAAATACTTTATTGGGGGCTCTTACAGCTCTTATCACAATCCATATATTCATACATTGTGTCAAGCACATTTGTACATATGTTGCCATCATCATTTCCAAAGTGGTTTCTTTCTACTTGAGCCCTGATATCAGCTCCTGAACCCTTGATAAATTATAAATTATTATTTTCATATCTTACATTGGTCACTGTCTCCTTTCACCCATTTTTCTGTTGTTCGTCGCCTTGGGAGGGGGTTATATGTTGATCCTTGTGATTGATTTCCCCTTTTCTCCCCTTCCCCTCCCCTTCCCCTTCTGGTATCTGTTCTCATTATTGATCCTAAGGGGTTTATCTGTCCTGGATTCCCTGTGTTGCGAGCTCTTATCTGTAGTAGTGTTCATGTTCTGGTCTAGATTTGTCAGGTAGAATAGGGGTCATGATAGTGGGGTGGGGGGAGAAGCATTAAAGAACTAGAGGAAAGTTGTATGTTTCATTGGTGCTCTACTGCGCCCTGCCGAGCACCATCATCATTTTCTAAACACTTTCATTCTTACTTGAGCCCTTGGTATTAGCTCCTCTTTTTTCCCCACCCTTCCACCCTTGTGAGCCCTTGATAAATTATAAGTTATTATTATTTTCATATCTTATACTAACTGCTGGGTCCCTTCACCCATATTTCTTTTGTTCTTCCCCTTTGGTCGTGTGTGTGGGGTTGTTAATATGTCAATCATTGTGATCAGTTCCCCATTACTGTTCCTGGGGGGTTTATCTGTCCTGGATAGCATGTGTTGAGAGCTCTTATCTGTATGAGTGTACATGCTCCATTCTAGCCAGATTTGTAAGGTAGAACTGGGGTTATGATATTGGGGGGTAAGGAAGCCTCAAGGAACCAGAGGAATACTGTGTGTTTGTTGGTGCTATAATGCACCCTTGTGACCTTCTGTGAGAGAATATCCAATTATCTAAAGATGGGTTTTAGGTCTCTACTCCAACCTCCCTTGTTCTCAACAATATGATTATTTGTTTTGGGTCTTCTGATGCCTGTTTCCTGGTCCTGTTGACACCTCGTGATCACACATGGTGGTGTGCTTCTTCCCTAGGGTTTGTTGCTTCTCTGCTAGATGGCCACTTATTAAATTTCAAGCCTTTAAGACAGGGGTCCTCAAAAGTTTTAAACAGGGGGCCAGTTCACTGTCTCCATCCACTTCCTGAATGTATTACCATATAAATATGTGTACATATGGCCAATACCTCTATTTTCATGAATTAATATATTTACATATATACGCAACTATGTTTCTACCTCTCAATGGTTTTGCCTCTTAAATCTTTCCTCTGTTTCCTTTTACCTTTCTCCTGCCCCACCATCATGATCACCCTTTATTTACTGCTCAGGAATTCCTCTTGGCTAGGTTGCTGTTGCTCCAACACCACCAGGGTCCCTACACCCCCTCACTGTTGTGTCATAACTTTCTGAGCTGGCTTCTCTGACTTCAGTTGAACTGACTCAGCAGTGGTTTCCTGTTGGAAACCACTATGTTCAATGGACCAACCCTTGGAAACCCCAGGGGACAGTTCAACTCTGTCAACAACATTGGTCTCTGTAACAAAGAGTCAAATGTCACCAGATACAGAGTTACCAGAAATATATATGTGTATATAAAGTCCAAGTTACCAGATGTAGGGGGTGGATCAGTGGTAGAATTTTACCCTTCCATTTGTGACACCTGTTTCAGTCCTGGCCAATGCATCTCAAGTGCAGTCACCACTATTTGTCAGCGCAAGCTTATGTGCTTCTATGATACTGACTAGGCTTCAATGGAGCATCCAGTCCAAGATAGACTAGGAAGACCTTGAAATTTATTCCTCAACAACCTGTAGATCATGACATCTGCATCTGCAACCCAAACCAGCATGTGGATGGCCCAAGACTGGGCAGTGTTTCTTTCACCTGTGCATAGGGTCATACTGGAAGCCATCAACAGTTAACAACAACAACAACAATTAATAGTTAACAACAACTGCAACAATGAACAGTTAACAACAGGTTCATGCATAGTGTCAATAAGAATGGAGAGGGGAGCAGGCTAATACTCTTTCTCCCTCCCAAGATATGGGCTGTTTGCCATGGACACTCCTTAGTATTTAGAAACAGCCCCTCTGAAAATGTTTTGGAAATTCTTGGGTTATACAGTAGAATTTACTTGTTTGTGAACTTTTTTTTAATACAATAGACTTCTGGTATACAGTTTACAAGTATTTGGAGAACTTGATCTTGAATATAAAGTAACGTGTCCTCCATTATCTTATTTGCATTCACAGTAATCCCAAAGATCATAAAGGCTTAAAGACTTGTCTCACACAAATAGTATGTGCCCAAATGAGGCTCAAATCAAGGCCCTCTGGGCTTTAAACCATGCCACACACATTATGCATCGTTATAAACCCTTCAGGGATTTGGCCAAGGAAAGCAAGAGTTAAGTGAGAACAGAACAAACAGTCTACAGTGTTCTAGAAGCTTAATTCACAAGATACCACTGAATCCTTCCTGAGAAGGACCCAAGAAAACGATGATCTCCATTTATAGTTGTGGACACCCGAGTCTCTGAATTTAAATAACTTATCTGAGGTCATATAACTTGGGAGAAAGGGATGGCCCAATTCATAAAGAGGCATGTGCAGGCTGAATGGAGACAGGGAAGTTGTGGGTGAACAATTCCAGAATATAGCCAATTGAGGAAAATTCTTAAGGAAACTCAACATTAATTTTGATGGTGTTGTGCAGGGTGGACTGTATAGAATTCCTGATTGTCTAGTATTACTCTAACAGAAGGACCACAAGTGAGTGACTTTAAAAAACGAAAATTTATTTTCCTACTTTTAGCATGCTGGAAGTATGTATGCATTCTGGGTGCCCGCTCCAGCGAAAGGCCTTCTTCCTGGTCTGCTCTGTTTCTGCTCCTGGGCGATCTCCGGGTGTGTTGGCCTCTCTCTCCCTCCATCTCTGCTCTGCTAGTTTAGTCTCTTTATATATATATATTTAATCATTTTATTAGGGCTCATACAACTCTTATCACAATCCATACATACATCAATTGCATAAAGCACATTTGTACATTCATTGCCCTCATCATTCTCAAAACATTTGCTCTCCACTTAAACCCCTGGCATCAGCTCCTCCTTTTTT
>NW_022106084.1:7137664-7139604 GCF_000313985.2 Echinops telfairi
TCCAGTGGCCTACAAATGGGCTTTGGGGCTCCACTCCGCGCTATCCCCCTCATTCACAATGACATGATTTTTTTTGTTCTGATGATGCCTGATATCTGATCCCTTCGACACCTTGTGATCACACAGGCTGGTGTGCTTCTTCCACGTGGGCTTTGTTGCTTTAGAGCTAGATGACTGCTTGTTTATCTTCAAGCCTTTAAGACCTCAGACACTATATCTTTTGATAGCTGGGCACCGTAGGCTTTCTTCACAATCTCTCTATATCTTAAAGGAGAGGGACTCAAGACATTTTCTGTACTTGATCCTGCATCATTAACATACATGGACAGATCCCATTCCCAAAGGGGATTATAACTTTAGGCAAAGAGGTTAGGATTCACAACACACATTTTCTGGAAACACAATTCAGTCCAAAACATGCTGGGAGGACGAAGCCACAAAAAAGTGTGTGCGTGCGCCTCTCACGGAATAACTTTGAGTTTGCATCTGGAGGTACACTTTTAGGGGGTAGTCTCCAAAGCCGTTCACTTCTTTGAGATGACCAACTTCGGGGGCCTAACTTGCTCTTCTGGTTCCGGTGGTGTAGGTGAAGGACGGAGATTGTGTCTTCTGCTGATGTGACCTCCTCACGGCGCACAGCACTGTGCTCGAGAAGTCAGTGTCCAGGAGGCATGTGCAAGCTTAACAGCAGGAGCGGTGTCTGCCATTGGACAACCAATCCAATCAAGCCCAGAAGCTGACAGAAAGCTTTCGAGCTATGGAAGTGGACCAAATTGTGCTTTGGGGAAATTTCATTAATTTTTTGTTAAACACTCAGTGTTTGTAATTTAAAATGATTCACTTTATTACTCTTGAGAGAATAAAAACATCCATCACAGAAATGCCAAAAGTAAACAGATAAAAAAGAAGACAGTTAAAGAGCACCCATCACTCTCTCCAGGCATCCTGGTGAGACTGGCACCGTCTGTAAACCCCACGAGGCGATCCCAGAGAAGGTGGGGGAAGCTGGAAGTCCGATTACTTCCTGAAGGTCATCCAACTTTTGGATGATTCTCTAAAATGGTTGGTGGTCGCAGTAGACAACGTGAGCCCCAAGCACGTGGAGAGGATCTGCACACCCCTCTGCGGGAAGGCTGGGGTGCTGGTGGGCGTGTTCCCCGTGATGTGTGCCATCCAAGGGCAGCTGGAGCAGAAGCCAACTCTGGAGAAGTTTCTCCCGGGGAATGTGGGGTGTCCGTTCACTGAGGAGGACCTCACTGAGGCCAGGGACATGCTGCCACCCGTGCTGGTTCCATAGCGCTATGGGCGGTGACTAGGCCAGGCACACCACCCTGGGCCCCAAGAAGACGTTCTTCTTCCAGGCTTTCTCCAGAGGCACCATGGGAATCCTGGGCGACTTGCCGCTGATCAAAACTGGAGACAGCGTGGGCGCCAGTGAAGCCATCCCGCTGAGCATCTTTCCTTTCTCCTTTGGACTGATCATCCAGCAGGTCTTCGGCAATGGCTGTATCTACAAGCCGGAAGTGCTCGACATCACACTGGAAGCTCTGCACTCTCAGTTCCTGGAAAGTGTCTGCGATGTTGCCAGCGTGTGCCTGAGGTTTCAGTGCTGTTGCTTCTGTGCCCCATTCGATTATCAGTGGGTACAAGCGAGTCTTGACTCTGTCTGCCGAGACTGAGTACACCGTCCCAGTGGCTGGAAAGGTCAAGGCTTTCTTGTCTGGGTTTGTGGCCGCTGCTCTTGCTGCTTCCGCCTGGCCAAGGCAGAGGCAAAGGAAGAGTCGGCCGAATTGGAGGAGGATATGGGATTTAGTCTCTCTGACTAGTCACCCCAAAGCCACCAGAGCAGCCAGCTTTATTTGTCAAACAAAGAAAGGCTTACTTCTCTTAAATAAAGGGAGCCCTCGGCCTCCATACCAGCTACGTGGACAACTGCCCTT
>NW_022106084.1:7142319-7144077 GCF_000313985.2 Echinops telfairi
CCATTAAAACCTGTCCACCATGAGTGACCTTTCTAGTATTTGAAACACTGATGGCATAGTTTCCAGCGTCATACTCGGCAATAGGGGAGCCACTACAGCAGGACAAACCGACAGATGGGTGGGGTCATAACCAGTAGTAACCTCTATAAACTTTATGGCATATGTCCTTTCAGATACTCTCTAATAATATGAAATCAGAGATCAAATGATATTATATTGCATAAAATTCTGTATCTTTCCAGTTAATGCCATCCTTAATTAATATTTCGTGTGTGTGTGTGCGTGTGTGTGCGCGCGCGAGTGTCTTGCTCATGGCACTGAGTATGGTTTAATTTAGCAAATCTCTGGATACATTCTCATCCTATGATGACTGTGTTTGTATCATAAGCTAATTACTAGTTTTGGTTGAGTTATTCCTAATGTAGGGTGACCCTTGTGTCTCAGGATAGAACTGATTGTTAACTAAATATTCAATATACAAAAATAATGTGGCAGGGGCTCTAACTTCACAAGGGGTAAGGAAAATCAAGATCAACAGCACCAGACCTACTTTATCTCCAACAAGACATACTTCTTCTCCAGCCTTTTTACCAATTCTGACACCAGCAATCCTTCCCACGGCACTCTACTTTGCTGGCCTTGATAATTCTCTGTACTGGCCACACAGAGCTTAGACAGGACTCATTATTAGAGAAGTGATAGGTTACAATTTAGGATCTAGAACAAATCAGAATACAGTCCTTTGGTTAGGACAGCCTCTTCTCAACCATGTCCATAGGTAGGCTCCTTCTCTGACCTCTTGTGCCCTCATTCTTTTGGCTCTGCCTCTGCCTTGTTTGAGCAAGGACAACAAAGTTCTGTTGGTTCTTCCAGTAACTCCCTGGAGACATCCCAGTCTGCCACCAAGCCTCAGCCTGAAGGCACTCAGCTCTCTCATTCTGTGGATGGATAAGCCAGATGCCTCCTTGTGCCCAGAAGCATCCAACTCCTCTGGTGATCCTCCTGCCTGAAAGTTCTCAGCTGCCTCCCTCTGCGCGTTGGGAGCCCACAGCACCACCTTCTGCCCTCTCCTTGTTCTGCTGCTGCTGTTACCATTATTTCTCTGCTGCTGCTTTTTGAAATCTTCTGTCTTCCAACTCCTTTTCTCTCTCTCTCTCTCTTTTAATTTGTCTCCTGGGTCTGAAAAATTTAAGAGCAGAAATCATGGGTCCGAAAGATGCTCTCTACACCTGGCACTTCTTGTTTTTTATTTTTTGGTGGTAAGCAGATCTTCTCTCTGCACTCCTTTCTCTTTAAGATAAAAGGTGTGACTGTAGCAGGGAGGTGACTTGAATAAGTATAGTGATTTGAGCTCATCCCACCCTAATCCTGCTTCATAAACACCACAAATCCTCATTAGCATAATGTAATCTTATGATGTGACTTACTTACACCAACTAACCCCCACAGACAAACAAACAAACAAACAAACAAACAAACAAACAAACCAAAATCACTACCTTTGAGTCAATGCTGACTCATAGCAACCCCTCAAGGGATTCTGAGACTGTAACTGTTTACAAGAGTAGAAAGTCCACTCTTTCTCCCTAGGAACTGCTAGTGGTTTTGAACTGCCAACTATACGGATCACTACACCACATTAACACAGAGGGCAGAATTTACAACACATCACAAAATGGAGACAATTACATCAGATCACAAAATGGAGAACCACCACACAATTCTGGGGTTCATAGTCTAGCCAACTTGACACAAAGT
>NW_022106084.1:7147352-7156395 GCF_000313985.2 Echinops telfairi
TTGTTTGTTGGCCTTTAGGAGTGTTTTCCAGTCCAGTCTGTTGGGGCATCATGCCCTGGCCCCAAAGTCCACCTTCAGCATTCCCTGGGGACCTCGCCGCTCCATTCCCTTGCTGTTCTGTTGCACCCCCTTAGTGTTTTGCCTCAGTGTGGCGGGATCAGATGGGGTGCAATTCCTATACTGTGTCTCCGGTGTTGTCCCCTGTAGGACTGTGGGTCAGTGCGGGGAGTCGTGACTCATAGTGGGGCCGGCCATGTGGACCTCTCTGTGGACTAGCTGCTCTAGTTGGGAACATCGTCCTCACAGCCTGATCGGCGCCATTGAATGGATTCTGACTCATGGTGACTCCACATGTGACAGAGGAAGCTGTGCTCCTAAAGTTGACCTTGGCTGCAATCTTTATGGCAGAAGATCACCAGGCCTGGCTTTTTAAATTTCACTATTTCTGAAGGGTCTATCTATCTTTGACTTTCACGTGTCAAACAATCTTTATTATACAAATAAATATACCCAGTTCTAACAAGATTAATGAGGTAAAACTAAGACCATAATAGTAAGGGGAGGAAATAACAAACCACTAGAGAAAAGTTATGTGTTTCATCAGTGCTATATTGCACCCTGGATATGTCCCTTCTCTGTGGCCCTTCTGTGAGGGACTGTCCGACTACCCTACAGGTGGACAGTTTTGAGTCTGCACTTTGTCTATGCTCCTTCACTTCAATTTGATTGCTTGTTCTTGAATTTCTGCTACCTGTTCCCATTGACATCTCGTAACCACACAGGCTGGCGTGCTTCTTCCATGTGGGCTTTATTGCTTCACTGCTAGAGGGTCACTTGCTTAACTTTAAGCCTTTAAGACCCCAGATGCTATATCTTGTAATAGCTGGGCACCATCAGCTTTCTTCACCACATTTGCTTATGTACCCATTTTGTCTTCCGTGATCGTGTTGGGAAGGTGAGTATCATACATTGCTACATTATTAGAACAAACCATTCTTGTCAGGCCTGACTTCTGCCGTGCTGCTGGGTGGGTGAGTAGGGTGAGTAGTCCAATGTTTAAAAATTCGTAACATCTATAGACCATCCAAACTGAAGATGACAAAATAAACAAACAAACAAACAAATAAATAGATAGATAGATAGAACTGCCTGTTTTTCTAAATGTGGGGGGCCAGATTAGTTGTTTTCCTCCCCAGATGAGGACTTTTCAGCATACAGACTCCCCCGATTCGGAAAGAGAACTCTTGTAGGCTTCCACTCTGATACACCAGGCTGGACAGGCAGTCCCGGCGCTACAAAGAGGTCGTGTTCCTAAAGTTTCTTTGTGTATGTTGTTTGTTTCCAACACAGAATGCATTTTTCATCAGGAACAATGTTCCCCTACGAGCCCACAAAAGCCTATTTAACCCACAATACACAGTAGGAAAAAAGGAGTTGGAATTCTAGGACACAAGAGAGAAAATGAATAAGAAATACAACTTAACTATCTATCCCGAATCCTAGTGCAGAGGGAAAGGAGAACAGACATAGGGCTTGGCAGGGGAAGCCCAACTAAGACAATGGACAAGAGCCCTGCCTCGTCAGGGGCAGCTTGGTCCTGGGCGGGCCTGAGCCCGTCCGAGGGACCATTCCAGTAATGCACTTTGGGCACATTTGGGCAGGCACGCTCTCGGCAGTATTTGTACCCATTGAAGTCTACAGCCTAGAATCAGCACATGAGACCTCGCCCATAAATTGAGATTTGAGAATATACAAGGGCCAAAACACGGAGGTTCAATTTTGGTTTTGTCATTGTTCAAAACACCCAAACCAGTCCCTAGGGAGTAGTGATGAGTCAGGGCAAGCCTGTGAGTGTTTCGTGGCTGAGCATTTCAAAAGGACAGTGCCAGGTCTTTCTGTGCATTAAATATTACCAACATTTGATGTTTTCACCGACGCCCCTAATATGTTGTGGCTAGCTGCTGTCGAATCGGCTCTGACTCCTGGCGATTTAACACACACCAGAATGAAACTGCCCTGTCATGCACTATCCTCATGAAAGCCGGCTCCCGTGAGTCCCTGGTGGTTAGGGCGTAACTCCAGCAACACGGTACACAGCAAACCTGCAGAGGCTGAAAGCTGTGTAAAGTAAAGCCTGTCAGAGGAAAACCAAACAAACATTCTGCACTCAATATAGATCAAGAGTGAAGCCATGACTCCTAAAAACAAGACAAAACAAAAATCACTGCTGTCGACTTGATTCCAATGCATAGAGACCCCAAACCACGAGATACAACTGCTTCCTCCTTCTTTACTGGGATAGAAAGCCCCATCACCCAACCCCAGAATGGCTGGTGGTTTCCAACTGCAGACTTTGTGGTTAGCAGCCCAATATGTAACCACTACGCCATCAAGGCTCCCTAAGTGATGCCCTATCAAAGGTGGGACATTTTTGAGATCCAGGAAAACAAGGCAATCCTGTCCAGTTCCGTTCTCACAGGATCCACTGTATATTTGGCCAGAACCTGGGAAGAACTCCGTGGGAAAATAGCGATGACATGATACATGTACCTTCTGTCACACACACACACACACACACACACACACACACACACACACACACACACACGGGAGCTCATGCAGGACACAGAGCCCACTGACCCAAGAGTAAGAAGATAAAGAATCCTGGGGTTTATGACTGTAACTATGTCTCCTGGAGAAGTCACTTCTCACTGCGTCCCTCAGTTTTACCAACTGTAAAATTTGAAATCAGTCACCCTTTCTTACCTTACTTCCCCCCCAACCCCCATTGCTTTTATTATAATTTTACAGATTTAAGTATTGATTAAATTGTGCTAATCATCAGAAGCAGGGCCCAGATAATTCCAGATGATTATTTATTATAACTGTTTACACTTTACTTAGCAATGTGCTTAGATATTCACATTTAGTATCTGACCTGCAATTTTACTTTAAGACGAAACAACCAGGCTATCTATAATGCCTGGTCCCTGAGCGTGAGGAGTTGTTGCCTGGGTCTCACTTTCTAAGCCGTTTGGTTCTCCCAGGGAGCCTACTCTTAGTGGCGGCAGCAGCAGCAGCAGTCCCCAGAAGGCTTCAGGGCCAGAGACAATATGCAAGCAGACTGCCGTGGTCTTTCTCCCGCAGAGCCCCTGGTGGGTTAGAATCGCCATTTTAAGTTAGCAGCTAAACGCTTGACGCCCGCGCCACTAGGCTTTCATGAAGAATCAGAAAGTCAGGGATCAACTCTGAATCCGCATCCTCAACTGAAGACTTTCTTCACTTCCAAAACAGACTTGACTTTTAGAGCAGTTGGGTAGAGCACAGAGAACTCTTGGTGACTCCTCGCCCTCCCCATACCTAGTTTCTCTCATTATTAGCATCTTGCATTAGTATGGTACACATGTTACAATTTATGAACCAGCCTTGACACTTAATTATTAACCAAAGTCCCTAGTTTATAGTTCATGCTAGGCTTCACTGTTTGTCTTGTCCACCCCTAAGGGCTCTGACAAGTGTATAATGTCATGAATCCACCATTCTTATATCAGACACAATAGTTTTGTTGCCCTCGAACAATGTCCTGTATGCCACATATTCCCCCCTCCTTCCCTTTTCTCTGGGGTCCCTGGTGGTGTAGTGTGGGGCTAAGGGGAAGAGGGAGCCCCACAAAACATCACAGGTTCGGTAGGCGCAATTGTACAGCGATAATAAGTAGAGATTATAGTAAAGTCATAGAGAGCATGAGAGTTAAAGGATGGAGTCAAGTAATGGAGTCAGACGCAATTCATGGTAGCGTAGCTCACCTCAGCTAGGCTTGATGGTCCTCGTGGAGGGGGCTCAGTCGTCAGAAAAGAAGCCGCCACTTCGTCCTCCTTAGTCACCTTCTCCAGCCACCCTCCGGCCAGCCACCCCTCTGAGAACCATGGAGCCTCTCTATTTATTACTAACCACGCATCATATTTGATTACAGAGTCATACATCACAGAAAGGGGCAATACAATTCATTCCAGAACAAGTTTGATCACTCTAATGTCTCACATAATAAAACAGACAATTACTATTCTGGGAGGCATGCAAGTTCCCTGATAGCGGACAATAACCTGAGTCACCGGGAGGGGTATTAACATAGGCAATACAATCAATAGGAGAGGAATCACCTAGGGGTGTGCCCACATTTGTTGTGGGAATAACAATGGTGTCTGCGTGATCTAGACAGCCGATAATGGCTATCTAACCTTGGTCATCCTTGGGCGGGTTTGCCCTCTCTGGTATCTCCTGCAAGTGAACAGACCACCGTTATCCTTATCAGAAGGGAGTGGGTCTTTTTTAGGGTGAGTCAGACTAATAGTCTAGCCACTA
This sequence comes from Echinops telfairi, assembly GCF_000313985.2. Lineage (NCBI taxonomy): Eukaryota > Metazoa > Chordata > Mammalia > Afrosoricida > Tenrecidae > Echinops > Echinops telfairi. The sequence goes on from NW_022106084.1 coordinate 7,151,715, forward strand.
TAGATGGCTGATGTTAAGGAGAATAACCTCTGACCTACTTTCGCTGATCACCTATTGTACAGTCACTCTTAAGCAGCTAAGTCTGGTACATATTTTGGGGAGACAACTTAATAGAAATCCTTCTGTTCCCCACAGTGTAGTCCTATGAGCTGGATGGCAAGGTCAGCTGCTTGAAATCACCAGCCGCTCTTTGGGAGAAAGACTAGACGTTCTAGAACCCTAAAGAAATGCAATCACAGAAACTCAGTCTAATTTACCCAGGCTGACATCTTTTCCTTTCTTTTTTTTCCCCTCCAAATTTAGGAGCCTTGATGGTGCAGCACCTTACATATTTGGCTGCTAACTGCAAGGTCAGCAGTTTGAAACCACCAGCTGCTCCGAGGGAGAAAGGTGAGGCTTCTACTTCCAAACAGATGTAGACTCTTGGAAACGCACAGGGGCAGTTCTACTCTGTCTTATGGAGTTGCCAAGAGTAGAATTACTCAATAAGAGTGAGTTCAAGTTATCTTTTAAAAATTAGTGATCATATTCACTTCATAGGGTTGTTGAGAGGATTAAATGAGATCATACATGTAAAAACATACGAGGAAATGGCAGAAGTTCTTGTTTTTAAAAAAATTTCCAAAGTAAGAATAGCATTCAACATGTTCTTACCTCGGCATACCCCTATTGTGGGTTAAAAAACATGATCACAGTAGTCATGGGTAAGGGAGAATCACGAGAGAGCTCCCCCTCCCAAACTGGTGGCATGTGTGGAGAAGCTGGGGACCAGCCAAAGCCTGATGCCAGCCAGTTTGCCGTGATGGTGGTATCAGCATCCGATGAACAGCACGTGCCACGTGGTTATGTGTGAGGGAGCTCTAAAAACCCTAGATACCACAGTGCCCCGAAATCTCTCTGGGAGAAGGTGGGGAGAGATTGAGCCGAGCCGATGATTTTCACACTTGGCACTTTAGGGCCACCTTTGGCCTAAAATCGACTTTCTTTCTCTAAAATCGACTATCATGATTATGTAATGCAGCGCCCCCTCACCCGCCTGTGATGAAGAAAGGGGAGGTCTCTCAGACGTTGCACACAGGGACAACAGAAGCTTAAGGGAGGTCCCCAGGTCACCTGATGCCTCAATAGCAGACTCCGGGAAAGGATTCTGGTTTCGGGTCCTTCCGGTTAGTTATCTCAGCATTCTTTTTTTTGAACAGCTTTAAAAAACCATTACAGAGCACACTGCTTTTCCATTCCACCATTCCTGGCATTTGTGTGTGGGGGGGACACTGATTGCCATGTCCACAAAGTAAGAGGACTGCCCACTTCCGTCCTCTGGTTGCCATTTCCTCTTGTCTCCCCCCACTCCTCCACCCCCACCCCTCCACCCTTTATTCTAGTCCCTTTCTGTCTTGAGCTTTAGCCTGGGCACATGCGCCCTTTTGATCTTGTGTGGGTGCTTATTCCACGGAGGGCATGCATGCCTGGCGTTATGTTTGCCCTCTAGGCCTGCTGGTGTGGTGGGTTTCCATGGGGGTGGGCTGCTAGCCACAAGGTCAGTCGCTCAAAAGCACGAGCCGCTCCCCTGGAGAAAGATGCAGCTCTCTAGCCCTGTGAAGAGTTACGGTCTCGCAAACCCACAGAGCCATTGGACTCTGTCCAGTAGGGTCACGGTGAGTCAGATCCACTCGATGGCAGGGAGCTTTTAAGGCCCATCTCGTGTTTGGCTGAAAGTTGAGCCACTGGGGTGAGGATGGCCTCAGGCTTGGAGGGTGACTGAAGTCCACAGTCTCAGGGTTCCACCACTCACTCTCTGACCAGTTGAGGAATTCTGGTCTCTTTTGAGTTTGTCTTCCAGTCCGGCCAGGACCAGGCACCATCTGGTTCTTTTGGTCTCAGGATTGTGGAGGCTGTGGTCCATTACTTCTTTGGACCAAATGCTTCCATGCGTCCTTGATTTTCTTTCCTCTTTGCTCCTGAAAGGGACAGACTAATAGGTGCCGGCATTAAACCTCGCTGTCCCTTTAAATCTCACATTGAGTTAGGATTGAGGGGCGGTAGCTTTGGGTTGGTCGCATTTGAACTTTCCTCCTGAGAAAGTAAGTGGTAACCCTTACTTACGCCTAAGTGCATCTGAGATATGTGGTATTGCTGTTAAAGAAACACCACAAATGAGTGACTTCAATAAGCAGATGTATTTTCTTGTAGTGAGGCGGCTAGAAGTCGGAGGTAGGGCCCTGCCTCTAGGGAAAGGCTCTCTTTGGCTGTTACTGAGACCTTCGTCCCCAGCCAACACTCCTGCAGGGGAATCTTCCCAATGGAAAATAATCAGGAGATGAGGACTTGGCACACAAACAAAAAAGGTTCATTAGCCAGCAAGCAGGGGTCGGGAAGGCCTGAGACAGCCATCTCCACAAGCCCAAGTGTTGTGAGGGTTTTTAAAGGTTCTGGTGGGAAGGGGCATTATGTTTCTTGATGCGGCAGGTAGGGATTCTCAGGAGAATAGCCAATTTAGGCAGACCCATATTAATTAGTGTACACGCAGTGGGGTCTCATCACAGAGGCTTCGGTACCGATGAACAAGACTTAGTCTGGGATTCACATTTTTGTTGTTGGGTCGGATCATTAGTCCACGTCCCTGAAGGTTAGGCTGGTGGGATCGCATCCTTTGCAAATGCCCAGACTATTGAATCAATTTCCTTGTCAATCAATAACTAACAACATAGCTTGTTAGTTACCAATTATCTTAGAGGAGATTCCAACAAGATGCTCACTGTGAGGTAGAGAGAAGACTCAAATCAGTCCCGAGGTCCTGTAGGTTGCAAAGAACAAGTTTATTTCTTGGCTGGGTGCAGAGGAGGCGAGACAGGACAGTCCATCAGTCGGGCTAAGGCTATACCAGGCATCAGCCCTGAGCTCGGGGACTGGTGCCCTTATGGACTGTCCAGAGATGAGGCTTGGCTCCTCTGGGGTGGAAAATACAGGCTGAGGGCTTCTAGATCCACCAGCATCCTGAGAGCTCCAGGTAGTCATTTTCGGTCCTCCTAGTTTGTAGTTTGCCCTGTCCCTGCTGGAATTTCCAATGTTTGGGACTGACGCCCACCCTGCTGTTACCCACCAGGTCCCAGTCTGTCAGAAACTTAATGGGACATATCACCTTACCACCACGCCTTACAGCTGCCGCATCCTGTCATCCCTTACCCATACACTTTCTTTTCTCTTATACTCTCCACGACAACCTTTTCCTCAGGTCTTGACCTCAAAGATACTGCCTTTACCATTCCCCTCAACCCTGACTCCCAAGGAATCTCCTTGACCCACAACAAGTGCAGCATCACCTTTGTGCGATCAACTGTCTTAGCAAATCTCCCTGTCCTCAATAACAAACACGCTCTCCTCTCCTTTCTTGGTCCTGTTGGATTCTTTTGCCTATGGGGACCCAATTTTGTTCTCTTTGTTAAGCCACTATACCAGGCAGCCAAAGACCCAATTCATGAGTCCCTAGATCCTGCACATCCCATCCAAGTCCCTTTCCAAACCCTCCAAGAAGTCCTTCTGGGGGCTCCAATTCTCACTCTATCACATTTCTGATGGATGGTGAGGAAGCCATGGGATTCCTAGGGCAGAAACACAGGCCCACTCTGCAAATTGTCCAATACTTATCCAGGCAATTAGACCCCACCCTCCAACACACTGGGATTGGTTACCTTGTCTAAGGGCAATGGCCATAGCAGCCGTCCCAACCCTGGAGAGTCAGAAGCTCACACACCACGGAGCGACCACTGTTTACTCCACAAGCCTCCTTTAAATGACTTACTGGGGTAGAAGCACACTTCTGTACTTTCTTACTCTTCTTTACCATTTACCCCATATGGCAAAGTCAGCTTCTCTTTTTATCCCCACAGCGTCCTGAACATCATGCACTCTGTACCCCTAACTTTAAGAGACCAACTCCTACCTCAAGTCGCCCAACTCTACTTTGCACCCCAAACCACAACTCCCGGTCCACCCACAGTATTAGCAATAGCCAACCTTGCCCCAAAGACTGATATTTGTTACAAGTTGGACCCAAACAATCTGGCAACTGTGGGAAACAGAGCAATGGGAAGAGAGTGTATGGGGACAAATTGTTTAATTACGGAGGGAGGCCTTCACACGTGTGAGTTAGAGATAAGTCCCAATCACATTCTTTTTCTTTCTCCTCCCCTCCCCCTCCCCTTCCAGTCTTATAACCAAGATTAATCCTGACAATATCCTCCCATAAGAGTGCTACCTTAAGTAAATAATGCTAAGTGAAGTAAGCCAAGCACAAAAGGACAATTATAACATGAGTCCGCTGAGGTAAGTTTATATATATATAAAAGAAAGAACAGAAAGGTAAATGCAAAAGGGCACAGGGAAAAAGCTACTGTATACAAACACTCCAGGGGTAAGGTCCAGGTAGTACGGTAGGTGCCAGACCAAATCCAGGGGTACATAGGGTAGCCAACTACAAAGGGTCGGGGGGGGGGAGGTAGGAAAGGGGGGGAAAAAAGAGGATACGTGATGGGGAAATAGGGCACTGACCCACCCAAGGGAAGGGTATTGTTTGTGTCTCCACAGGGACAGAGGGACCAGATTTAAAGGCAGTGCCAGATGAATGCAGCTTGCTGGCAAGGAGTGGGGAGCCAGTGGAGGGGCCTGAGGGCTCGGCCCCATA
>NW_022106084.1:7158681-7161627 GCF_000313985.2 Echinops telfairi
CACTGGTGTTAGGTTACTCCTCCAACGAACTCAGGGACTTTTAGAATTAGGGTACAGGTACTTTGTTACAGGTATGTGGGCCCCTGTAATTAGAGAGGCTTGCATGTCTGAGAGTATATAAGGTGGTGTTCAGAATACAATACTCTGTCTTTGCTGGGACCTGGCTCCTGAAGCCATGGCATAGGTGAGCACCCCCAAACTTTTGCCTGTCTCTTAATTTCTTCCCTTTAATTACACAACCATCCCTTAGGACCTGTCTGGATGTGAGGCTAGATCTCACAGGCAACATTTCAAGCCATGCCTAACCCCACCCCTGATGCCCATATAATTTTGCTCTTACTTGTCACCTTGACACCACTTCTAATTAAAAAGGGCATACAGGCAGTCCAAGACATAGTCCAAATTTTAGCCAACACATTGAGGCCATATGTTCCTTTGCAGACTCACAGCCATGTTCCATCCCAGGCAGCCCTTAACCTTTTAAATCCTAGGATAAACACATCGCCCCTTGCCAGCTTGAAGTAGCTCTCAAAGAGGTTGCTCCTCATCCTATCTATAAAGAAAACAGTCTGGAATATCAGGTGTAATTGAGTCTGCTAAGAACCAAGGTTCCTCCATGTTTACCTCTGAGCCCACTCTATGAAGTTCTGCCCCAAGGCTGACCCAGTAAAAAGTCCTGCACAAACAGGGAAGAATGTGCCTATGGCAGACACCAGCAAACCAAGGACAGCGAAGACCATGAAGGAATCAGTGACCCATGAACGGTGGCGACCGAAAATGACTACCTGGAGCTCTCCCAACGCTGATGGATCAAGGAGACCTCAGCCTGCATTTTTCACCCAGAGGGGCCAAGCCCACTCCTCATTTCTGTACAGTAGAGAAGGGCACTAGTCTCTGTGCTTGGGGCTGATGCACTGTTCTGCCTCAGTCCGTCTGGAGCCAGGCAAGAAATAAACTTTGCTGTTTGTAACCCACCTGGCCTCATGACTGAATTGTCTCCTCCTGTTGGGTTTCTGGGATCATTTACCACGGTTCTTGCTTCTTAACACTGAAAGGATTCATGTGGGAGAAGTGAATTTTACTTTTGTAAATCCAGGGAACTTTTTTTTTTTTTTTAAATCCAGGGAACTTTTATGAGGGTAAGGGAAGTCTAGGGAATTACAGTCTCAGTACACACTCTCTCTGGAAAGCATGTAAGGCCAGGTGGGGGATCATGCAAGAGTTCAAGACAGGGGAGAGAAGGAGGTGGAGGAAAGGGAGCGGGGAGCCAGTTAACCCAGGGACAAGGGAACAACAAGAGATCTAAAACTGATGGTGAGGAGGGCATAGAATGCCTGGTGGGGTTCTATCAATGTGCCCCACAAAGGCCATCTTTGACACTGGAGGTGGAATTTCTCTGTCTGATCTCATGCTGGCCTTAAGGGAAGGCTGGAAAGGAAAGGGCTTTGGCAGCCCTGGAGCCTGCCCCAGGTTTAACAAAAGGGGTTTTTCCAACATTAAAACAAAGAATACTTGGGTTCATTAGCTTCCTGAGTATAACATGCTTAAATTTGGAGATGTTGGTCCTCTTTTTAATTAAATGGAAAATCAGATCAAAATTATGGCTAGTGCCACTAAATTATCTTATGCTCACTCAGGGAAGAAATTCTTCCTTCACCTTCTGTAATGGAGCCTTTAGTCTTTCCCCTATTGTGTCTGCTCACTTGTCTAATCTGTTCTTTTTACATCTTAAAAGCAATTAGATTGAAGTAAGACACACCCTACCCTGATGTGGACTCATTAACATAACAAAGAAAACTCTGTTGCCAAATGGGATTGTGTTCTCAGGGTCAGGCATGAGGATCTCAAACATACTCTGGGGTTGTTGTGAGGAGCTGTCCAGTCGGTGCTGACTCATAGCGGCCCTGCGCCCAACAGGTCTCCCACCAGCCTCAGATGTGTGAGCCTCAGATGTTCCGATGCGTGAGCCCACTGTTGCAGCCACTGTGTCCATCCATCTTCCCTAGGACCTTCCTCTTTTCCTCTGCCCGTCCACTTACCAAGCACCACATCTTTCTCTGGGGACTGGTCTCTCCTGAGAACTGGTCCAAAGTACGTGAGAGGAAGTGTGGACACTCCTACCTCTGAGACGCACTCTGGCTGTACTTCTTCCGGAATAGATGGATTTGTTCTTTTGGCAGTCCATGGTACTCTCAGTTTTCTTCATCAGCACCATAGTTCAAAAGCATCGAATTTTCTTCTGCCTTCCTCTTTCCATGGCCAACTTTCACGTGTACGTTTGGGTTTGGGCCAGGTCCGGACCGGGCAGCCCACCTCCTCTCAGGGTCCTCGTGAAGATGAAACCTCAAAGCCCCTGTTCCCAGCCTCTCCGGGTGGAAAAATGACCTTTTGAACCATGCAACTCCAAAGAGCTTATCTCTCCAGGCCGGGTTTGTGTAGCCCCTTCCCCAGCACCCCAGGAAGCCATTTATCTTCCCAGGCGGGTTTGTAGAGCTCCTGTCCCAGCGCTCCAGAGAGCAGGTTTGCAAACAAGATGACTTCCCACGGATCGCATCCTAATTTAAGGCCCTGCAGCTGCAAGCGATAAAAAATCTCCCTTCCTTCTGTCAACGTAAATTTCCTTAGCTCGAGCCTATATACCTCCCACCGCCTCACCGACAAACTGCGACTTTCCTGACCTAACTCGTTGGGTCGTGAAATTCGCCCGGGAGTTTCTCCTCGCCTCAATCAAACCTCTCTTTACTTCTCTCTCTCGGCTGAGCTCTAACTTCGTTCCGCGCCGTCGTTTCAACCTCACAGTGTATATGAGGCAACTGAACATACTATGGCTTGGATCGGGCTCACTGTAATCCTCAAAGTCACATCCTTGCTCTTCAACACTTTAAAGAGGACTCGTGGAGTAGATTTACCTCATGCAATGTGTCCTGACTGCTGCTTCCAGGAGCG
>NW_022106084.1:7162355-7167567 GCF_000313985.2 Echinops telfairi
ATATTTGATTTACAAATAAGGAATCCTACTTCGCGGAATTTAATTTATCACGGTAGGGTCTAGAACCGATTAACCGCGATAAACGAGGGTTCACTGTAATCCAAATGACTTCTATGAGGGGAAGGGAAGTTTCAGATCGTACAGTCTCAAAAGTGCATGCTATTTCTGGAAAGTGTGCAAGGCCGTGCAAAAAACCACGTGGAAAGAACATGGTAGCAGGAGCGTGAAACTATGTGTTCAGAACCAAGAGCAGGAAAATCCCAGAGGCCAAGACTCAGAGGGACCTCTGCCGCAGCTCGAAGCTAAGAGAGAGAGGGCAGCCCGCTACACACTGCTTTCCTCCCCTCCTTCCCCACTGTATTGTGTGCTGTGTATTGGCAGACTGTATCGGCTGAGTTTAAGCGCACCTGTGTGATGTAATATTGCTGGTGCCCGGCATTGTGTGGGGGGGCAGGTTTCCCTTTACTTGTGTCTGAGCATGCTCAGTTCTGGATTGTCCCATGGGTTTCTAATTAGTGTGCCTGCTTTCTTTCCAACTCCTTGATTGTGGCATGGGCAGCTAATTTTCGTTTAGCATAGGCATTAGGGAAGACAAGCCCCTAGCGACTTGTCAGAAGCAAGATGAAATCCTTGACAACTTCAATCTTTTTTCTGTTAATCATGATGTTACCTATCGACTCCGTTGTGACAATGTTGGTGTTCTTTACATTGAGTCATAATCCACATGGAAAAGTGCAATCCTGGATCTCCATCAGCAAGCTTCAAGTCCTCCTCACTTTCAGCAAACAAGGCTGTGCCATTTGCATCGTTAGGTTGTTAATAAGCCTTTCTCTAATCCCGATGCCACATTCTTCTTCTTCTCTGGTGATCTGCTCAGCATACAGATGGAATAAGTATGGTGAGAGGATACAACCCTGATGCACACCTTTCCTAATTGTAAACCACGCAGCATTTCCCTGTTCTGTTCCCAGGCTTGCCTCTCGATCTAGGTACAGGTCCTGCATGAGCATAATGTAGTATTCTGACACTCCCATTCTTCTCATGGCTATTGATAGTTTGTCATGATCCACAGAGTTGAATGCCTTTGTATAGCCAATGAAGCCCAAGTAAACATCTTTTTGGTATTTTCTGCTCTCATCCAAGATCTATCTGACATCAGCAATGATACCTTGTGTTCCATGTCTTTTGAATCCACCTGAACCTCTGGCTGCTGCCTGTCAATGGACTGCTGTGGCTGTAGCTGGATGATCTTCAGCAAAATTTTACTTGGATGTGATGTCAATGCTATTTTTCTATAATTGGAACATTTGGTTAGGTCACCTTTCTTTGGAATAGGTAAACATACTGGTCAGTTGGTCAAGCAGCTCTCTTCTAATTTTCCTGGCATAGATGAGTGAGTGCTTCCAGTGCTTCATCGGCTTGTTGAAACATTTCTATCGATATCCCATCAATTCCTTTAACTAATGCTTTTGACTAATGCTTTCAGTGCAGCTCAGATTTCTTCGTTCAGTACCATTGATTCATACTCATAGGCTAACTCTTCAAATGATGGCATGCCAACTAGTTCTTTTTGGTACAGTGACTCTGCATATTCTTTCCATCTTCTTTTGGTGCTTCCTGCATTATTCAATATTTTTTCATAGAATATTTCAATATCTCATCTCAAAGCTTGAGTTTTTTCTTGAGTTCTTCACGGTACTTTGGGATGCACCACTCAATCCATAAAACCTTGCTTTCCTGACCTTCAATCACAAGCCTACTTTATACCTGCACTGAGCAAGGTCAAAAGGATTGCTGCATTTTCTGCTCAGGACATAAGAATGTTTCATATTCTCTCAGTTATTGGTATTCTGCAGCAGGCCCCCAGCGGAGCCTGGAGAGGTCCCACAGGACAGGCCGGAACCCCAGCTGCTAGGGAGCAAGTGTTCACTATTTATAGCAGGGAGGGGGGCTGCAAAGGAATGGCATTTTCCCCTTCTTAGTCATTTGATACAACCAATAGGAAGTAGGCTCTCATAGGTGCTGAATTAGACATGAAGCAGGGCTGTTACAGTGCTTCTCAAGCTTGCGTGTGCATCAGAACCACCCGGAAGATTTGTTACAACGCAGATCGAGGGCCTCAGCCCCCGGTTTCTCGATTCAGTAGGTGTATGGTGAAACCTGAGAATCTGTGTTCCTGACTGCTGCTCTATCATAATGGGTGCAGGCTCCTGCACATTGGATAAGGAAGACTGAAGAACAATCCGTGTGTTTAAATTATGATGCTGGCAGAGAATGTTCAAAGTACTATGGCTTGCCAAAAGAGAGAGCGAAAAAAATCTGTATTGGAATAAGTCCAGCCAGCATGTTCCGGGGCTGGGCGGGGTTTGGTTCTGTTGTACCTGGGGTCCGCCATGAGTTGGAACCAGGTTGACAGAACTGTGAAGAGTCTGAGGTGGTGCCTTCCTTGCAAGCTAACAAGTAGATTTGCAGGTAAGTCACGCTGGATCCCTAGGTCAGAGATGGCTAGTGTATTATTATTTGCGCCAGTTCTCCTAGCCCAGTTCCCACAGGGTGATGTGAGGAAGGTCAGGTGGTGTCGATACAGAGTGGGCCAGGTTACTTGAGAGGCATCCCTAAGGTAAGGAAAACTGGATCTTCATAGTAGTCCTGCTTAGGCATTTGTAGCTAGGCATGATGTTTCTGTTCCGAAGGCGTTTGCTATGCAAATGTCCTAGAGACAATAGTCCAGGTCAAAGTGCTTCTGCTCACAAGATGTGCAGAAATACAAGAGGCCTATGGAGAACCGTCTCCCAATAAATCATTCCCACTGATTTCCTGTTCTTGAATTCATTATATTCTGCTTTCGGTCTAGTCAATTTCATCCTACTTTCCTTCTACTTCTTTAACAGTTTTATTGGTATATAATTCACAAATTATACAATTCAATCATCTTAAAAAGACTTGTGCAATCATCACAATTTTTGAACAATTTCTTCTTTCTTCTACTCATTATTATTAACTCCCCATCTCCCAGCCTCTCCTGACACACCCCTAAGAAACTATTAATCCAATTACCGTCATTATAGATTTACCTATCCTGGACTTCATATTCAGAAACACACACACACACACCCACACACCAAAAACAAAGCCAACAATCACAAAGTGAAACAGAAAAACCTCAATTGAAAGAAAGCAGGTATCTGGTCAGATATCACAAAGTTCATGCTGACAAAGCTAGGTATAATCTTACAAATAAAAATGATTCATAGTTTAAAAGAAAAAAGTGGAAAATTTAAAATTAGCACACATTTAAATGAAGCAAAGGGAGAACGGGTGATAAAGTGTCAGATCCACCCTGACCCCTTCTGCAGGAATCCACTGTTCAGGGCACTCTGTCTGCTAGCAGAGCTTTCCCACCTCTGGTCAATGGTCCGAGGGGCTTCACTGGAGGCAGAATCTATGTAGGTCCCTGCAAAAGGATTTTGGGCTTTCACTGTCATCTGTAGTCTGCAGCAAACACGGTGCTCAGAATTTAAACTCTAACACCAACCCCTCTTCCTGTAGATTTCTTCTCCTTGTCCTAGCTTCTTGAGTTGAATCATCATCTCCTTTACTTTTCTTAAACTCAAAACTCCATGAGGCTATTACTTTCCTCTGACGAAGTCTTTGGCTTCCTCTCATGGATAGTTTTTTAGTAAGAAGTGTTTTCCTTATCATTCTTTTGTTGTCAAGTGATAGCTTTTCTTTCTTATTTGCAGAAACCAAAGGGTTTCAACAAAAGGAGTCCTCCTCGGGTCCCCTTGCTCTCCTGGTTCACTCAGGAAACGACTTCCTCAGCCCACTTGCTATGTTCTTGTGAGTTCTCTTCTGTTGACTCTGGCTCACAGTGACCCCATGTGCAGAGGAGAACTGCTCCAGAGACCCTGTGACTTGTGTGTGCTAAACACGGTCAAACTGCACTTCATTGCATTTTAAGGAGGAAATGGGATTTGGAAGGTGAAAGGTCAACTCTTGATTCTGATTCCAGTGATTAAAAAAAAAAAGTCAGAGTCTCACATTTGTCTCTAAATGTGGAATTGAACTGCATTACCTCTAAACCCCTTTTCAGTTTACAACCCTAAGAAATTTGCAATTGGTTTCAATTGATCTGGTTTAAACAGTTTCAGATGGGAACACGTGAAACTGCTCAAACAGATTAGTAAGTAAGCACAAATAAACCCGTGCTTACCATGCTTATTGGATAATCTGTCTCTGGGCTGACTAATAACTGGACTGACAGTCAAGGCAACAGGGTAGAAGCTGATTCAACCTTTATCCTGGACATGCAAGGCCACAATTTCCTCCGATAGTTCCCTATGAGACTCAGTGAGAAAAGCTATCCTGATGACAGGCAGTGAGCAAAGAGAGGCTCATTTCCTCTCTGTTCGTAGCAAGAAGGCAGCTCAGCTGGTTGGAGTCATTTTAGGGGACAGGCTGGTGCTGGGGGCTGAGCCGTGGAGTCTCCCTCTGCTAACAAGGCCACTTCCTGGTTCAAGCTGCTCTATCAGTAGGAACATCATTAGGAGATAGATCATAGGTTTCCAAGATCACTGGGTGTACCATTCCTGCGATTGGAGGGAGTTCCAGCCCCCCACCACTAATCACGGGTTTGATAGGCACAATTGTACGGTTGTGATATATAAATATTATATTAAAGTCAACAAGAGCATGAGATATAGAAGAGAGAGAGAAAAAATGGAGTCAGACACATTTCATGGTAGCATGCTCACTTCAGCCTTGCTTGGTGGTCCACATGGAGAGAGGGGGAAGGGAAGGAGGACAAGGGGAAAGGGAACAGGGGAGGAGAGGGAGCCGACGAGACGCCAAGGGAGGAGCCAAGAGAGAGATCTTTATTGCTAACCCAGGCCTATATCTCCTTTGTGGGGCATGAATGCAGGTAACCACACGTCACAGGAAGGGGCAGTACAATAGGCATACACATTATAGGAAGTATAATGGGCATAGGCATAACAGGAAGGGGATGAGCTAGGGCTGTATACATGATAGGAAGGGGGGGAACTAGAGGTATACAGGTGACAAGAAGGGCGGACCCTAGATTCATGATGGCGGCCTAACCTTGGCCACCCTTGGGTCAGCTTGACCTCTCTGGATCTACTACAAGGAAAGTCAACTACACTCCTTATCAGAAGGGTGTGGGCCCTACTTGTGGGATAAACAGTGGTGACTG
>NW_022106084.1:7167667-7168929 GCF_000313985.2 Echinops telfairi
TGCTTTCTGCTTGAGCCCTTGGTATCAGCTCCTCATTTTTCCCCTGGCTCCCCATGCTCCCCTCCCTCATAAAGCCTTGATAATTTATAAATTATTATTTTGTCATATCTTACACTGTTCAACGCCTCCCTTCACCCACTTTTCTGTTGTCCATCCCTCAGGGAGGAGGTTATATGTAGATTCTTGTAGGTTATATGTAGATTCAGTTCCTCCTTTCCACCCCACCCTCTCTCTACCCTTCGGGCATCGTACTCTCACCACTGGTCCTGAAGGGATTATCTGTCCTGGATTCCCTGTGTTTCCAGTTCCTGTCTGTACCAGTGTACATCCTCTGGTCTAGCCAGATTTGTATGGTAGAATCGGGATCATGATGGGGTTTGTGTGTGTGCGCAGGAAGAAGCATTTAGGAACTAGAGGAAAGTTGTATGTTGCATTGTTGCTACACTGCACCCTGACTGGCTCATCTGCTCCCCATGACCTTTCGGTAAGGGGATGTCCAGTTGCCTACCGATGGGTCTTGGGTTCCCATTCTGCACTCCCCCTCATTCACAATGATTTGATTTTTGTTATTTGAAGCCTGATCCCTGATCCCTTCGACACCTTGTGATCACACAGGCTGGTGTGCTTCCTCCATGTGGGCTTTGTTGCTTCTGAGCTAGATGGCCACTTGTTTACCTTCAAGTCTTTAAGAACCAAGGAACCATCTAACAATATGTGTGCTAACATCCTTTTTTTTTTTTTTTTTGCAACACCAAACAAGCAAGCCCCCAGCCCCACTGTGGAGCTGATTTGGACTCAGAATGACCCCACAGGACAGGGTAGAACAGGCTGTCAAACTTTAAAAGTTTTCCATTGTGGGATCTGGGTGAAAGCTTGCAGAGCAAATTAGATGTGCATCAGCAATTCAGACATACTTTGTTTCGTGACTTACAGGCAATCCCCACAATGTCCGTTGTACTTCCTCCCTATGTTTGCTGTTCCCACTTGCCCTTCTTTCCTATCCCTTCCGGCTTTCTGACCGTTGTCCCTTGGCAGATGCTATCTATCCATTTGATGCTGGGTAGATGATTGGTTATCCTAATGAATATGCTGTTACACACTTTACAGGCTTCTCTGTAGTTTGACCAAAGGCTAAATCACTAGGGTGAGTTTTGTTCCAGTCATAAAGGGTAATTAAGATACATATTCTCTGGGGCTCTACCAGCCTGTTTCAGACCAGTCAGGCTGGCCTTTTTTTTTTTTTTTTTGTTTTTTTTATTTTC
>NW_022106084.1:7169029-7173738 GCF_000313985.2 Echinops telfairi
TTTTTTAAGTGTTTTTTAGATTTGTTCCACATTTTTCTCCCATTCTATTCAGGACCTCCTGTTTTGATTCCTTCAGAATGTTCCGCAGTGGTAGCCAGGCACCATCTAGTTCTTCTGGTCTCAGGGATGTGGAGGCTGTGGTTCTCATGGTCCATGCATCCTGCGGACTCATGAATTCCGTGGGTCTTTGATTTCCCTCCCGCTTCTTTGCGCTGGATGGGGGGGCTGTAGCTGCGAATGGAAGCAGACTGAGTTAGCGTTGGGGTAGTAGTTGGCTGCTTTGACCTCGATGCCACCAGGGTGTTTCTCTTTTTTCAGTCTTCACTATCTTTCCCCATGATGCTGAGTGCTTTACATATATCGCACTTACATAAATATATATTTAATATATTGACCCATTTAAGCCTGCAAATCAATTTGAGAGTTAGGTATATCATGCTTGTTTCACAAACAGGGGGGATGTAATACTCAGAACAGTTAAGCAGTTTGCCCAAGGTCACACAGCTGGGAGAGGCAGCGCTTGTTTGCATCTAAATGGCTTTGTTTTAGAGTTTAAGGGCATTGCAGACAGCGATGACAATTTTACTGCAGATGGCAAGATCAGTTTATTAGGAACATTTCTGAATAACTGGAGGTAAAGTGTAATTTTCCCCAATTGTCCAGAGTCCCAGATGCCTAGCAGCAACCTTGATGTAAGACGACTGTCTTACTAGAAACCCGAACCAAATGTGGGATGGATCCCGCCCATGTTTTCCAGAGCAGAACGCCTCCCTCCGGCCAGTTTCCTTGTCCATCATCTCTAATGAAGCTCGTGTCAAGGCCTTCCTTTCGTGGTGCCGCTGTGGCAGGGCCAACCTTCACCTCAATTGTGGTTTGAGGTGGGGGGAGCCAGCCCCCCACCACTAATCAAGGGTTCAGTAAGCACAATTGTACGGTTGAGAAATATAAATATTATATTAAAGTCATCAAGAGCATGAGAGATAATAGAGAGAGTCAAATAACGGAGTCAAACACCTTTCATGGTAGCAATGCTCACCTCAGCCCCGCTTGATGGTCCATGTGGAGAGAGGGAGAAGGGAAGGAGGACAAGGGGAAAGGAACACAGGGGAGGAGAAGGAGCCTAGGAGAGGTCAAGAGAGGACCGAGAGAGTGAGGGGGAGAGAGACTCTCTATTGCTAACCCAGGCCTATATATACCTTTGGGGGCGTGCAAGCCCCCTAATTACAGGTAAAGACATACGGCACAGGAAGGGGTTGCACTATAGGTTATACAGTAATGAAAGGGGGTGGTCTATGGGCATATAGGCAATAGGAAGAGGAGGGGTTGGGGGTATACATGTGACAAGATGGGCGGATCCTAGATTTAGAATGGCAGCTTAACTTTGACCTGTTCGCTGGGTCTTCATAGGAATCATTATCAGTAGGGTGTAAACCCCACCTACAGGAACCAAATTGATGACTGCAGGCCTGTCCATTGTCCTTAACAGCAGGGAGCAGGGCCCAATGCAGTCTGGCAACCAATCGCCCTCAGGGAGGATGTCTGTAAGCATCGGACCTCCCCCACACTCATAGATGAGTCTGACTCATCTTCACCACCTAAGGACCATGACTGTTCCATAACCTGTGAAATTCTCCTCTTGAGTGTAGTCTCTCCTAGAAACCCTCCAGGTCAGAGTGGAACTGCCTCGGAGCACCTCCAGGGTTGCACTGCTCTACAGAAGCAGATTGCCACATGGAGCAGCTGGCAGATTTGAACCACTAGCCTTACAGTTAAGAGCTGAGAGTTTAAAAAAAAAAATCATTTTATTGGGGGCTCCTACAACTCTTATCACAATCCATCCATCTATCCATTGTGTCAAGCACACTTGTACATTTGTTGCCATCATCATTCTGAAAACATCTGCTTTCTGCTTGAGCCCTTGGTATCAGCTCCTCATTTTTCCCCTGGCTCCCCATGCTCCCCTCCCTCATAAAGCCTTGATAATTTATAAATTATTATTTTGTCATATCTTACACTGTTCAACGCCTCCCTTCACCCACTTTTCTGTTGTCCATCCCTCAGGGAGGAGGTTATATGTAGATTCTTGTAGGTTATATGTAGATTCAGTTCCTCCTTTCCACCCCACCCTCTCTCTACCCTTCGGGCATCGTACTCTCACCACTGGTCCTGAAGGGATTATCTGTCCTGGATTCCCTGTGTTTCCAGTTCCTGTCTGTACCAGTGTACATCCTCTGGTCTAGCCAGATTTGTATGGTAGAATCGGGATCATGATGGGGTTTGTGTGTGTGCGCAGGAAGAAGCATTTAGGAACTAGAGGAAAGTTGTATGTTGCATTGTTGCTACACTGCACCCTGACTGGCTCATCTGCTCCCCATGACCTTTCGGTAAGGGGATGTCCAGTTGCCTACCGATGGGTCTTGGGTTCCCATTCTGCACTCCCCCTCATTCACAATGATTTGATTTTTGTTATTTGAAGCCTGATCCCTGATCCCTTCGACACCTTGTGATCACACAGGCTGGTGTGCTTCCTCCATGTGGGCTTTGTTGCTTCTGAGCTAGATGGCCACTTGTTTACCTTCAAGTCTTTAAGACCCTAGACACGATATCTTTTGATAGCCAGGCACCATCAACTTTGTTCACATTTGTTTATGCACCCATTTGTCTTCAGCGATCGTGTCGGGGAGGTGGGCATCATGGAATGCCAGTTTAATAGAACAAAGTATTCTTGCATTGAGTGGAGGCCCCATGTCTATCTGCTACCTTAATACTAAACCAATAAATATATGCACATAGATCTATTTCCCCATCCTCATATGTAAATATATTTACATATGTACATGCCTCTATAAATGCCCTTTGCCTCCTAATTCTTTCCTCTATTTCCTTTTACTTTCCTCTTATCCCACTATCATGCTCAGCCTTCATTTGGGTTTCAGTAATTCCTCTTGGTTATATTACCCTTGATCACACCCTACCAGGCCTGAGCTGAGAGATTTAACCACTCTGGCAACAGAGCTTCTGATCCTCTCATGAAAACAAAAAAACACAAGCCCCATTCCCCCAACCCACTGCTATTGAATCAATTCTATTAGCAGCCCTCTAGAATGATAATATAAGATAGAACTGCTCCTTGTGAGTTTCCCAGATGGTAACTCTTTATGGAGTAGAAAGCCTCATCTTTGTCCTTCGGAGTGGTTAGTGGTTTTAAACTATTGACCCGCAGTTAGCAGGCCAACCCATAGCCCATTGCTCACCAGGGCGCATTAGCACTTTATAGGGTTTCTGAGACTGTAACACTTCATGGACTCAGAAAGCCCCATATTTCTCCTGTAGGGTGACTGTTGAGTGAGCTGCCAACCATGGGCTTTCCAGCTCACCTATTACCTGATAGGCCCAAATAACTCACTGCCACCCAGCCAATGATGATTCACAGCCACCTTGTAGGCCACTGCAGAACTGCCCCTGTGGGTTTCCGAGACTGTAAATCTTTATGGGAGTATAGAGAGCCCCGTCTTTCTTTCATGGAGTTGGTGGTTTTGAACTGTGGACCTTGGGGTTAGCAGCCCAACAAGTAACCACAGCACCATCAGGGCTCCTATCCAGACAACACTGGAGGCAAGTAACATGATGTGGGGAATTTTTTTTCGCTTAAAATTTAAAAAGAATGACTCTCATTTTATTTTGAATTTTTTCTTGTAATAAGTGTCTGTACATGTTATCTTTCATTGTGATGAGTATCTATAACAAAAGTTTGTCACGTCAAAATTTTTACACACGCAATTCAGCAACGCTCATTGCTTTTATCATGTTGTGCCGAACATGTTTGTCTGCCTGTGTGTTTGTTTGGTGAAATGCTTCATTGAATTCAGTCAGCACTCTGAGAACATGAAGCCTTCATGTGTGTGCTGGCTCAGCGAGACTAATGCCTAAACCTGGGCGATCCCAACAGCAGGCCTACAGGATCTCCCAGCACCTCTGTGCAGGCTAATTTGCCAGACTTCAAAGGGAAATTATCAGGATCTTGGGTGTCTGGGTGAGCGCCAAAGCACTGGGAATAATTTGTTGTCTTATTGTCCATAAGGGAGTCTGTCATTAGGAACACATCCTTTAAAATGGCAGATTGGGGGGAACTCGGCCTTTTAAAGAATTTAACCTTATTCTGTTTCATGAGCTAAAGACAGCCCCTTGAACCCACAGTGTGTCAGCGTCAGAAGGGACAGCAGTGACCCTCTAGCTTCCTAACAGCGTTTTGTTCCAAAGTAGCCTTTACTGCTTTCCCATAAAGCCCGATGTCCTACTTCCACATGCTATTTTCAGGTTTTTATTCACCCCCCTTTCTTTATGTGAACAAAATGCTTTTCTGAGATCTGCCAGCATTCATATTAACTCATTCCTCTCTTTTCTCCATGTTGCAGCAAGTGGATGAGTCTCTGGGGTTCAAGCAGGACCTGCCCTTTTAGATTTTCCCTCAACCTGGCTCTCCCCTGACTTAAGCTTTGATGACTGCAGAGCACGGGCAGCTCTCCACGTGACCCCCAGGGCCTGTGAGAGTCAGTGCACGTGTGCCCATGTTCAACCTAGACATGTGCCCATATGCCTAATTAATAGAATGTTCACACTGACTTGTGCAGCCAGGCATGAGGGTTTGCTGTCACAGTGTACATCCACCTACACGCCCACCTAGATAGACATACAGAAAGTCACACACA
>NW_022106084.1:7176263-7177712 GCF_000313985.2 Echinops telfairi
CTTTATAGCAAAGAGCATTTGTATGTTGACAAAACAGCATAGGCCAGTCCATATCAAGTCCATAAGCCCGATATTAACCCATAAGTCCAAAAATCCCTTTTCAGCCTCACACAGTTAAATGCAATGATGCAAAATAAAGGAAGCTCACAGGCTTCACACAGGTGGGTGCAAAGTCGTATGGATCCAATGGCAGTGGAAGCATCTCAGCGCTGGTGTGGGTCTCCACGTGGCTCCTCCAGCTCTCCAAGTGTGGCTCTTCAACAGGAAGTGAAGCAGAGAGAGGGGGGCCAGCCTCAAAGAGCCATTTATCTTGGTAGCCCTCTGATCAAGCTGCGACCTGATTGACAGGCACAACCCCACCCCTTCACTCTTAATGCCCTCAAGGTGACATGAGATTATGTAACTACCACACATACTATTCCACTGTATGTACCAAAGTTTCTTTATCCATTCTCCTGGTGGGCATTCGGACTCTTCCCACGTATTGCTATGTGAGCACTGCTGAAATGAACAATAGAAGTGCATGTGTCTATTCAGGCTCTGGCTTTCACTTCTTTAGGACTTATACCCAGTAGAAGTATTGCTGGATCATATGGGATTTCTACTCCCAGATGTTTGAGGTAGTACCATACTGCTTTCCACAATGGTTGTACATATTTACAGAACCACAGCAGTATACGAGAATTCCCATCTCTTTGTCTCCTCTCCAGCATCTGTTATTGTTTTAAATAGCCTCGTCAGTGTCAGGTAACTTATTACTTTTATTAGCAGCTCCTGGATGGCTAATGATTGTGAGTAAGTTTTCGTGTTTGTTAGCCATTTGGATGTAATTTTGGGTGAACTGGCTGTTCATGTCATCTGGCTACTTTTTAATTGGACTGTTTTTTTTCCTTATGGAGGTATTACCATTTGTAGATTTAGAGATCAATCCCTTGTCTGTTGTGTTGTTGCTAAAGATTTTTCCTCAGTCTGTGGGTTCTCTTTTTGATGAAGTTTTTTGATGCACTCAAGTGTGCTATTTTTAGTCAGTCCTGGTCATCTATTTTTTTCTTCTCTGTGTTTCCTTCATTATACTTGATAATATGTCTATAACTTGCAATAGGGCCCTTACATTTATCCTCATTTTCTCATCGATGATCTTTATGGTTCTGGGATTTACATTTAGATCTTTGATGCAGCTTGGGTTTATATTTTTGTACATGAGGTGAGGTATGAGTCCTGTTTCATTCTTCTGCAGATGGAAGATTAATTTGTCCAGCACTATTTGTTGAAAAGACTGTATGTTTCCCATTTAATGTTTCATTTTATTTCCTGACTGCTGCTTATACTTGCATCCACAATCAATGCTCATGGAAGCAGCTGTTAAGAAATTAAAGGACTTGATATAGTGTCTGGGGTCTTAAAAGGCTTGAAGGTAAACAAGCGGCCATCTAGCTGAGAAGCAACAAA
>NW_022106084.1:7179746-7185183 GCF_000313985.2 Echinops telfairi
GTACCGGCATTTATTGTAGATCTAAGTAAAAAGAAATCCTTGACAACTTCATTCTTTTGTCCATCTAACATGATGTTGTCTGTTGGTCCAGTTGTGAGGTCCACTTTTTGTCCCCTTTACATTTTTTTAAAAAATATGGAGTTACAGTCCATACTGAAGGCTGACATTCTTGGTCTTCATTAGCAAATGCTTCAAGTCTTCCTCACTTTCAGCACACAAAGTTGTGTTATCTGAAGTTGCAGGCTAAAGATGAGTGTGGTGGTTAGAGTTTATGCCAACTTGTTGGTACCTGTGTGGAGGTAGGGATGGAGTCCAACCTGTCAACCAGGGGGTGGCCTGGGGAGCCCTCCTGGTGGGTGTGGCCTTTTAATCAGAGAGACAATGAGGAATTCCCTCTCTCTGGCCTTCACCCTCCCTGCTACCTGGGATTCTGTGTCTACCTCCAATGGCAGCCCCATGTGGGCTGCTGACTCTGGGAGTTAATGTTTTGGCACCTTGTCATGTTCCCATCGACCTCGGATCCACTTGACTTGATGCCCCCTGGTTGGTGATTTCTTACTTCTCTAGTCACCTTTCTTCACCATCAGCCTACAGCTACATGAGTCTGAGAGGACTCCGGCTAGCCTCAGACCCATGGACTTGAGCTGCGATGCCTTCTTGATCTAAAGCTTTCTTAGATGTATATGAGTGTCACTGATTTTGTTTCTCTAGACAACACAGCCTAACACAATGAACATTTTTCCAAACTTCATGCCATTTCTTTCTTCATACATGTTAGTTTCTCAGTTTATTTCAGCTACTTAGATGATTTGCTCAGTATACAGATTAAATCGATAGATGCAAGGATACAACCTTGAAACACATCTTCACTGATTTGAATCCATTAAAACCATTGGACTTGTTGTGTTCCAATGACTGTCTCCCGATCTATGTCTAAGTTCTGCATAAGCACAGTTAAGTTTTCTGGAATTCTCATTCTTTGCAATGTTATCCATAGCAAAACAATAGAGCCCTGGACTTTCACATCGTTTTGAGCTTGGAACCTAGGAAGCAGAGCAAGTTGAACAATGTGATCTGCTGTGACTCCCCCATGTGATCAAGAGCGGAGAGAACCCTGGTCTTCAAGGAAAGTGGTTTGGGACAAGTTGCAAGGTAGCTTGTCTGCTTGTCCTTTAAATGTATTAATTTACCATTTTACTGATACCAGTTTCTTTCACTGATTAATTTGGCTCCCTGAGAGGTCTCTAAGCACTCCCCAACTCAATGGAATGGTAGTGATTACCGAAGATAGCTCCTCTTGGAGTTCCCTGGGATGCCTTCTAGGGAACTATTAAATCAGGTATATTGCCACTGCAAAATAACAAATGTATCTAGGCATATAAATTAGTCTCCCGAGAATCTGGTTAAGATAAATGCATCTGGCAGAATTGGAATGAAGAACATTGAGGTTCCAATCTTTTATGGAGCTTCCTCAGAGAGTTCACCCCTGACCTTTCAGATGCAATCTCCTCACTTTCACTCACTCAACAGATATTTATTCAGCACTCACCACGGGCTAGGCCCCATTCTAGGTGGTAACAATCCACCAGGGAACAAGTAAAGAGAAATCCCCTCCCTGTGCAGTTTACAGGGAGCCCTGGTGGCACTGTGGTTATGGGTCAGGCTGCTAACAACAAGGTTGGCAATTGAAAACCACCAGCTGCTCCACAGGAGAATGATGAGACTTTCTACTTCGGTGAAGAGTTATAGTCTTAGAAACGCCCAGGGGATGTTCTACCCTGTCTTATCGGGTCACTATGGGTTGCAATAGAATCAATGGAAGTGAGTTTGGCTATTTTTTGAGTTGAGTTTATTTCTAGAGGAAATAGACACTTTGGACTCTTCTTTTAAAGAATATGTTATAGTATGTAAGTTGTTCATTTGCATGGTCATATGACTGTCAGTTTCCCACTCTAGAATGTAAGATCTGGGTGGACTGACTTGGTTTTGTTAACCACTGTATATCTGGGTTTCACAAAATAGCAATTTATAAAAGGTACTGAAGAAATACTTGATGAATGAATAAATTAGTATTATCAAAATTTTATAATGGGATGTTAAAGCTCAAGTAACTGATTCTAAATCTTTCAAAAGTATGCATGTTGGTGATTACTAATGTGCTTTGTCCTCTTGTGCCCAGATCTGTGTCTCATACAAACTTTGACCTTGTCATAGAAGAGTCAAACTGTCTGATTCGAAAAAGAAAGTCCTTGGAGAAAGATGAAGCTACCTGCTTTCATAAAGATTTATAGTCTTGAAAGCCCTGTCTAAGGGGACTATGAGTTGGAATCAACTCAATGGCCCTGGGTTTAGTGTGTGGTTATGATTATCATATAGATTCCAGCAAGAGCAATTACAACTGCAATACTTTGTGAGTAGATACACAGGTAAGTATGTATGCTAAATGATGAGGGACGTTGCATGGGAGTATACCTGCATACGTATATAGGTGCACGTATACTCATGTATATAACAGAGCACAGAGAGGGCACAGTTAAGGAGCTGCTTAGACATTGGGACTGAACCACGAATCCTGAAGGCTGAGGCCCATGGCTTCAGAGGAAATCTAGGTCAATTGGTAAAACACAGATTATAAGGATAATAGTCTACATTCTAGTGCAGTGATTAGCATCTGGGGTCTTAAAAGTTTCCAAGTTGTCATTGTATTAGGCCAGGTTGACTAGAGAAACAAATCCAGGAGCACTCACATATGTGTTGATATAAAGAGCTTTATATCAAAAAGTAATTGTATATCAGGAAAACATCCCAGCCCAGTCCAGATCAAGCCTACAAGTCCAGGACTAGTCCATAAGTGCGTCTTCAGACTCACCCAGCCACATGCAATGGTGCAGAATACAGGAAGATCGCAGGTTGCTGGGGGTAAAGTCGTGTGGATCCAGTGGTGGCTGCCTCATCACAGGGCTCTGGCTGCCATCAGCGTCAGCCAGCAGGAAGGCGAAGGCAGAGAGACAGAGAGGGAGTTTCTCAGGGCCCTCCTTATGAGATGGCCATGCCCACAATGAGTCACCATCAGGCTGTGACTTGATTGACAGGCTAGATTCCACCCTTACACTGTTATGTAAAAGTTGACATGAACTTATGTAATTACCACAGTCATCTGGGAAGCAGCCCTTGGTTTCATCCTATCAGGAGCACAAGAGAACAAAGAAAAACCTAAACTCAAGGAAGCAATTCATTCAAAGGAGTAATGGCCCACATGAACCACAGCCTCCTCTAACCTAAACCAGAAGAAATAGATAGGGCCTGGTTACCACTACCAACTACTCTGACCGAGACAACAGAAGGTCCCAGTTATACAGAGTAGAAAAATGGAGAAGTAATGTAGAGTTCTATTTAATATAGCTCTGCTAGCCAAAGCCTTGGTTACTCCCACAAAAACAATCTTCATTTTCCTGGTGGGTCTAGGTAAGAAAGTGATGGGAAGAAATTGATTGGATTATGTGATTCAACTGTGAATGATTGGTAACAGAGTTAATTGTGATTGCCATCTGGCTGAGTATAAAATTGGCCATTGTAGCAGCAGGAGGAGGAGAAGGAAGGAAGGAAGGAAGGAGGAGGAGGAGGAGGAGGAGGAGGAGGAGGAGGAGGAGAAGAAGAAGAAGGAGAAGGAGAAGGAGAAGAAGGCAGAGATTTCACTTTCAGCAAGAGAGAAAGAAGTACCAGGAGTAGAGTGTGTCCTTTGGACCCTGAGAGTTCTGCACATTGAATCTCCTTTGATTCAGAAAACAGCTGAGACCCCAGAGGAGCAGCAACAGAAGAAACCAGTAGCCAGAGCACGAGCCAGAGCGGTGGACTTCCCAGCCCACAGAGAAAATACAGCAGAATGCTTTGGGGCAGGAGTATGGCTTCTTGTGGAGTTAGGTGCCTCTGGACACTTAATTGGGGGGCTGTATTTGCTGGCCCACAGAGCTGGAGCTGAGTGCCTTTGGGCTGAGGCTGAAAGTAGAGTGCCATGCCCATTGTGCATTTATTAGCAACCCCAAGGAGCTCTGTAACATTGCTTTAAGAGGGCAGGGGCTAAGCTGAGGGCCAGAGAGAGGCCTGCCTGTGAGCATGGCCAAGAAAAGACTGCCCTGACTAAATAACTATGTCCCAAACATTTATTACCTGAATTGTCACTTCTGAACTTCCCTAGCAAACCCCATAATTGTGAGAATTTTCTGTGAGTTCTGCGTGGTCATTTACAATGAATCACCAAACCCAGCCACAAAAGGAGAGTGCCATGGGAGGGTCAGAGCAGTGTAAAAATAGTTGGAGGGAAGGCGGTCTGACATTAACCTCACAGGAATCAGCCTTGGGCAGTGATGATGGTGACTTTCCTCCCCACTAGTTGGAGGAGGTCAGACACCAACCTTCATGTCATTCTTTTTACAGTCGAACCAAGTCCAAAGCCAAAACGAACAAGACACCAGACGTACCCTTAACTATCTACATCTTGATATAATCTTGTGTAACAAAGCTGTGCATGAATAATTGCAATGAAAATCCAGCATAATATTTTAAGACAGTAAACAATTTTCAATTTCCATACATATATTTGTGGCAGAGACGTAAGAGCAATCAAGGAAATGTTTTAAAGAAAAATATTAACATAAAAATTTATTGGGAATGGCAGAAAGAGGTTGGAAGAAGCCGTCAGGCACCAGCCTGTGTGATCACAAGGTGTTGATAGGATCAGGTATCAAGCATCAAAGACACAGAACAAAAAACATATCAATGTGAATGAGGGGGAGTGCGGAGTGGAGACGCAAAGCCCATCTGTAGACAATGGGACATCCCCTCACAGAAGGGTCACAAGTAAGAGACAAGCCAGTCAGGGTGCAGTATAGCACCGACAAAACATACAACTTTCCTCTAGTTCTTTAATGCTTCCTCCTGCCTCTCCCCACCACTATCATGACCCCAATTCTACCTTACAAATCCGGCTAGACCAGAGCATGTATACAGGTACAGATAAAAGCTGGAAACACAGGAAATCCAGGACAGATGAAACCCCTTAAGAGAAATAATGAGATAGAAATACCAGGAGGGTAGCGGTAAGGTGGAGGGAGAAAGGGGGAACCGATCACAATGATCTACATAAAACCCCCTCCAGGGGGATGGACAACAGAAAAGTGGGCGAAAGGAGACATAGGTCAGTGTAAGACATGAAAAAAAACATTATCAAGCATTCATGAGGGAGGGAAGGTGGGGGAAGGAGGGAAAAAATGAGGAGCTTGGTAGCAACCAAGGGCTCCAGTAGAAAGAAAATGTTTTGAAAATGATGGCAACACATGTACAAATGTGCTTGACACAATGGATGTATGTATGGATTGTGATAAGAGCTGTATGAGCCTGAGTTAGTTAATTGTGCCAACCTGGCCGATAATCACACGTG
>NW_022106084.1:7185600-7186832 GCF_000313985.2 Echinops telfairi
TTCTCTAAAGTACCTAGACTAATACAGAGCCCCCAATAAAATGATTAAAAAAGAAACTTTATGAGAGTGTTGCTCTGAGATAACCTTCTAACTTGAAACTGAAATCACTCAGTTTCCCTTTGTAGCCAGTTAGTAGATGGGTCTAGAAAGCACGCAACATCATCTATGAAAAATGTGCTGTGCAGACCACCAACTACAGGAGACCAAAGGGGCAAAGCTTACCTAAAAACACAGGTGAGAAGACGGGGACTGGGTGAATGAAAACACTGGACCCAAGGAGGAGAGGGTGCAGGTGCTGATGCACTGCAGTGGGGACTGCAACCAAGGTCATGGAACAACTTGCGTATGAACTATGGGCTGGACAAACGAATTTGCTATGAACCTTTCACCTAAAGCACAATCAGATATTTCAAAAATGGAAGGTGTATATTCATCCACCCTCTGACAGTGCTCCTCTCTGCTAGATTGGAGGCTCTGGAAAAACATCTCTTATAAAGACCCAGAGGGTTAATAGGGTAGGTTTCTGTGGGTCAGAAACTGTCTCTCTGCATAGTTTTGATTTTGTGTATTTAACCTTTTTAAAAATTGTAACTATTCTTAACTGGAGGACTGTACAAAAACAGGGTAGGGAGGATTTAACCCAACCAGCTGGCTGTAATTCGCCAGTCCCTGTCCTAGATAATTAAAACACAACACACCACACCACACCAGTAAAAGGAGACCTCCAGTACAGCAAAGGGCGATTTGGAATAATGGTGTCAATAATGAAACAGAGAATGACTCAGATGTTTGCGTAACAAACGCCTTTGCAAGACAAGTGGTTTCTCTTTTTAAAAAAAATTATTAATTGGGAGTTAATGTATATATCACATTGTTAGGTTTCTGGGGTGGTTTACCTTGGTTCTTGCTTCTCAATGCTGAAAGAATTCTTGCGGCAGAAGCACTTTTGCAAATTTCAGTAACTTTTATGAGGGAAAGGGAAGTTTCAGGTATTACAGTCTCAAAAAGCACACGCTGTCTCTGGAAAGCGTACAAGGTCGCATGGTGGGGCCTGGGGAAAGTTTGGGACTGGAAATGAACCCAGAGCATGACAAACCACGTGAAGGGAATACCGGAACAGGAACGCAGGAACCAGTGTGCGGAGCCAAGAGCAGGAAATCCCAGGAGAGTGAGTGGGCAGCGAGCGGGCAAGCAGGGGCGGGGACAGGAGGCATCTCACCTTCTGCTTGCAA
>NW_022106084.1:7189434-7190720 GCF_000313985.2 Echinops telfairi
TGTCTCGATCACTAGACGACACAACAGTATTCACAGCCAATTCCAATTTTGCCAGATGGGGAGATACAATGCATCTTATCAGGCCCTTGGGAATTTGGGCAGACAAGGCCAGGAGTGTAATTACAGTTTCTTGCTGAAGGATCACCCTGCCTTCCGGCACTGGCAGTTGCATCTCTGATCCTGGAGCCACAACATCTGGCAGGAAAAAAATCAATCTCAGGTGATGTGGGGAGGAACTATACAGTGTGGCACCAGCATGCTCCCCACCTTCTCTTCTCCTCACCCTCCCAAGAAAAGCAGTCGTCTGTTTGGTGGGGATCCTCCCTTTGTCCATGCTGAGTGTGAGCACACCTGCATGGAGGTGTGCAAGCCAGCCCTTCATGCTTGTATCTCCCACCATTTCAGATAACAAAGGTTTCAATGGCCTGTTCCAATGCTCTAATGAGCCATTACTCTGAAGGTGGTATGCAACATGCCATGTCCATCTAATGCGATGTTTCTTGTCCCATTGTGCTGTAAAGTATGTTCCTTGGTCTGAGGAGATACAATCCGAAGGCTATAACTGGTAGAGTTTCTTTTGTTCTTATTCTTCGATGGTGTTTTTAGCATCTGCAACTGTTACTGGATATGCAAAGCCCAATCCAGAGTGAGTGTCTATTCCTGTGAGGACCCATTTGTGGCCACCTGGTGACACTGGTGCCATTGGGCTGACATAGTTGACTTGCCAGCAATGTGCAGGGCATGCCTCCAGGGGAATCTGCCCCACAGTCTTCTGCAACTTCTGTCTTGCTGGCAGACAAAGCAGTTCTTATTGACGTTCTGTACCTCAGGGGGTGTGAGGGTTAGGTGTGCCAACATGTTACACCTGTGAGGAGGTGAGTGGAGTACAGAGTACAATCTATCAATTACCGTATATACTCGAGTATAAGCTGACCTGAATATCAGCCGAGACACCCCATTTTACCACAAAAACTGCATTGAAATGTGCTGACTGAGGATGATATCCCTGCTCATTTGAGGTCGATATCCCTGCTTAGAGCAGCCAATGCACAGAGAGGACCATATGATCGGCCCCACTATGAGACACAATATCCCTTACTGAACCATAGCCCTACAGGGGACAACACTGGCGACACAGTGTGGGAATTGCGCCCAATCTGATCCCACCACACTGCGGCAAAACACTAAGGGTGTGCAACAGAACAGCCAGGGGAGCAGAGCAAGGAAGTCCCGAGGGAATACCAAAAATAGACTTTGGACCCAGGACATGGCACCCCATCAAACTC
>NW_022106084.1:7192323-7193900 GCF_000313985.2 Echinops telfairi
TGAATGCTTTGAAGGGCATTCTCTCTCTCTCTCCCTCCTCATGTTGCTGGTGTGGATTTCCCCACAGTTGCCATCTTCTGCAGCTGTTGCCCATCCCACTGTTGCTGTCACAGCTACCACCATCACCTGTTCTAGCCCTGCTTCTTGGCTCTTCCATCAGCAACTGCATGAGACAGGAAGGGCCTTTGGCCCAGAATCTGATTCACAGAAGTAAGCCAACTGGCTATGCTCTTTGGCTCTGGGAGCCACACTCATGGTATAAATTCATTTCTGATGATGTAAGCTTTCCCCTTTATCTACATATATTAGTGTCCTGGTTTTGCTTCTCTAGAAAACCCAGTCGAACACAGGATGCAAGAGGGATGTGTCGAGATCCAGTCCATCACTGCATTGCTGCAACACTGCCATCCATGCCCACTCATCGCATGGACCCAGTTGGTCACCTTAAGGGAGCATACCAACATGTCCAGTGCTGATTCTAATCAGCTTCTGATCTAGGAAGTAGGGTTGTCTGGGGAGCACTGACAGCTCCTACTCTGATGTCCCCTTTACATTCGCATAGTGCTTTCTGTAGGTGTTTCTTGAATAGCCCATTTTTTCCACTGCCCATTTGCTTGACTACATAGCCAGGCCATTGGCCATTGCTCATGAATCAGTAAAAATCCAAGCACATGACCTCCACCATTGTCTAATTCTTCCATCATGGCTAGGAAATCAACTTGCACTTCAGTCCATTGAGCTGGCCTGTTGTTGCCTTCTTCAATTAAGTTACCATCTGCTCGTCTTAAATGCAACGGCGTTCCACTCACGTATTGTGCACGTAATCTGGAGCTTCCATCTGTGAGCCAAGCTGTGGGCGGAGGTCAGCTCACAAACATGCTCCCTGCCGCCAGACCAGACCACTGTCTCCCCACACCATAGGGGACATAGTGTCTCTCCACTCCCTGCTGCTGGGGACAATGGACAGGCTCCAGTAGGAGGAGTTCACACCCTACTGATAGTGGTCTCTATCAGTTGAGCCAGGAACAAGTCAAACCGCTCTGTGACATCCAAAGTTAGGCTGCCCTCCTAGTTCTAGGATCCGCCCATCTTGTCACAGGTATACCCCCAAACCCTCCTCTTCCTATTGCGTGTATGTCCCTAGACCACTCCCTCTCAGTGCTGTATAACCTATAGTGCAACCCCTTCCTGTGACGCATGTCTTTACCTGTAATTAGTGGGCTTGCTCGCCCCACCAAAGGTATATAGGCTTGGTTAGCGATAGAGAGCCCTCTCTCCTCTCTCTCACTGGGCTCTCGCTGATCGCTCCCCTCTCTTCCCCCTCTCCTCTCCCAGCTTCTCTCCCTTGTTCCCTTTCCCCGTCCTCCATCCCTTCCCCCTCTCTGCACGTGGACCACCAAGCTGGGCTGAGGTGAGCAATGCTACCATGTAATGTGTCTGACTGCATTATTGTATCTCTCATGCTCTCGATGACTTTTATATAATACTTATCCATGGGTAGTAGTAGCGGTGGGGGCTGGCCCTCACCCCCACTAAAAATTTAATACTACAAGCAATCTTCTGCTGGCTACCAGAAA
>NW_022106084.1:7194510-7196129 GCF_000313985.2 Echinops telfairi
GTCAGGGCCCTTCCTCATTTTCACCGTTCCTCCTCTCTACCAAACATGATGTCTGTCCTCCTCCAGGGCCCAGTCTCTCCTGACAACATGTCCAAAGTATGCAAGACGAAGTCTTGCCATCCTCGTCTCTAAGGAGCACTCTGGCTTTACTTCTCCCAACACAGATCTGTTTGTTGTTTTAACAGTCTATGATACTTTGACTGTTCTTCTCCTGCACCATAGTTCAAATTCCTCTACAGCCTTCCTTATTCAATGTCCAAAGTTCACAGGCATATGATGCAATAGAGAATACCATGACTTGGGTCAGGTGCACCTTCGTTCTGAAAGTAACATCCTTGCTCTTCAATACTCTAAAGGAGTCTTTTGCAGCAGGCCGAATGCAATATGTCGTTTGATCTCTTGACTGCTGCTTCCATGAGCATTGATTGTAGATCCAAGTAAGACAAAAATCTTTGACAATGTCAACCTTTTCTCCATCTACCATAATGTTACCTATTGGTCCAATTGTGAAGATTTTGATCTTCCTCACATGGAGTTGTAATCCATACTGAAGGCTACAATCTGTGATTTTCATCATCAAGTGCTTCAATTCCTCCTCATTTTCAGAAAGCAAGGTTGTGTCATCTGCATATCACAGATTGTTAATAAGCCTTCCTCTAATCCTGATGCTGCATTCTTCTTCATATAATCCAGCTTCTCTGATAATTTTCTCAGCATATAGAATGAAAAAATATGGTGAGAGGATACAAGCCTAACATACACATTTCCTGATTTTAAACCATGTAGTATTCCTTTGTTCTGTTTGCACAACTGCCTTTTTATCCAAGTACAAGTTCCTCATGAGTACAATCAGACGTTCTACAATTCCCATTTTTTCAAGGTTACCCACAGCTTATTATGATCCACACAGTCAAATCCCTTTTCACAGTCAATGAAACACAAGTAAACATCTTTCCGGTATTCTCCACTTTGAGCCAATACCCATCAGACATCAGCAATGATATCCCTTGTTCTGTGCCCTCTTCTGAATCTGGCCTTGACCTCTGTCAGTGCCCTGCTGCAATTGTTGTTGGATGAGCTTCAACAACATTTTACTTACATGTGATATCAGTGATCTTGTTCTATAGTTTGAGCATTCTGTAGGGCCACCTTTCTTTGGAATGGGCACAAATATGGATCTCTTCCAGTCAGTTGGCTAGGTAGGTGTCTTCCAAATTTCCTGGCATAGACAAATGAGTGCTACTAGTGCTTCTTCAGCTTTCTGAAATATTTAAATGGATGTTCTGTCAAATCCTGGAGCCTTGTTTTTGGCTAATGCACTCAGAGCAGTTGGAACTTCTTTCAGGACCATTGGTTCTTGCTCACGTGCCACCTTCTGAAATGGTGGAATGTCAACTACTTCTTTTTGATACAGTGACTCTGTGTGTTCTTTACATCCTGACCTGATGCTTCTTGCATCACTCAATATTTTGCCTATAGAATCTTCGAAAATTGCAATTCAAGGCTGAAATTTGTCTTGAGTTCGTTCAGTTACAGAGACACTGTGTGTCTTCTTCCCGTTTGGTTTTCTAATTCTAGTTCCTGGCACATTTCACTCTAATATCTGGCTTTGTCTTCTC
>NW_022106084.1:7197057-7199108 GCF_000313985.2 Echinops telfairi
AATGTACAAATGTGCTTTACACAATTGATGTATGTATGAATTGTGATGAGTTGTATGAGCCCCTAATAAAATGATTTTAAAAAGGTATTTGTTTTGAACAAGTCATTGGTTTTACAAAATTCGATCACGTGATCTTCAGCTTCATTTCTATGACCAAGTCCATATTTTCCAACTACTGCTCCTTCCTCTTTGTTTCCAACTTTGCATTCCCATCCCCAATAACTATTGATGCATCTCGATTGCATGTTTGGTGAATTTCCGACTAAAGTCATTGGTAGAATTCTCCAGTTCTTCATCATTCGTTTTTTGTGGTTGGTGCATAAGTTGAATACTAGTTGTATTGATCGGATTTCCTTGAAGGCAAGTAGATGTGATCTAATCACAGGCAGCATTGTACTGCAGGATGGGTTTAGCAAGATCCTTTCTGACAATGAATGCCAGGCCATTCTCCTTCATTGGACTTCCAGCCTAGTGAATCATAGGATTTTCTGGTTAAGAATGGCCAACACCAGTCCATTTCAGCTCACGAATGCCTAGGATATCAATTTTCATGTGTTTTGTTTCCTTGTCGACTGTTTCCAATCTTCCTAAATTCTGACTTTGCATATTCTAAGTTCCAATCACGAAACGATTTTGCAGCCATTTCTCTTTACTTTAGTCATGTTGCATCAGCAAACGAAGATCCCAAAGCCCCACTCCCACAGGCTTTACCGAGCTTAGGACACCTCCTCCAAGAAATAGACTTCACTTCAGTCATCTTTTGAGTGCCCTTGGACCCGAGGAACCCATCAGTATTAGAAAATGCTCTGAAGCTATGCATAAGTTTTCAACAGCTATGATTCTAGAAGCTATGCCACTGGTATTTCAAATGCTAACAGGATCACCTCAAGTGAACAGGTTTTAGTAGAGCTTCCAGGCTAAGAACAGACCATTTGTAGGAAGAAGCCACTGAAAACCCAAAGCAGGTGTGGTAGACACATCCAAAATCCTGTCTGAATGTGGATCACCAGGGCTTAAAAGCAAGGAGAGTGGGATTGCTTTCTGTCGCTAAGTGGCTGAGTGTCAGAGAGAGACTTGATGGTTCGCCGAGAGGAGGTGTTTTTGTGGACTAATGACTGGATCCTTACCGTTTATTGATCCTGACTTGTGGTAACTTGTTACCTACCCTAATACACCCCCATAATTCTGAGCTTTATCTATGAGTTCTTTGTAACCATTGCAACAAATGAGTGAATCCAGCAGAAAAGTAGAGTGTTGTGGGAGGAGTAGGTGGTGTCCGAATAGGGCACAAGAAGGACGGAGGGTGGAGGCACATTTGACCTCTGCCTAATGACAATGGACTTTGGGTTGGTGAAATCTCCTTCTCCCTAACGAAGTCAGAGGAGGTCAGCTGTGCTATTTCACTCACTTTAAACCAGAGCCTGACAAACCAACCAACAGATGCTGGACTGGAGAAATAGGATGTAAATAACAATCCAAAGAGAGGAAGGAGCGATATAAAATTTTACATGTCAAAAGAGTTTATTCTTGTGATTTAAAAAAATGGATTTACCTTAGGCTAGGCTCCCTGGTGGAACAGAACCAGCAGCTTATATGTGTAAATATATAACAGGGAGATTTATTTCAAGGACATGGCTCACAAAGTTGTGGAGGCAGGCACGCCATGCGTCAGGCTGGAGGTTTCTCTTGACTCACATGGTCGCTGGGACTGATGAACTCCAAGCCTGCAGGTCAGATGGTAAGCTGCTGGCTCAAGTTCCTAGAACTAGAAATCAGAGAATGAAGAGTTTGATGCAGAACTGAGAAGAGAGTGAACTTTGCCAGAACATCCATCTATATCGGATACAGTCCATACCCTAAGTTGTTTACCCCTTAGGTAAATGGGACAGGACCACCACCTTCCATGGTTCATGGTCCATGGGAGAATGCTGATGGCTCAGCTATGGGAGCTTATGAAACAATGGCTGGGCTGTCTTTCTGCCTGCAATAAAAGGACACTTGCCTCCTGTTTGCTGACTAAAACTGCAGAAGGCAGAAGTCTGCAAATGTAT
>NW_022106084.1:7200476-7223338 GCF_000313985.2 Echinops telfairi
TTATTTATTGCTAACCACGCATCATATTACTTTAGGGGGATACATCACAGCATTATACATCACAGAGAGGGGCAATGCAATTCACAACAACCTGCGCCATAGGGAGGGGTTGCAACATAGGCAAAACAAGCAATAGGAGGGGGATGACCTAGTCATCTTAGAGTGGTCCCTGGCTTGCCTTTGGGCACTGCTTCAAGGGAACCATGTCAGAAGGGAATGGGCCCTATTTGGGGTGAATCAGACTATACAGTCTGGCGGCTCTATATGGCTGATGTTAAGGGGAATAACCTCTGACCTACTTTCACTGACCACCTAGTGTACAGTCATACTCAAACAACTAAGTCTGGTACATATTATTGGGGAGACAGCTTAAGAGAAATCCTTCTGTTCCCCATATTTCTACCAGTATAGTTCACAGAGTGATTTGACAGTTTTATTTAAAAATGCCAATGTGCATAATACATCAGAACGGTAGTTCTGAAAGTTTGGTCTCTGAAACAGCAGCATCAGCATCAGTTAGAATTTGATGTTATGTTATGTGTAAGTGCTGTAAATCTTTAAGGGAGCGACAGAAATATGAGTTCTCAAGCTAAACCCTGGGACTCTGAGGGTGGGGTCCTGCTATCTGTTTTAATAAGCCTTTCAGATGATTCTGCTGCAGCTGAAGTTTGCAAACCACCGACTAGCAATCTTCTAATGGAAATATTCTCACAAATTTCCCCCTTCTTCTTTCTGTTACCACTCAGTCGATTCCAACTCACAGTGCCCTGCGAGGACCGTGCAGAGCTGCTCCATAGGGGTCGCACTGCTGTCAACCTTCACCAAAGCAGACTGCCAGGTTTTTCTCCCATGGAGTGACTGGTGGGTTTGAACAGCTGACCTTCCAGTGAGCAGGCAAACATCTGAAACACTGCGCCACAGGAGCTCCTTCACTCACGGAGTACGTAAGCAAGGGATGTCTGAGGACCGCCGCTCCATATCCTGTGCCTGTTTCTAGTCTACCTTTACAGAGTTTCCTTCTAGGGAGGGAGTGGAAGTCAGTGTGAAGTAGAAAGGACCAGGCTGGGAACGGAGGTGAGAGAGAAGCACATTGCTGGCAGAGACACGAGCAGGAAACAGGCTCTGAGGTGGGGACGCCCGCAGATGTGGGTGAGGGCCACTTGTGCCAGGTTGAAGAAAGGAGCGGAGGTCGAGTGTAGTTGGACATAAACTTGGATAGGCAACGTGGCAGTGAGGCCAGGACTGTTTTGAGGTGGAGACTGGTCAGAATTGCCTGCGTGGGACTCAGCCGACCTGGATCAGGTGGGGAAAACGTATGGTCAGTGAGGCCAGATGCTAGCGTGTGGCCCTGGACGCCAGGCTCACTCAGGAGGGGGGCGGCCTTCCATAAGCAGTAGGAGCCCCTGCTTAACATGACTGGGGCGGGCAACAGTGCCCCTGTGGCCCTGGACAGCGCCACCGCATTGTCCTCCCCCTCCCCGCAAAGCAGCTGGCTGCCAAGGCTTAGGGGCAGAGCCATGCAGGTGTTCTGTGGTAGCACTAGTCCATGTGTTGTTTGGGGGTCTCGCCTGCTGCCACCTCGGACATGTTTGCCATTCCCTAAGCAGCGCGCGTGATCACCTGCTGGGATCAACCAGGCGATGCACCGCGTGCTGGGGCTGACTGGTGATCTTTGTTTCCACTTCACCAAGGACACGCCAGGAAGGAAAGGCATTATGTCATCAAAGCCCTACCTCATTGGCTGGCCATTTCCCAGGGGGCGGGTTCCCTTTCCAGTTGCTTAGTTCTCCTAAGTGTTAATATGCCCCACCGGGGCACATCCTGTCGCTTCGCGTTCCAGAGCCAATGCCTCTGATGTCATTAGGCTACGGCAAGACAGTGAGATCACACTGTGCTGGTAAATTTCAGTTGACAGAAAGGATGCACCTTAGCGGAAGCTGCCCCGAGCCTCCTGTTTCCCCTCGAAGGCAGCCGTTTCGATTTTGCATCACGATGTTACATTAATTCCGAATGCAGTATGCATGAGGGACAGGGATAATGAAATTGTGACACTAGCGCTTCTATTTAGTGTCCTATAAAATAGGAGGCAAATGAATTGGTCCTGTCCCTGCGTTTTATCACAAAGCTTCGATTTACGGTTCCTGCAAGGATGGGTGGCTGCATGCTTATGAGTTTCAGGTGCCCTCTCAGTTCTCATTATCTGCCTCATTTCTTGAAGCTTAATACGGAGCCGATTTTTTTAAAAAAAAGGTCTTACATAATTACGTTAAAGAAAAGGGGGGTGTTGTCACAATTTCTTTTCTCTAGACTTGAATTTGACGTTCTTTTTAGATGAAAAGAGTGGAGATTAATACCTCTCCCTCCTCCCCCCTCTTGGGAGTTGAAAAGCACTACAATTCCAAAGTTATAGTTCGCAGAATTCATCAAACAATCCCAACCATTGGGGGGTGGGGGTGGGGGGCGAGGGATGGTCCGGGATAAAATTCCTTTGAAATTTTGTTAAAGTAGTCACCGGGCATATGCGTAAGCAACACTCTTAATGGGCCCTTGACATTGCATTTCCAAGCACACGTTTAGTGAAATGACGAGATGGTGAAGGGAACCCGAGTGCTGGTGTCAAAGACTAAAGGCCTTGGGTTCTGAAAGAGTAACAAGGGCGTCCTCTAGCGATAGCGGCTTTCCTCCCTCTGAGCCAGTGTCCAATCACCTGCACGCACTCTTGGGGCTGGCTGGGGGGAGCATTGCCCTGCCTGCCACCTCCTGACCATCGAGGTGTGGGGTTGAGAGGTGTGCTGACTTTTCTGTGGAGTCAGTGCCAGCTCAGGGGACCACATTTTGTGTCAGAATCAAACTGCACGCCGTAAGGTTTTCAGTAGCGGAGTTTTCAAAGGCAGATCGCCAGGCCTTTCTTCTGAGGGGCCGCTCACCAGACTTGAGCCACCAGG
Source organism: Echinops telfairi (assembly GCF_000313985.2). Lineage (NCBI taxonomy): Eukaryota > Metazoa > Chordata > Mammalia > Afrosoricida > Tenrecidae > Echinops > Echinops telfairi. Next base: position 7,203,422 of record NW_022106084.1, read on the forward strand.
TGACCCTTCAGTAAGCTAACAGCCCAAATTTTACATGGCTCTCCTTGGGAGTTATACACCCAGTAGCTTCACATTCTGCTGCCATAGTTAGGTTTCTGTGCCAACATGGCACCCGTAGAAACCTGTGGGTGGAGGTTAGCCTGTCAATCAGGTCACAGTTTGATGACCTTTTTTGGAGGCAAGATGGGAGATAAATGATTCTCTGAGGCCGGCTCTTTCCTCTTTCTCCCTGGTGGTCAGACTAACACACTGCCTGAGTGAGCTGCCCTGCCTGCACACGTAAACTGTGCTACCTGTGGGCCAAGCCAACCCAACCCATGAATCGCGGCACTGTGCCATCCTGTTCCATACCCGTGGTGCCACCCGATCTTGCCATGTCTGCTGCTGGTAGGCCACTCTGCTTGTCTTGCCACCACTCCAGATTCCACACCTCCTGCCAGGGACTTTGCATTACCACACTATGAGGCTCCACTGTGACCTGCTTTGCGGTGTTACTGGTTATGCCTCAACATCTCACCCCCACTTCTGTCTGTTTCCGTGATCTTGGGGGCCACTGGCCACCGTGAGTTGGAAGAACCTTCAGCATATTAACTGTCCCAGGAAAGTGAGTTGAACAGAGTCTCTGTTCTGCTGTGAGGATTAATTAAGCGGTTGTATCCCTTTTTGCTATATAAACCTATGAAGATAATCACAAGTGTCCTGGAGAACCCTGCCTAACACACATTCCCAGCCATCCAGGGAAGAAAGATCTCAGGAGGCCTCATAGCGTTTCCCTCACTAAGCGGGAACATGGGGAAGAGCAGGATGCTTATTTTCCTCTCACTCACCTCACCCACATGCTGGCCTCTCTGAATGCAAGCTCAATTCACTACAATGATGCCGTAAGACAGTCTTCAATGCATTTTTATCACATGGATGTTGATGCAAGGGTGGTGATAAAATGCCTCTTGGAGACCACTTCTGGCTGCAGTAGATTGGCTGTGTCAATCTATCTCGTTGAGGGCTTTTCTTTCAGTCTGTCTGTCAGTCTGTCTGTCTTTTTCAAGGTCCCTGTACTGTACCAAGTATGGTGTCCTTTTCCAGTGACTGGTCTCTCCTGACAACATATCCAAAGTACGGAAGAAGAAGTCTTGCCATCCTTGCCTCTAAGGAGCACTCTGGCCGTACTTCTTCCAAGACAAATTTGTTTGTTCCTTTGGCTGTCTATGGTACTTTCGATATGCTTCTCCAACACCACAATTCAAATGCATCGACTCTTCTCTGGTTGTCCTTGTTCAATGTCCAAGTTCCACACGCATGTGAGGCACTGGCAAATACTCAAAGGCTTGGGTCAGGCTCACCTTAGTCCTCAAAGGGCAAGGAGAATCCAACTCTAAAGCAGCACAAGGTCGAGGTCAGCACATGGCAGAGGTCAGGCATGCCTCCACTCTCCATCCTTCTTTTTCCCTGTTGAGATGCCAACTGTTCTTAGTTTGACACTACTTCTCCACTGAGTTCAATAATCCATTCTGGTGGTGACACAAAAGTCTCAGATAATACTCACGATTATTGGAACTTGTTAGGGAAGTCCATAGCTCACCACAAATCAGGTTCAGAAAACATTAACAATAGAATCTTTTTTTTTCACAGCAACACCTCTTCTCAGCCAGTGGTCAAATCTCTCTCTGGTCCTCAGCCTCTCCATCACACGGTCCCTTGGCCTCTGCCAGGAAGCCTGTCACTCTGTCTCATGGTTTTGGTGTTCCCTGTGTGCTCCGCCTCATGGACTGAGCCCTGGTCCCCTGCTCTGCCTCATGGTCTCATTGCTGCAGCCTCCAGTGCCTCTACCACCTCAGACAGGGATCTCATATGCACTCCACTGGGGGTTCATCTTTCTTGGCTGTTCTGAGGTTTTTCTGATTCCTGACTCTGAGATGACTCTCATACTCAGAGGAATGATAACTGACCGATCCCCTCTTTGGATGGTCCCACCCAATCATTTGTGGGAGTTACAAAGACACAGATAGAAGAGCCGGAAGTAAGTTGTCCCCCCCCCCCACTTCACTACGCATCACGATGTTACATTAATTTTTTAGTTTTTATTTTTAATTTTAGTTCCTGAATGTCAAAGGCCAATATGGTATTAAAAGCTCGGCATTAGAGTGATACTGGGTTTTTTCCCTGGTTTTGGCATATACTGGCTATATGACTGGTTAGTGAAAATTTTCTGAGTCTCAATTTACTTTTCTGTGAAATTAGAATAACACACCTCATAAGCTTCTCTAAAGGTCTCTTCAGAGAAACAAAACCAGGACACTTATGATTTTATATATATATTTATACATCTATCTATCTATATATATGTTTATACAGCAAGAGGAATATGACAGCTATAAAATATATATATAGGTTTATACATATATATATATACAGATATATATATACATGTATAAACCTATATATGTGTTTATACAGCAAGAGGAATATGACAGCTAATTTGTCCACACAGCAGTAGAGAGGGTTCAGTTTAACTCACTTCTGTGGAACAGTTGATATATTGGAAGTCCTTCAACTCATGTGGGCTGCCGGGTCTAAGGTCAAGGAAGAAGAAAGTTGAGTCTTCCTTTGGGCAAGGCAAGCAGAGTCTGCCCACAGGCAGCAAACAGCAGGGTGGGTCACCAACAGTCATAGCTCAGGAGCTTAGCGAAGCAGGCCTGGATGAGACATCCAACACAATCTATGCAAGGCGGCAGGATCCACCAGCCTCAAGCTCAAGTGATGTACACACCAGCAGTGTAGCGAAGCAGGTCTTGAAGGCGCTTCAAATTTAGCAACATGATCCATGGGTTTGCTTGGCCCACGGGTAGTATAGCTCACAGGTTGAGGCAGACAACTAGCTAAAGCAACAGCATGCTCCAGTATGCTCTGATCACCAGAGGGCAGAGAGAGGACCTTGCAGAGCCATTTATCTCTTTGCCCTCCAATCAAACTGCAACCTGATTAGTCCCACATGTTCCTATTGGCAAAGTTGGCACAATAAACACAACTATCACTGTTCACCCCTTGCCAACTTGGCACCTGTACACAATTCTTTAGTCATATATAATTTCAAGATATTAATGAAATCACACTCACACCTAACATCACAAATTGATCATATGTAAATGAAAACACACTGACTCTAATTATATTTGGTACATTGTACATGAACAAAGGAAAGAGATTCAATAAGCACATATAATGAAGAAATGCTGACAATCACAAACCTCCTTTTGCAAGTGACCTCATGGTCATAACTGATAGGTAGAACTACCTTCTTCTACTACCCATTCTGTATTACCTATGCCCATGGTCAGCACCTCAGCTGGTCATGGTTCTTTGCCTAGTGGGGTGACCCAGACCTTCATTCCTGAGGGGTCTGGGTCATTAGATGTCCTACCAGGATTGGGTTGCTTTAGTTGACCATTTACTTTAATTACAGGGAATGGTAGTATTAAGAGATGGCCTAGGGGATCTCCTAGATTCCAGACATATTCTTCTTTACCTCCATTATGTAGCACCAGTCCAATTTCTCCTTGGTAATCAGGATCAATCACACCACTCAGTACTGCGACACCCTTCCTGGCCTCTTGATCCAAAGGCATGAGAAGCCCAAAGTGGCCAGGGGGCATTTTCAGCTGCCAGTTCAGTGGAATCCGTGCTGTGTTTCCGGGTGGGAGAGTTTCTTCCTTCGGGACCAGGACCTCCAGGCCTGAAGAGCACAGGGTTGCTGGGACAGGAAGCAAAAATGCTGCAAGTGGATCACTAGGAGTAATAGTAAGTGGTGCCACACCAGCTTCCACCCCTTGATTCCTGGTCCCATGAATTCTGGCTATTGGAGACACAGCACCATATATTGGCCGCTGGTTTAGAGCACATACAGCTCCCTGGAGAATACTGCCCCAGCCCCGCAAGTTGTTGCCACCTAGTTGGTGCCGTAATTGTGTCTTTAGGAGGCCATTCCATCGGTCTTTCAAGCCAGCTGCTTCAGGATGATGAGGAACATGATACGAACAGTGGATTCCATGGGCATGACCCCACTGCCGCACTGCATTTGCTGTGGAGTTCCTTGATCTGAAGCAATGCTATGTTGGATACCATGCCAGTGGATGAGGTATTCTGTAAGTCCAGGAATGGTAGTTTTGACAGAAGCATTGTGTGCAGGGAAGGCAAATCCATATACAGAGTAGGTATCTACATGAGACATGATTATCTTTACTTTCATGGCCCATTCAGAGAGGTCTATCCACATACCTCTTCCCCACACCTCCTTGTCACCAATTTTCCAATCATGGTCCTTCCAATTCCCTGACCATCCAGCCATGCCGTTATCCACAGCCCGTGAATCAGTATACGGTCTCACATCTGGCCATTTCTCCTTCCAGGCTACTGGACAGCCAGGTCCACTGCTCGAAGTTCTGCCCATTGGGAGAATATCCCTTCACCACTGTCCTTTAGGGAGATCCCAGAAAGAGGCAGTAGTGCTGCTGCTGTCCACTTATGAGTGGTACCTGAATATCATGCAGAGCCATCCGTAAAGCAAGCATGCATTTTCTGTTCTTCAGCTAAATTATCATGAGGAACTTCCCAGGAGGCCAGAGGTGCAGACTGGGAGAAGGAAGGTAATGTGACAGGAGGGGAGACTGTGGACATTTGGGCCACTTCTCCATGCAGCTTACTTGTCCCTTCAGGTCCTGCTTTGGCCCGATCTCATATATACCACTTTCATTTAATGATGGGGTGTTGCTGCGCACATCCAACTTTATGACCCTGTGGGTCAGACAATACCCAGTTCATAACAGGCAGCTCAGGTCTCATGGTGACTTGGTGGTCCATGGTGAGGCATTCAGTCTCCACCAAGGCCCAGTAACAAGTGAACAACTGTTTTTCAAACAGGGAGTAGTTGTCTGCCATGGATGGCAGGACTTTACTCCAAAATCCCAATGCGCTATGCTGTGATTCACCAATAGGGGCCTGCCAAAGACTCCACACTGTATCTCTATCTATGACTGACACCTCTAGCACCATCGGGTCAGCTGGATCGTAGGAACAAAGCAAAGCAGCTTGCACAGCAGCCTGAACCTGTTGAAGAGCCTTTTATCTCTTTGTCCTCAAACGGTGACCTGATGAATCCCACATGTTCCTATTGGCCAGGTTGGCACAATAAACCTAACTATCACAGCTTAGCGGGACACCATTGACTGGGGGAGGGGAGAGTTTCTTGATTAAACATTTGGTCTATAGGGACCAAATAGACCATTCCCTAGCTTGTCGTGCATTCTTTCCAAAAATTGGGACTTTTAAAAAATGCCAAAAATCGGGACTGTCCCGCCCAAAGTGGGACGTCTGGTCACCTTATGTATGACTGGAGTGAGAGAATGTAGATGCCTAGCACAGTGCCTGAGACAGAAGGCAAACTCTCTGCTGGCAAATAGATTCTGACTCACAAAGATCTTATAAGAGGGCGGAACTCCTCCTGTGGGTTTCCAAGACTGTAATCTTCATGGGAGGAGACTGCCTCATCTTTCTCCCATGGAGCAGCTGGTGGGGTCAAACCACTGACTTTGTGGTTAGCAGCTTAGTGCTTAACCCACTGCACCAGCAGGGCGACTGCCTGGAACACAGTCAATACTAAAAATATTTAAAATTTATTTTTATTACTAACATCACTGCTGTTAAAATTTGACCCTCCATGGAAAAGCTCTGGGCTGCCGGATCCCTTTCTCTCTGCAAAATAATGCAGACAGGAGGGGCTGGGGTGGAGAAGGAGCTAACTTATGATCTTCACTAAAGGCGCCCACCGCTATAGTTTGGTTGGGTCAAGCCTGCTATAAATCCACTGGTGTCCCTGTGAGCAAGTCGTAGCAGGCCGCCAACTTTCTATGAGGCAGAAGGGCGCCAAGTTCTGCAGAGGAACAGTGAGGTCTCTCTTCTAGGGCTCTACCAGCTGCTCCTGGTCCCCCACAGTTGCTGCAGTTTTCTGGAATTGGAAAACAGTCCATTGAACTAGCCTTATAAAGGGCAGACCATTTCCAATCCTTAAAAAGAAAAACTCCGAAGAAGTGTTACAGAATGTTTCGGCTAGAGACAGAAGAGGCTCAGATGATTCTGGTAGGTCAAGTTAAGTAAGCCACAGCCTCTTCTCCCATCCATCAATTCACACAACTGGTTCAAGGGATGAGGAGCGCTGGCAGGGAAGCGGACTCAGCGGAAAAAGCTTTCCAGAGCAGTGCCCCACCCAGAAGCCAGGATGTCCTGGAGAAAAGGCCTTGTGGCTAAGGTTTGGAAAATTCTAAGGCTCAAGAAACCCTGGGTTGTCAATCTTCTAACTGCATGTTGCTGGGGAATGCCTTACTTTACAAGCAAACTGAGGCTCGTCTCCCATGGTGTCGGAGAACAGCCCCAGCTCCATAGACAGCAGGTGCGAGCAGAAGCCAGGGGCCCTCCGAGTGGGGCAGCGAGGGACTCGAGACATGCTGAGCGGCCCCTGGCTGGAGCAGCTTCTCTGGGGTGGGGGCTGAGGTCCCAGCTCGGTCAAGCCTGCCGCTTTAAGGACACGGTAAATACATACAGCACACATCTTGGGGATTCCCACAATACTTAAAGGAAGACAATTTGACGTCCGGCTGTGGTGGCTGCGAGTCATCGATTTGGATATTCATATTGATGGAATCACACGTGCATCACAGACGAGGGCAGCCTGAGACAGCTTGGCGCCAGAGACACAGAAACAAACATGTGCCCAGGATGTAGGCTGCAGGATTTAGCCCTCATGGCTCTGACTTGGCCATTCATTACCCTTCGCTAAGGGAAGCGAGAATCTCGAAAGATTTAAGCTGTCTTTTGGATGCCCACTCAGTGGAAAACTCAATCAATCATCTCATGCCGCTTTCCCTGACTAAATGACAGCGGCATTGATTGATTGATGTGGCCAGATGTTTGGCATTATGTAACAGACGTTCAGTCAAGACGGTGGCGTAGAGGGAGCTTTTCACTTGTCACATTGTTGTCCTGGTTCCTGAGGGGACGATGCTATTTGCTAGCGTTTTGAGACCATTTCACTGAGTGATTTTCTTCTCCATGCCCCCAGTGTCACTGCAGACGAGAAAGCCTTTCTTTGCCTCAGGAACTCCAAATTAGGAAAGTAGTGTGCTTCAGGAAGACTGCTCCAGACTCAACCTTGCCGGCTCCTCTTGACCTTGTGGGGCTGCGACCGAGCTTCTCTTTCTCACCTGACTCATACGCACAAAACCCTGAACCACGGGGAAAGGTTTTGCGTGAGAAAGCAGGCACAAGACGCTTAGAGATTAGACCTCACTAGAAGATACCGATAGATAGCAATAGCTTCTAGTGGTGGTTGCTGGCGTTTCCATATGTTAAGGGAGTGAGGGAGGGGGACACGAAAACCACAAATACCATGTTACAGGAAACTGCAGGAAAAACAGTCAAGTTGTTCAGGCAAATCTAGGTCTGAGAATTTGTAACAATGCTGCCAAAGTTAGAATAAGACGTTCATCACCTCCTCACTTGGAAATAATGTCTTCCCTTGGCTCCCACGAGCCCCCTCCTCTCCTATTTCTCCTCCTACCTCCCCTTTCAGCCTCTAAGCTGGTCTGAAAGCTGCCCTTCCCTGGGACTCAGTTCCTGTCACACTCCTTCTCTGGTGAGATCACTGATCTCATGCCGTTCAATGCTGCCTGGATTCTAATGACTGCCTTACTCTTCCTGGAGCTCCGGGCTCAATCACTCAGCTGCCGGATCAACATCTCCACTGGTTGTCAGAATAGCCTCTCGCCATGCCCCACTGTGAGCTCCTGGACTCCTCTCCCAAACCTCTTCCACCCACAGCCTGCCCCACCCCAGTGAGCAACACGACACATTCAGCGTTGCAGCTGCTCCGGCTAAAATAACTTAGGGTCACCACAGTGCCACCTGCCCAATCTCCTGGATCTTGTGGACGTGACCTTATTTGGAAACAGGTCTTTGCAGATGTAATTAAGTTAAGGACCTGGAGATGACAGTGTCCTGACTTGGTTGGGTGGCCCCCAAATCCAAGGACAAGCATCCAATTAAGAGGCAGAAGAGGCGAGGACAGAAAGCAGCCATAAGCCAAGGATTGCCCGGAGTCACCGGAAACTGGAAGCAAGGAATCAAACCTTCGCTTCCAAGTCCTTTTCAACTTTCCCTAACGGTACTTGTTGACGATGGGTCTCGTGCCCTTGCATCGAACCTTCTCAAGAGCCTCTGGGGAGAGGGGAGCCCTGCCGACCATCTGCCTTGGTTTCAGAATTCTGACCCCAGAGAATACGTTGCTGTTGTTTCAAGCCACGAGGGTGGACAGTAACAAATGATCCCTCACATCCAGCATGCGTGCTGCGCAAGCGAGCACACATGGAATCAGCTCTCCTTGACTTAGCTTTCTCGTGCTTCTGCTCCTCCTTTGACCCTGTTTTCAAGATATATCCAGAATTGACTACCGATTCCTACTTACTTTTTTGCCCACTTAGGATATTGTAATCTTGCTAGTCTCCCTGATTCTGTGGCCACCCTCACTCCTCAGCCCTACATAGCCCCTTCAGGGATCCTATTTACGTGAAGTCCAATCATGGTAGGAGCCCTGGTGGCAGAATGGCTTATGGTTTGAGCTCCCAACTCCAAGGTCAGCAGTTCAAACTCACTAGCTGCTCCTTGGGAGAGAGATGAGGCTTTCTGCACCTGTAAAGATGTATAGCCTCAGAAGCCCAAAGGGGCAGTTCTATCCTGTCCTATAGGGTTGCTCTGAGTCAATGGCAGTGTGTTTGGCTTTTTGGTTTGGATCGTGGTTCTAGCTACCATCTCAGAATAAGAGCCTCACCTCAGTTAAAAGGGCCTCATGATCTGGGCTACTCCTGTTGCTTCTCTAGCCTCATTTCACTCCATCTCTGCCTTGCTTACTCTACAGCCAGTCGACCCTTTCCTGTGCCTTGGATACATCTATGGCATTTCTGCCCCAGGGCTACCATCTAGGCTTTCCCTCTGATTTGAAACCCTCTTCCCCCAGATGCCCATGTGGCTAAATCCTGCTCAGTGAGCTCTTCCCCAACCACCCTACTTAAAATTTCAACCCTAAACCACTCAGCATTCCCTTCTACTTACTTATTTTTCTCCATGGCTCTTCTTCCCACCTGAATACCACATGCTGGCATTTGATCTGTTCATTGTATTGATGGTATTTCTCCACTGATAGGTAAATGAAACCCTGGTGGTGCTGTGGGATAGTATTGGGCTGCTAATCACAAGGAGGGTGATTCAAATCCACCAGCAGTTTATGAGAGACAGACGATGCTGTTTGCTCCTTGAAAGAGGTGCGGTGTCAGAAACCCTATATGGGGTCCCTGTGAGTTGGAATTGACTAGGTAAGGGGCTGGCCAGCCGTTGAGATAGAAGGGCCAATCCTGTCCCTGAGAACATGATCTGAGAGCCATAAATATATTTTTAGAAACCATGAAATCATCCTTTCCTGAATCATATCCTTTAAAATTTTTCTATTTTACTTCAGAGCCACATGTACATACTGGAAGAACCACATCTGGGGGAAAGCTGCAGCTTGTTGACTGCTGGATGGATGAAGGTTAGGCATGGTCTGGTGGATAATGCTGTGTGAGATTCCCACTGGAAGGGGCTTTAGGAATCCTTTTGTTTTCGTTGTTCACAGCTGTGGTAGTTAGGTTTTGTGTCAATTTGGATGGGCCAGGGTTTTCAGTAGTTTGGCATCAATCCTCATGATGTGATCTAACAATATAATCAACCCCATGATGGGGTCTAGCAATGTAATTAATTGTGAGAGCAGTGAGTAGCTGTGGTGGGGTGTAGCTTCTTGGTCAGCTAACAGCCTTGATGCAATTGGAATAAAGGCTCCTGGGGGAGGGCCGGTAGGCAGTTCCTCTTTGTGTTAGACCGGTTGACTAGGGAAACAAATCCAGACACACTCCTACATGTATAAGAAAGAGCTTTATATCAAAAAGTAATTGTATATGAAGAAAACATCTCAGCCTAGTCCAGATCAAGTCCATAAGTCTGATGTTAGCCCATAAGTCCAATACAAGTCCATAAATTCCTCTTTAGACTCACTCAGCCACTTGCAATGATGCAAAATGCAGGAAGATCACAGGCCAGTGGGTGCAAAGTCTTGTGGATCCCGTGGTGGTGGAAGCATCTCCAGGGCTCTCACAGGTCTCAACATGTTTCCGTGTGACCTGTCAACAGGAAGGTGAAGCAGGGAGAGTGTGGCCTGCCTCCAGGGAGAAAGAGAGAAGGACAGGCTAAACTCAGCCCACACATTCCTATGGGAGCCACGTTGGCACAGAAAACCTAACTGTCATAGCCCACCCCTTCCCTCTTATACCTTCAAGTTGACATGAGATTATATAACTACTACACTCTTCAAGCAAACTACATGGGAGAGCCTCACTTCTGTTGGCTCTGGATCCTTCATCAGTTTTATTGACCCGTCATATTGCCTGCCGATTCCAGGAGCCATAAGCAGACTGCTGACTTTGGGCTCATTCAACTGCCTCCTCCAACCTGTGGTCTTCCAGTTTCCGGCTCAGCAGCCCCTCTAGCTACATGAGTCAAGAGAATCCTTCAGCTCTCCAGCTCATCCAATGTCTTAAACTGCACTGGTCTTATCCTCTTCTATAACTCTGCAAGCCATTTCTCGATATAAATCTCTTTCTCTATGCACACACATTCAAATGTCACTGGGTTTGTTTCTATAGAGAACCGAGCCTGTTACAATGTGTGGAATCTATGCCTGAATGACTGAAATCTAGCCTCTCGTGTTGAGCCTGGTAAGTGCTCAATACATATTTGTTTGATGAATAATTGATAAATCGCACAACTTCAGCACTGGGGCCTATAGAAATAAGTGAAACAAGATGGTATATCTTATCTGCTATCTTACGCTCCCTCATCTTCTAAAGACAAAGAGAGAGAATGTGTGTCATCAAAAGCTGGACTTTCAGTCCACAGCTATTCTTCCACTCAGACTCCCTGAGATCATTAAGTCTCCTCATCACATCCACTGCCTGGTCCAGCATCGGGTAAGTCACTAGACTTTGTTCCAGGCTGGAGTTGGAGTCTCCTTAAGTTCTTGTTCCCTTGGTGTTCAGTTAATCAGCTTTTCTGGACTTACTGCAGTTCCTGGGTGATGCAAATGGTTAACATGCCTCACTACTAGCTGAAAGGTTGGAGGTTCAAGCCTACTCAGAGATGCCTCAGAAGAAAGGTGTGGTAATCTTCTGAAAGATCAGCTACTGGAAACTGCTCTGATGCATGTGTGTCAGCTTTGACTTCTTGGCCACTGGTTGGTCCCGGGCTTCACTAGACTTGGCCCTTCTGCTGAAACCAAAGAGGGGACCATGTAAGTTTTCCACTTGGAGGCAGCCCTGCCCCTGCCATGGCCCTGCCAGTGCCCCCACACATAGGGCTTTTAAAGGGCTGTGTGCCATTTGAATGGGTATAATCATCTCTGTAGATTCTCAGACTTAACTCAGATGTCAGGAACTCCATTAGACCAGATGTATGTTTCGTTCATAGTGAAATTTATTCAAGTGATCCTTCCGGTTTAGATAGGAAAACAACAACAACAGCAACAACCAACTGGAAGAACAAACCCCAGAACACACCCAAGCCAAACTCATTGGCATCAGGTCCACCCAGACTCACAGCAGCCCTGTAGGACAGAGGCGAATGCTCTCTGTGGAATTCTGCGGCAGAAAACATCATCTTTCTCCTGTGGGCAGCTGATGGATTCGAATCTCCAACCTACATGCCATTTATGCAGAGGTGATGAAACAGCCAAAGAACAGCTGTCCTCAGGTCCAGAGAAGGCTGGCTATTCAGTAAGAATTTGGAATATATGAGGGGTACCCCCCCAAACCTGGAATCACGCTGGGCAGAGCGAAACTTTCACAGTACACATTTTCCCCCCACTAGGCAAGCATTGAGCAACTCACTCTGAGTTAATGCACCCAGTGGTGTCTTCTGGAAAGGTTCTCTCTGGTCACAGAGAATTTTTTTCTGAGAGCAGTTTTTGTCGAGCCTCATTTTTTTGTGATGGCTGATTTCAGAGAGCAGCGTGTGGCTGTGCCATTTGTTTCCTGCTCGAGGAAAACTGCTGCCGAAACTGTTGTGATGTTGAACACAACTTACAAGGACAGCACTACGGGAAAGACTCAAATGTATGAGTGGTTTTCTCTTTTCAAAAGAAGTGTAAAGTTGACTGGCGACAAACCTCATCCTGGACATCTGTCAACCTCCTGAACAAAGGAAAATGTTGACTCGTAGTGCATTTGGAGTTTGTTCCACCTGTTAATCAAGCTTTCTAGTTAGAGGTTCTGAAAGATTGCGTAGCAGTGTGCAACGAAAAGGCCTGATTTGTGGCAGATTGGGGACTGGTTTTCCCACCATGGCAATGTACCTGCTCACACAGTCATTTCAGTGCGCCAGTTTTTGGCAAAGAAGAATATGCCTCCTTTGCCCATGCACCTTACTTACCTGGCCTTGCTCCACGCAACTTCTTTTTGTTTCTGTGAGTGCAGAGGGACATGAATGGACAGCAATTGGATGGCATAGAAGAGGTGAAGAAAAAAACAAGGGAGGTGGTGTCAGCCATCCAAACACACGAGTTTCAAAAATGTTTCCAGGAATGGAATCACAGATTTGACAAATGTTTTAAGTGTAATGGAGAGTTTTGTAAATACATAGCTTTGAAAAAGAAATTCCTTTTTGGGGGCTACCCTCTCATATATAATTGAGAATCTAAATAATCTATCTACTTTTTCCTTATTTATTTCTCTTTCTTTCCTCTTGTGTGCCCAGCATTGTTTTAAGGGTTTCAAAAAATTGATCCACATTAATTATTATTTTTTTAAGTTGACAATTTTATTTTCATGTCACAATACAAACACAAGTTATTTTGTTGTGTTTTATTATCCACAACTCCACTCTAAAAGCAATTTCCTTTTTCATAGAATGAGCGGGCGAGTCTTTCACGTGGTGCTGTTAGAAGACACCCCATGTCACAGCATCACGATCTCCTGGTGAAGTGGTACAAGTCATATGCAACTGATATAGAGAGCCTCCCTCTACCGCTACCTGTCTCCTCCAGTCATTCCGGCTGAGTGGGCACCATCATTAGGTGGGTGGGGGCTGCATCATTGGGGTCACAGGCATCATTGGCATGTGGCATCCCATGGGTGGCCTCATCCCAGGAACAGATCCCACTGGCATCATTCCAGGAGGAGACGGGCCCATCATTGGAATCATGGGTGGGCCCCTCATAGAGGGTGCTGGCATCATATCAGGGTGAGCAAGACTCAGGAGGCTGGGGGGAGGTGGGGTCATCGTTCCTGCTGGCGGAAAAGAGAACAGAGTAGGCGTTACCTTGTTGAAAGGCAGCCCTTACTTTGCCGATCAGGCGATCAGGCTCTGGGCTTGCTCGTGCATCTACTCCTGACAGTCTTTCACATTCGTTTTGTGTTTCCTACCACTGCATTTCTCACGGGTGGAGAGCCTTGCGTGAGGCATGGATCACAGTAGTCAAAACTTGGGCATGTTGCTCGGCCATTCATATGCTACCCATTTTAACTTGAAGAGATAGGTACTGTAGTTATCATCTTCAGTGTGCAATGTTCACCTGCATATGAGGCAATGGAAAGTACCATGGCTTGAGTAGGTGCACGTTACTCTTCAACGTAACATCCTTGCTTTTCAATATTCTCAAAAGGTCGTGTGCAGCAGATTTCCTCAATGGAATGCATCCTTTGATCTTCCATAGGCATTGATTGTGGCGCCAAGCAACATGAAATCCTGGACCATTTCAATCTCTTCTTCGTTTATCAAGATGTTACCTATTGGACCCGTTGTAGGATGCTGGTCTTCTTTACGGTGAGTCACAAACCATATTGAAGGCTGCTATTCTTTTTCTTCATCAACAAGTGCTTCAAGGCCCCCTCCCTTTCAGCAAGCAAGGTTGTGTCATCTGCATACCACAGGTTGTTAATAAGCCTTCCTCCCATCCCGGTACCACATTCTTCCTCAGACAAGCCAGCTTCTCTGATGATCTCCTCAGCGTACAGATTGCACAATGACGGTTAGAAGATGCAACCCTGACCCACACCGTTCCTTTCATTCTGTTTGCACAACTGCCTCTTGATCCCTGTACAAGTTTCCCATGATCACAGTGAAGTGTTCTGGAATTCCCATTTTTATTAAGGTTTCCCATAGTTTATTATGGTCCACACAGTCCAATGCCATTGCATAGTCAGCAAAACACAAATCAACATCTTTCCAGTATTCTCCTCTTTGAGCCAATACCCATCAGACATCATCACTGATATCCCTTGTTCTGTGTCCTCTTCTGAATCTGGCCTTAGTGTCCTGCTGCAACCGTTGTTGGATGATCTTCAACATTTTACTTGCATGCGATATCACTGATATTGTTCTGCAATTTGAGCATTCTGTAAGGCCACCTCTTTTTGGAATGGGCACACATGGGTCTCTGCCAGCCAGTTGGTCAAGGAGCTGTCTTCCAATTTTCCTGGCATAAATGAGTGCTCCCTGTGCTTCATCAGCTGATTGAAACATTTCAGTGGGTATTCCATCAATTCCTGGAGCCTTGTTTTTGGCTGATGCCTTCAGTGCGGCTTGAATGTCTGTCTTCAGCACCATTGGTCCTTGCTCATAAGCTACCCAGCCCCCACCCAAATGTGGCATGTTGACTCGTTCTTTTTGATACAGTGGCTCTGTGTATTCTTTCCCTCTTCTCCTGATGCGCCCTGCATCACTGGATAGTTTGCACTGTCAAGATTGCCATTCCAGGCGTGGATTTTGAGCTCTGTCCGTTTAAGGTATGCCAAGCACACTCTTCCCTTTTGGTTGTCCAATTCTATGTCTCTTGTTTACTTGACGGATACTATTTTCAAAGACCTTCCGTCTAAAGGAGGTCAAAGGAGCAAGGATGTGGGCACCATCATAATTCTGGAGGGACCCCGTCTAATCCACAGTCCCTGCACACTCGCACCCTGGCAAGAATCAGCTGCATCTTTCCGAAGGTAGTGGCCTCTTTAGGTCTGCGCTGGCTATTTTTGGTAAGAAGCAGAGTGGGGATGTCGGTGTCCTGCGGGTCTTTACAGATGCGCAGTGGTGGAGCAAATAAACAAGCGCGGATCTGGATGTACAGGGCGAACCAGACGAGAGTGGCTGACATTATAAAAGAGCTCTTTGATTCGGAACAGCGAAGCAGCGTCCCGCTCCCTGACACAGCAAGCTCTCTCTCTGGGTAGACGGCGGAGTCAGAAAAGCCTCACACCCAAGTGCTGGAAGCCGCTGGCGTTTGGTGATCCATCAGACAGGAAGGTAAATTCTGGCTAAGATGACGATGCCACGGTGAGAGAAAACGAATTTCGTCTATCCCCTCCCTCCTTTCAAATCATCTTAAAATGACACGTTGAAAAACACATCCTTGGCCCAAAGCTGAGCAGACTCATCCGTGCAGCTGCCGCGTGGTACAGCCTGGCGTGGCAAGGCACCAAAAATGAGAAGCAGGAGATAGTGTAGCTGTCAGCATTTTCACGGTGAGCCCGCGTGCCGACACCCAGAGGAAACCCAGAGCGCCTCAGTTACAAACAGGAGACGCGCCATTGTTTCCTGTCTGTGGGGTGCTAAAGACAAACAGCTGGTTTCTCAGCCACAATATAGGTTTGAGGGCTTTGGAAAGGCCTGCAACCCCTCAGTGATTATAAGCACTCAGTGCCAGTCTCTGCTGGTGGCAGAGTGGATTAGGAGTTGGCCAGCTGACTATGAGGTCAGCAGTTCAAATCCACGCACTGTTGGTGGGGAAAGAGAGGAGGCTTTCTGCCCTGGCTATGAGTTAGAATGGATATGTGACAATGCGCTTGCATTTTGAGAACACACAATGCTAGTTTTCTAGATGCTAATAAACGTTGACCATGAAAACCATGATGATTGGAGGGAAAGTATAAACATAATCTGAAATTTTGCATCCCCAAGAAAAATCTTACTATTTGAAAACCACAAAATCAAAAGAGACCCCTGCAGTCTTCAGAGGCTGTGTGCCTTCAGGGCCTGTGGGCTTTGTGTAACTTTTACCGCCTTCATGGTTAAGTGTATAATTCCAGTAGATTTCTCTTAACGCCAAGGATTTAATGAGGAAATCCCCCGCAGCTTCAAGTAACTAGATTTGGATCAATCCCGACAGATTCAAACATGAGACAATTAATTCCAGACACCAGAGGGCACCAAAGCTCAAGATGATTATATATACACATATATACACACAGACATATACAGTAAACCACAGGGTCACAGTATCAGGGATTAGAAAAAAAATCTTTAAAAGGTCATTCCTGTGGGTTTTAGACAAGACCTCACCTGATTATTTCAAGGACTGCGAATGTTTCTTAATGGGAAGAAGATCTCTTTTTATTTCATAGCGCGGTCTATTATTTCACAGCTCTGCCAGTCAGGAAACTCTCCATACCAGCTCCTGTATGATGTCGTTGCACACCTACTACGTGTCAAGCCTCGGGGAAGCCAGGTGCACCCGAAACACAAAGTTCCTGCCCTCGTGGTCCAGAAGGGAAGATTGATTTACACCAGTCCTTACCATCAAGCCTGATTTGTTTGTTCTGTGGACGGGGCAGTCCCACGGCTTTGGGAGCAGCGGACAGGGGTCCTGACCCCATCGACAAGGTCAAGGAAGGCATGTTAGTTTCCTGTGGCTGCTGTGATCAATCACCACAATGTGGGTGGCTGTAAACAACAGACATTATTCTCTGCACTCTGGGAGGCAGAGCCTGAAAGGGAGGTGTGGCAGGAGGCGTGGCCTGGGGCAGCGTGACCCCAAGCTCCTCCTCACGTCTGTCCATTTCATAGGAGTATGGGTACTCTCCGGATTGCGACTGGATTCCGTGCTCAAGACTGGCTGCCTTTTTTTTTTTAATTATTTAATTAAGTTATTTATTTTTTTAAAAACATTTTATTAGGGGCTCATACAACTGTTCTCGCAATCCATACACACATCAATTGTGTAAAGCGCATTTGTACATCATTCTCAAAGACTGGCTGTCTTTAAGTTTAGTTTGCATGCAAATTGGAAAGTTTCCAATAACGTCAGCCAAATGGTTGGTTTCGTATATGTGTTCCTTACAGTAAAGTGTACCTTTTATATGGTGTGCTTTTATAAAGTGTCCTTAATATAAAGTGCCTATTTTAAGTGCGTCTATTTATGTACCTATTGATGCATAAATAAACATTAAAGAAACACTTTCAGTTATGTCCTTAAACACGCCCTAAATCATTCTTAATATAATCATACAGTAATCATGTTTTGATGAGTGTAAAAAACATCCCATATGTGGTCACAAAAGTGTACATTTTGTAAAGTGTTATCACAGAGTGTACCTTTCCTAGCACAAAAGTGTACCTTTTCTAAAATGTACTTATAATACAAAGTGTACCTTTTGATGCAAACACTTTCAGATGAGTCCTTACACACTCCCTAACGCATCCTTAACATACTAATACAGTGAGGATGATGTTTGCTGCCTGTCCAAAAGGAGCCCTTCTGCTACCACAAATCATCATTTTGCCTCCAGTTTGTGATATAATAGGCTGTAGTGGACTGGTTCTAACTGCAGGTCCTAATTACTGGTTCTGACTGCTTGTACAAAATCAGATGTTGGTAACCCCATGGACTGCCTTACAAGTGGCTGCATTTAGAAACCACCCAGATAATCCTGGATAAATTCCTTCTCTCAAGATCCAGAACATATTTACACGGTTTTAGTTTCCAGAGTGGGTATAACAAAATACCACAAATAGGTGGTTTATAATAGCAGAAATGGCAGTAAGAGCCCCCAATAAAATGACCTCTAAAAAATAAAACAAAACACCCCCCACCCCACTCCCAGCCCGAAATGTATTGTCTCACATTCCAAAGGCTGAGTCCACATTCAGTGTGTCACAATGCCCCTGTTGTCACAATGCCCCTGTTGTCTTCAAAGTCACTAGGGAAAGATTCTTCCTTGTTTCTTCCAGGTTCTAGTAGCTCCAGGTGTTTCTTGATTTACAGATGCATCATAACTCCATGTCACATTGCTGTTTAATGTCTGTCTCTCTGCGTCTCTCTGCCTGTTTGAGAGGCACCTAGCATGGAAACTGCCGTCAAGAAATCAAATGACATATTGCATTGGGCAAATCTGATGCACAAGACATTTTAAAAGTGTTAAAGAACAAAGATGTCACTTGGAGGACTAAGGTGCACATGACCCAAATTACAGGATTTTCAATTCCCTCATATGCATGTGAAAGTTGGGCAATGAATAAGATAGCAGAAGAACTGATGCATTTGAATCATGAAGTTGCCAAGGAATGTTGAAAGTCCTATCTAGTGCTAAGAGAACTAACAAATCTGTCCTGGAGGAAGAACAACCAGAATGCTCCTTAGAATCGAGGATGGTGAGACGTCACCTCACATACTTTGGGCTTATTATCAGGAAAGACAAGTCTCTGCAGAAAGACATTATGCTTGGGAGAAAATCAGCAAGAAATGAATTGAGTTCAAATGGCAATGATTATTAGCATGGTGCAGAACCAGGTTGTTTCCTTCTGTGCAGAGAGTCACTACGAGTCAGAATGAACTCAAAGGCACTGTGCTACACCAGGTTGACCCGAGAAACAAATCCAGTGACACATATGGATAAGAAAGAGGCCTATATCAAGAAGTAATTGTATATCAAGAGAACATGCCAGCCCTGTCCAGATCATGTCCATAAGTCCAACACTAGTCCATAAATCTGATACTAGTCCATAAGCACCTCTTCAGACTCATGCAGCCACAGGCAATGATGTAGAATGCAGAAAGATCACAGGCTGGTGGGTGCAAAGTTGTGTGGATCCAATGGTGGTGGCCGCAACACAGGGTTCACAGCAACCAGGGTCTGCCAGCAGGAAAGGTGAAGGCACAAAGAGAGGGAAGTTCCCAGGGCCCTCTTTATGTGAAGGCCACGCCCCTAAGGAAGACCATCAGGCTGTGTAACCTGATTGACAGGCTAGACTCCACCCCTCCACTTTGATATATCAAGCCAACATAAAATTATGTACTATCGCAGGCACCTACCACAACACAGACCATCCTCAGACCTTTCATCTGAGCTCCATATAGACAACTGACCACTGGCCCTCTCCCTTTGGAGGTATGGCTTGTAAATCTTTCAAACACATTGTGGCAGTTATATAATCTGTTGTCAACTTGAGAGGAGTGTGAGTGAAAGGGTGGAATCTAGCCTGTCAATCAGGTCATAGCCAATGAAGCCTCCCTGTTTGCATGACCTTCTCCTGAGGATTCTGGGAACTCCTGTATTCCTCCTTGGAGAAGAGAGATACTCTCTCTCTCTACTCACTCCCTGGGAGGCATCCCTGTGGAGAAGACACATGGAGAGAGGCTGATGGAGCCAGACCTCTGGAGTCAGAAAAGCCACATGGAGAGCCCTGCCAGAGCTGAGATGCTTGCAATGCCACTGGATCCACAAGACTTCCCACCCACTGGCCTGTGATCTTCCTGCATTCGGCATCTTGCATGTGTTTCATGAGTTTGAAGAGGAATTCATAGATTGGTATCAGACATATGGGTTAATATCGGACTTATGGACTTGATCTGGACTGGGCTGGGATGGTTTCTCAATATCTAACTGCTCTTGTACATAAAGCTTTAAAAAAAACCATTTTATTAGGGGCTCATACAACTCTTATCACAATCCATACATACATCAATTGTGTCAAGCACATTTGTACATTTATTGCCCTCATAATTCTCAAAATATTTGCTCTCCACTT
>NW_022106084.1:7225043-7226662 GCF_000313985.2 Echinops telfairi
GTAGTGTTTTGCCTCAGTGTGGCGGGATCAGATTGGGTGCAATTCCCACACTGTGTCACCGGTGTTGACCCCTGTAGGGCTATGGGTCAGTGAGGGGTGTCATGTCTCATAGTGGGGCCAGCCATGTGGTCCTCTCTGTGGACTGGCTGCTCTAGTTGGGAACATCATCCTCAAGGCCTAGTGGGCCAGGATGTGGTCCACTGTCTCCTTCTCCCCCTTCATCTGCTCCTGTGTATTCCGATCAGATATGTTCCTCTCCCAGAGCTGCATATTCAATGATCTCCTTGAAATAAATTCTTCTGGGGGGAGGGGCAGGTATCCACATATTATTTGGGATTGGGGCTGGCCCCCAGACCTCTCCACTGGTTCCCTGCTCCAGGCCGGCATGTTGCATTCACATCTTGGAGCACTGGGTTGAAGTCTGGTCCCTCTTTCCCTGTGGAGACATAAACAATACCCCCTCCTTGGGTGGGTTAGTGCCCTGTGCCCCACTACCCATTTCTTTATTATTTTTTATTTTCCTTTCCCCATTTCCTTTTTAGTTGTCTACCATGCGTATCCCTGTATTTGGTCTGGGACCTGGCCCTCACCCCAAGAATGTTTGTATAAAGTAGCTTTTTCCCTATGCCCCTTTTGCATTTTTTTTTTTGTAAAAACTTACCTCAGCGGACTCATGTTGTACTTGTCCTTTTGTGCTCGACTTACTTGCTTAGCATGATTTCCTCCAGTTCTTCCCATGCAGCGTTGCGCTTCATACAGTTCATCACTGCTTTTTAGTGATGCTTAGTACTCCATTGTATGTATATACCACAGCTTTTTAATCCAATCGTCTTTGTTGCCCTCTGGGTGAGGTTGTTCTATGTGATAGTCTCTTATTTATGCTTGGTGAGTGTTGTTCTTCTGCCCATACTGGGTCGGCAGGGATGTTTTGTAGGGATGGGTTTCTTCTGACGTATTCTTTGAGTTTTTCCTTGTCTGCAAAGACTCTTACTTCTCCATCTATGTTGATCAATAATTTGGCTGGGTAGAGAATTCTTGGGTGTGTGTTGTTTTCCTTCAATTTTTGGAATATGTTACTCCACTTTCTCCTCTTCTTCATAGTTTCTGCTGATAGGTCTGAGCATATTCTTATTTGGGAACCTTTATATGTAATTGCTTGTTTTTCCCTAGCTGTTCTCATGATTTTCTCCTTTTCCTCAAAGTTGGATAGTTTAACTATTATGTGCCTTGGTGACTTCTTCTTGGGATTCTGTCTAGTTGGTGTTCTTTCAGCCTCCTGAATGGTTGCCTGATTTTCATTCATTAAGCTGGGGAAGTTTTCCTCCAAGAATTCTCTCACTGTTGTTGCAGATGACTTCTTTGTTGTGTCCTCCTCTGGTAAGCCAATAATTCTAGTGCTGTTCTGCTTCATAACATCAGACATAGCTCTTAGGTTTTCTTCAGCTTCTCTGATGATATTAGATTTTTGTTCACATTTGTTAAAGTCTTCTTGGCTGACCTCCAAGTCACTGATGTGGTTCTCTGCTTCCTCCAGTCGATTCTCGAGGTACATGTTTCTGCTACTGGTTTTTTGTTATTTGGTCTGGGAGCTAAGCTCCTGTATTTCCCTTTGGTGTATG
>NW_022106084.1:7228147-7232331 GCF_000313985.2 Echinops telfairi
TATGTTTCATTGTTGCTACACTACATGCTGACTGGCTTGTCTCCTCCCCGAGACCTTTCTGTAAGGGGGTGTCCTGTTACCTACAGATGGGCTTTGGGTCTCCACTCTGCACTCCCCCTCATTTACAATGATATGATTTTTGTTCCGTAAAGCTCTTTTTTGTACATACACATATGAGTATCTATAAATTTGTTTCTCTAGTCTACCCGGACTAACACACACATGTTGAAAGAAATTCTAATCAATGAATCAATTAGACTTTTCTTGAGAATGAAAAGGATTCTTGAACAGGGAGCCCTCTTCAGAAGAGATGAGCTTGTCTCATGACAATTTGATGATCTTTAAAAGAAATCATTTTATTGGGGGCTCATACAACTCTTATCACAATCCATACATACGTTTTGTGTACATACATACATTTGTGTAAAGCACATTGTACATTCGTTGCCCTCATCATTCTCAAAACACTTGCTTTCCACTTGGGCTCTTGGAATCAGCTCCTCATTTTTCATTTTTTCCCTCCCTCCCTGCATTCTATTGGCCACTTATAGCTTGGTCTAATCATTTGCAGTTGGGTACTTTCTAACTTTCTTATTTTCAAATTCTTAGTGTAGTTCTTCCCAGAATTGTCTTCATCACTGCAACAAGGGTTAAATCTTTATCAGAGATTCTGGGAGGGGTCAAGTCTTGCTCACAAATTTCTGGGACATGCTAAGCCTGGGGCCAAACAGCTACTCTTGCCAAAAGTTCTGTTTATTGAAACACTTGTCCCTGGTGGCCCTGTGGCTTCGACTAGGCTCGCTAACCACCAAGTTGTAACTGCAGAACCAGGGAGGCGGCACGTAAGTAAGCAGGGGTTTGTTCTCTTGATGAGCTCATGAAGGCTCTGTTGAGGCTGGTGTGTGCACAGCTGACCTCCTTTCTGCAGCTCATACCGATGTGGTGAGGAGCTGCCTGAGGGACTAAGGGTGCCTAGGAGCGAGGTTTGTGACATTGTACTGAGTGTTCAGAAGTTGGCCTCACCTCTCCCAGCACCAGAGAGGTTTGGTTGGCATGACCTGTCCCATTAAGTGTGTGCCACCTCGCTGTCCTTCTCCAGGGACTGATTTCTCCTGACAACATGTCCAAAGCACATGAGACGAGTCTCGCCATCTCTGCCTCCAAGGAGCACTCTGGCCGTCCTTCTTCCAAGACAGATCTGTTGGTCCTTTGAGCAGCCCATGGGACTGTCACTATTCTTGGCCAGCACCACCGTTCAAATGCATCCATTCGTCTTCCATCTTCCTAATTCCATGTCCAGGGAACAGGTTTCAGCGGAGCCTCCCGACTAAGAACAGACTGAAGAAGGAAGCAGCTGCCCACTTCAGAGGAACTAGCTGCTGCAAACTTACCCACAGCTTTGGACAGAGACCCAGGAAGAAGACAAAACAAACAAAGCAAAGGACAACATTTGAAGGCGGTCATGTCTGGGAAAGAGACAGAAAAGGGGCAGGGAGGGAGGCAGAGCAGGAGACCCAGAGAGCTCTGGACTCACAGAGACCCCGGGAGTCAGCCGAGCGCAGGCTGTGCAGTGACGTCATCTGGATGTCAAAAACAAGAGAAGAATCAAAGCACGTTTGCTGCATAATGCTCCCTCTGGGCAGTGGGTGGCTCTGGTGGAAGGCACTTATTTCTCTGGCGTGCAGAGCCAGGCGTCCAGCTGAAGTGTGCCGAATACTACGGCGGGGGTGGGGGTGGGGTTGAGGGTGCGTGTGCTCTTCAGACAGACAACTCTCTCACGGAGGGAGGCTGGATGGGGCTAGAGGTGGCGGAGTAGTGGATTTTGAGGGGGGCGGTTTGTTTTTATTTTGAAGATGGGAGAAGATGAATATGTTTAAATCCTAAAGGGAAGTGTCTACAGAAAGGGCCCCAAAGATACAAGGAAGGGCTCTTCTGCTCCTGAAGAAAGGCCTGCGATCCACTCAGGGAAGTTCCCGGCCACCGGTGCTACCATGGCTGACAACACTCCACAAACTGGTCTGCGTGGGATACCTTACCCACCCACTTCTGCCCCCAAGCCATAATTACAAACGAAATGAAACAAAACAAAGGCAACTCAGTGCCGTGGAGCCCATGCCGACTCATGGAGCCCCTGCAGGCAGGGAGAACCGCCCTGTGGGTCTCCCAGACTGTCACTGTTAGTGGGAACAGCAAGCCCTGGCTTTCTCTCTCAAAGCCACTGGTGGCTTCAAACGGCTGACCTTTCAGATCGCAGCCCAAAGTGTAACCATTATGCCCCCAGGACCTCTTGTCAAGCTGCGTTAAGATGTAGTTAATCAAATACCCGAGCAGAAAAGCAATGACCAAAAACTATATACCAGTCAGGTGTGCAGTGAATGATGGTGACGGCAGCCGGAAAAATCCACAAAGCCATCCGTATGGTACATGGAGACGGTCCTGAGTAAGAGCCGCTGACTTAGCTTCAATGTCAAACACAGCTTGTATATCATCAACTGGACCTGCGTTACCTATTCCCTGGCTCCCTTTTCTAAATGTGTATAATCCCAAACTGGTTAAATCTCCACTCCAAATGTCACAGTTAAGCCTCCTAATTAATTCCTGTCTTAAAGGAAATGGAAGCGAGTTGACGACTGTACTTCTTAGATCTCTCTGGAACTAGATACACCTCGGTCCTTGGCTCCAAACGAGAAAGAATTCACGCCGAAGCCTGGTTCGTGATTGAAGTGAGTTTTATGAAAGTTAGAAGAAGTTTCAGGTTTACACGGCACTGGGGGGGTGGGGGCTCCTCCCGAACATGCGGCCTGGTTGGAAGCTGCTCGGAGTCATGCAAAAGTGTCCCAAAGTCCTGCCAAAGCTTTCTGCGCCAAAGTTCTCTCTGTCCCTTGACTCCTAGCTTCTGCCTTTTCAATAATTCCACGGGGAGGCATGGTGGAAGACCCCTGACCGACCCCATTGGCTGAATTGAATTCACCTGGCCTAGGTGGGCCAATTCAAGTTCACGCCCACCCCTGCCTACTGGCAGGATTCCAAGCCTCTGGGCATGTGCAGTGTGCTACTCCTTTGTTCCCCTAGCTTGGCCCTCTGGGCACACATTAATGGACATTCCCAGCTCTAGCTAACCTACCTAACATACTCTTCATAATAATTTTAATATTCTTACTGAAGACCACGATTCATTTCACACACCCGCCTTCTTCATTTCCAAGATAAATCCTGCTGCTGTTATCTCTTTTGCAGTGTGTGTCTCTCTCTACTCCTTAATAAGCTTCTCTGTAAACTCCAAATGCCAACTGACTTGATAGAATCGTGTATTTGTTAAGAGCGTCTAAAGCGAAGTTAGTACTTGAACATCAGAGACATCATGTCTAAGAAGATTGTTATAATGTAACAAGATTTTCCCCCCTACAGATAATAATTTTTGCCATCCCATAAGCAGGCTAGGGTCTTCCCTTTTCCAATCTTCAGCAGAATGAAATCAGCCCGGGATGGATTTCTTTTTATAAGCAACTCCACTGGTTAGCAAGTTGCAGTTGTATAATAGAACAGCTACTACATACCATTAGGGTCAGAGTAAACCAGTCCCTGACAACATCACGGGTCCATAGGCACAAGTGTACAGTGATAATATAGAAAGATATAGTAAAGTCGTAGATGATAGGAGAGAAAGTAAAAATAAAGGAGCCAGAAACATTTTATGGTAGCATGCTCACCTCAGTCCCGCTAGGTGGTCCACATGGAGGTGGAAGGAGAGAGGAGGGAGGAGGGTTTATTTTTATATACTTAGAGGTATATATACTGATTACAGGAAACCACATGCGTCACAGGAAGGGGTTGTACCATAGGCAATGGGAGGGGACGACCTAAGGGTGTACAAGCAATAGGAAGAGGAGAGATTAGGGTAAGGTGACCAGATGTCCCACTTTTGGCGGGACATCTGGTCCTGCGTCCCACGGCCTTTTAAAAAAGTCGCGATTTTTGGAAAGAACGCACCACCAGCTAGGGAACAGTGGGAGAACGGAAAGGGAATACAGTGAACCCTCGCCACTTCGCGCTTCGACTTCAGCGGCTTCACTCTATCGCGGTTTTTGCGTAACAGCACATGCTCTGTCATTACTGCCAGATTGGCTCATACTGTACATGCTTGATGCCATAAATAATATAATAAATAATAAATGATAATTGTA
>NW_022106084.1:7233349-7235418 GCF_000313985.2 Echinops telfairi
TCTCCTCCCCGAGACCCCTCTGCAAGGGGATCTCCAGTGGCCTACTAATGGGCTTTGGATCTCCACTCCACAGACGAAAACATTTTGTAACTGTCTCTCAGACAATACACATCGTACTGCATGCTAATGCTAAACAAGTGACGTCAACAAATCAGCTATTCAGATAATTTAGGTTATTTATTTATTTCATAAATACACAAATTTTCTTGAATTTAGCAGACAGTACTCATATTATTTATATTTTATAGTGGTGGCAAAATGATATAGACCAAGCTTTTAATCAAGAACCCCCGCCCACCCCACCTCAATGATGTCCCATTTTACTAATGTTAAAATCTGGTCACCTTAGATTAGGGGTACACCTGTGACAAGATGGGTAGATCCTAGATTCAAAATGGCAGCCTAACCTTGATCATCCTTGAGCAGGCTAGACTTAGTCTCTGGGCTCTCCAGGGAAACAATCACTATCCTTATCAGTAGGGTGTGAGCCCCACCTACAGGGTCTGATTGCTCTGGATAGCTGAATGCCTTTAGGGAGATAACTTCTAAGTAGCTGAACTCACAGTTTGCTGGCAAACAGTATGACAACCTGGGGAGAAACCCTTCTGTTTCCCACACATTAGTGAGGAGTTACACTTGCCGGGTCTGGGCTAAACATTCTATAAACACATGTAATTTAAAAGTATGACCAGAGTGCTCCTCAGAGGCAAGGATGGGGAGACTTCATCTTACCTTCTTTGGACATGTTATCAGGAAAGATCAGTCCCCGGGGAAGGACATCATGCTTGCAAAAGTAGAGGGCCAGTGGAGAAGGCCTTCGGGGAGATACAGTGACACAGTGGCTGCAACAATGGGCTCCGTGTAGGAACATTGGCAAGGACGGCCCATTCTGTTGTCCTGGGGTCCTTATGGGTCAGAATTGACTCGATAGCACCTAACAACAACCACAACAACAGTTCAAATGTCACAAAACTCCATGTGATTTTATGGACTCAAATAATCTAAAAGAGCGTAGGTGTTTGCTTCATGGATACAAGCAAATAAAATGGAAAATGTGGATTGAATGTCAGTCCAGATTAAATCTCAACTACATATCATTAATGATCTGGCTGGACCCTGGTGTCATAATGATTAAGCACTAGGCTATGAACTGTAAAGTCAGTAGTTCAAACCCACTAGCCACGCCATGGGAGATAACCTGGGGATCTGTTGCCACAACAACAGTTATTGTTGCTGTTAGGTGCCATCTAGTCAGTTCCAACCCATGGCGACCCTGGGTAGAAGGAAACACTGGTCACTGCTGCACCATCCTTGCGATTGTTCCTGTGCCCCAGCCCATTGTTGTAGTTGCCATGCCACTCCGTCTCCCTGAGCTCCTTCCTCTTCTTTACTGTCCCTCTACTTTACCAAACATGATGCCCTTCTCCAGGGCTAGGCTCTCCTGACAACATGTCTAAGTGTGTAAGATGAAGTTTCCCCATCCTTGCCTCTAAGGAGCACCCTGGGTGTACTTCTTCCAAGAAAGATTGGTTTGTTCTTTTGGCAATCCATGGTGTTTTAATATTCTCCAGCACCACAATTCAAATGCATTTTTTCTTCTTTGGTCTTCCTTAGTCAATGTCCAACGTTCGTATGTATATGAGGCAATTGAAAATACCATGATGTGGGTCAGGCACACCTGAATCCTCAAAACAACATCTTACGTTTTCATACTCTAAGAGGGCTTGCACAGCCATAGAGACAACAGCCCCAGAAACCCTACTGGGAATTTCTGCTTTGTCCTGTAGAGTCAATGAGATCAGAATTAACTCGACAACCCTCAAGGACCGACAACCCAGAAGTCCTTCTGCTGTGATAAGGCATTGATCGTTGTTGTTGTTGCTGCTAGGTGCTGTCCAGTCAGTTCTGTCAGGATCC
This sequence comes from Echinops telfairi, assembly GCF_000313985.2. Taxonomy (NCBI): domain Eukaryota; kingdom Metazoa; phylum Chordata; class Mammalia; order Afrosoricida; family Tenrecidae; genus Echinops; species Echinops telfairi. Next base: position 7,235,267 of record NW_022106084.1, read on the forward strand.
TAGGTACAGCAGAACAAAACCTTTCCTGTCCTGAGCCAGCATCTCAATGATGGTCATGCTTGAGTCCATTGTCGCAGGCACTGCATCAATCCATCTTGCTGAGGATCTTTCTCTTTTTCATTGACCCTCTTTTTTTTACCAAGCGTGATGCA
>NW_022106084.1:7235745-7241013 GCF_000313985.2 Echinops telfairi
CTGTGGAAAAGCTAGCTTGCTTTTTCAATGGGTCTGGATCCTGCATCTGGCTCATTCACTGACCTCCAGTTCTTTGCATTTCAGCCAGTGGTCTGCCCTCTGATTTGCCAACGTTGAATTCATTTGCTTCTGCAGTCACAGTCTGAAATTTTCCTACCAATCTTGGGTTGATCAGCCTTGGTGGCTGCACAAGTTAGGAGCAGCCTCCAGTCTGACATCTGATCCATGGACTTAGAACTGCTACAGCTGTGTGAGCCATTTTTAAACATGTAAACTTTTCTCTCTGTTACCTACATAAACTTCACCGATTTTGCTTCCCTAGAGAACCCAGTCTAAAAATATTCCTTCTAATAACATGTCCAAAGTTCATGAGATGAATTCTTTCCAACATCACCTTGAAGGATCATTTTGGTTGGACTTCTTCCAAAAGAGATCGGTTCATTCATCTGGCTGTCCACGGCACACTCAAAATTCTATGCCAACACCATAAAATTCAAAGGCACTAATTCTTCCTCTATCTTCTTTGTGAATTATCCAGCTTTCACATACATATGAGGTGATTGAAAATGCCATGAGTTGGGAAAAACAAAGAAACAAAACCCACAGTCAGGAAGCTGGTTTGACTCCTGGTGGCTCCATAAGAGAAAGTAGCACTGCTCCACAGGTGTTCCGCGGCTGTAAGTCTGTGTGGAGGCAAATCGCCTTCTCGCTGTCCTTCAAAACAGCAGGTGGGTTTAAACTGCTAACTTTTTGGTTCGCACCCACATTGCTTAACCCACTGTGCTACTCAAACTCCTTTGACTTGGGTCAGAAAACCTTAATCCTCAAAGTGACATCTTTGCTTTAAAAACAAAGACAAAGTAAACCCCAACCCAACACAATAAAGAGATCTTCTCCGGCAGATTTCCTCATTGCCTCATAGTTTGATTTCCTGACTGCTGCTTCCATAGGCATTGATTGTGAACACAAGCAACACGAGATCCCAGACAACTTCCCTCTTTTCTTCATTCAACACGATGCTTCCTATCGGTCCTTATTGTGACGATTTTGGTTTTCTTTACACTGAGTTGCAATCCACACTGAAGGCTACAATCATTAATCTTCATCAGCAAGCGCTTCACATCCTCCTTACTTTCAGCAACCATATAGGTGTCCTCAGCACACTGTAGGTTGTTAATAAGCCTTCCCTTAATCCTGATGCCACACTCTTTCTATAATCCAATTTTTCCGACTATTTGATCAGCACACAGATTGAATAGATATGGTGAAAAGATATAACCTTTACTCAGATCTTTCTTGACTTTAAACCAGGCACTATCCTCTTGTTCTGTTTGCACAACTGCCTCTTGATCCATGTACAGGTTCCTTGTGAGCACAATGTTGTATTCTTAAATTCTCATTCTTCTCAAGGTTGTCTATAGTTTACTAGGATCCACACAGGTGAATACCTTGGCATAGTCAATAAAACAGAAGTAAACATCTTTCTGGTATTCTTCACTCTCATCCAAGATCCATCTGACATCAGCAATGATATCTCTTGTTCCACATCCTCTTTTGAATCTGACCTGAACTTCAGGCAACTCCCTGTCAATGGACTGCTGCAACCATTGTTAGATGATCTTCAGCAAAATTTTACTTGCATGTGATATCAATGATATTGTTCTAGCATTTGTTTATTCTGTGGGATCATCTTTCTTTGGAATGGGCACAAATATGGATCTTTACCAGTCAGTTGGTCAAGTACCTGTCTTCCAAATTTCATGGCACACACAAGTAAGTGCTTCCAGTGCTTCATCAGCTTGTTGGTGTTCCATCATTCCTGGGACTTTGTTTTGGGCTAATGCTTTCAGTGCAGCTTTGATTTTTTTCTTCTATTAACATTGGTTCTTGCTCATATGCTACCTTTTGAAATGGTGGAATGTCAACTAGTCCTTTTTGGTACTGTGACTGTGTATTCTTTCTATCTTTTTTTAAAAAATAAATCATTTTATTGGGGGCTCTTACAGCTCTTAGCACAATCCATCCATGCATCCATTGGGTTAAGCACATTTGTACATATGTTTCCCCCATCATTTTCAAAACATTTTCTTTTTATTTGAGCCCTTGATATCAGCTCCTCATCCCCCCCAACCCTCCCTTCCTCATGTCTCCTTGATAATTAATATATTTTTTTCATGTCTTACACCGACTGCTGTCTCCCTTCACCCACTTTTCTGTTGTTCATCCCCCTGGGAAGGGGTTATATGTAGATTGGTTCTCCTCCCCGCCCCCACCCCCACCTTCCTTTCCTGGTATCTCATTCTCATTACTGGTCTTGAGGGGTTTATCTATCCTGGATGCCCTGTGTTTCCAGCTCTCATCTGTAGCAGTGTACATGCTCTGGTCTAGCCGGATTTGTAAGGTAGAATTGAGGTCATAATAGTGTGTGTGTGTGTGTGTGTGTGTGTGTGTGTGTGTGTGTGTGTGGAGGAAGCATTAAACAACTAGAGGAAAGTTGTATGTTTCATCGGTGCTATATTGCACCCTGACTGGCTTGTCTCTTCCTTGTGACCCTTCTGAAAGGGGATGTCCAATTATCTACAGATGGGCTTTGGGTCTCCACTCCACCCTCTCAGTCCTTTACATTGATATTATTTTTTTGTTCTGGGTCTTTGATGCCTGATACTTGCTCCCATTGACACCTCATGACTTTGTTGCTTCTCAGCTAGTTGGCTGCTTGTTTATTTTCAAGCCTTTAATACTCCAGATGCTGTATCTTTTGATAGCTGGGCACCATCAGCTTTCTTCACTACATTTGCTTATGCACCTATTTTGTCTTCAGTGATTGTGTCAGGGAAGGTGAGCACCACAGAATGCTGGATTATTAGAACAAAGTGTTCTTGCATTGAGAGAGTACTTGAATTGAGGCCCAATGTCTATCTGCTACCTTAATACTTAACATATAAATATATGTGCATAGATCTATTCCACAATTGCTATATATAAATATATTTACATATATACATGCCTGTATTTAGACCTCTATAAATGTCCTTTGCCTCCTAGTTCTTTCCTCTATTTCCTTTTACTTTTCTCTTGCCCACTATCATGTTCGACCTTCATTCGGGTTTCAGTAATTCCTCTCGGCTACATTATCCTTGATTAAGCCCCACCAGGCATCCTATGCCCTCTTTGCCATCAATTTTAGATCACTGTTCCCTTGTCCCTGGGTTTGTTAGCACCCACTTCCTTTTCCCCATTTCCCCTCTTCTGTGTCCCTCTGGAATCCTCAGCCCTGTTGTTTTCTCCTTGGATTGTTTATCTCACCTATCTTATCTAGACAGACATGCAGAGACAATAATAAGCCATACAAAGCCAAACAAAACAACAAAAGAAGACAAAACAAAAAACAAAATAACAACAACAAACCAATGACAAAAAAAGAAAAGCTTATAAATAGTTTCAGGTCTGTGTGTTGACCTCTAGGAGTGTTTTCTGGTCAAGTCTGATGGGGTGCCACGCTCTGGCCCCATAGTCTATTTTTGGTATTCCCCAGGGACTTCATTGCTTTACTCCCCGTGCTGCACTGTTGCATGCCCTTAGTGTTTTGCCCCTGTATGATGGGATCAGATCGGGAACAATTCCTGAACTATCTCCAGTGTTGTCCCCCATAGCGGTATGGGTGAGTGAGGGACATTGTGTCAGTGTCTCATGGTGGGGCTGGTCCTATGGCTCTCTCTGTGTATTGGCTGCTCTGAGCAGGACTATCATCCTCAGGGCTTGGTGGGCCAGGATATGCTCCACTCTCTCTCCTTCCCTCTTTGTTTGCTCCTGTGTGCTCTGATCAGATGCACCCCTCTCCCTGATCAGCTCCTCTTTCCCCCCCTCCCTCCCTACCCTTCCACCTTCGTGAACCCTTGACATAAATTATTTTTATTTTCCTACTTTACACAGTCCGCTGTCTCCCTTCACCCACGTTCCTGTTGTTCGTCCCCCTGGGAGTTGGGGGGTTTCATGTCAATCATTGCAATCAGTTTCCCTTTTCTCCCACTTCCCCCTCCACCTTCCCCCTACCCTCATGGTATTGCTACTCTTATTCCTCCTGCGGGGGTTGTCAGTCCTATTTCCATCTTCTTTTGATGTTTCCTAAATCATTCAGTATTTTTCCTATAAACGCTTTCAATTTTGCAACACAAGGCTTGACTCATTTCTGTTTAAGGTATCCTGAGTGTGTTCTTTCAGTTTGGCTTTCTAACTCTAGGTCTTTGCACATTTCATTATAATATTTTACTTTGTCTTCTTGAGCTGCCCTTTGAATTTTTTTATTCAGCTCTTTGGCTTCATCCTTTATTCCATTTGCCTTAGCTGCTCTGTGATGAAGGACCAGTTTCAGAGTCTCTTCTGACATCCCTTTTTGAGCTTTCCTTTCCTTCCTGTCTTTTTAATGACCTTACGTTTTCTTCATGAACGATACCTTCTTGATATCCTTTCATAACTCATTAGTCTTCTGTCATTAGTGCTCAATATGTCAAATCCATTTTTAAGATGATCTTGAAATTCGGGTGGGATAGACTCACAGTTGCATTGTGGCTCTCATGATCTTGTTTGACTTTTCTTCAGCTTCAACCAGAAATGAGCGATTGATGGTCTGTTCCGCAGGTGCCCTTGACCTCATTTTAGCTGCTGATATTGAGCTTCTCGGAGCTGTGGTCTCTTCTTGCAGATGTAGTCAGTTTGATCTTTTTCCATTCCATCTGGAGAAGTCCAGGTGTATGGTTGCTGCCTGTGCTGTTGAAAAAAGACATTTGCTATGAGCAAGTCATCTGTCTTGAATAATTCTATCATGTGATCTCCAGCTTAATTTTAATCACCAAGAGTATATTTTCTATTATTCCTTCTCCTTCGTTTCTGACCTTTGCATTCCAATAACCAATAATTATCAGTGCATCTTGCTTGCATGTTTGGTCAATTTATGACTGAAGACATTGGTAGGATTCTTCAATTTCTGAATCACAAGCTTTAATGGTTAGTGCACAAATTTGAAAAATAGTTGTATTGATTGAGTTTCCTCGTGTGTAAATAGACATCATCCTACCACAGAAAACATTGTACTTCAAGATTGATCTTGGAATGTCCTTTTGGATGATGTGGCAGTTACATAATTTTCTGTCAACTTGAGCGAAGGGGTGGAGCCTGTCAATCAGGTCATAGTCAATGATGCCTCTGTGTGGGCATGGCCTTCTCCTGAGGATTCTGGGAACTTCTGTTTTCCTCCCTGGAGGTCAGACA
>NW_022106084.1:7243003-7244104 GCF_000313985.2 Echinops telfairi
GATTACAACTCAATGTAAAGAAAAACAAAAAAGGTGGGAATACTCCCGAAAGGTTTGTTTATTATGCGTTGGTTGATACCATTTGATTTTCAGAAAGCCATTAACACATAATAAACAAACCTTCGGGAGTATTCCCACCTTTTTATTAACAACCCTAAAATTGTACTGTGTAAAAGAAAGAGAGGCTAGTAGTCATGTTCCCATTCTGGCAGAGAACCTGTCACGGCTGTACGGAATTCTAAGGACTGGATTGTTGAATACATTGAAATTGAAAAAGAAATGTAAAGAGTTCTATACTAGCCCAAACTCACAGCCAACAAGTTGGTTCCAACTCACAGTGGCAGAGAAGACCTGCTCCTTCGAATTTCCAAAACTAAACCCTATGGCAGTGGACAGCCTCATATTTCTCCCTAAATTCCTTTTATAGAGAGTTATGTATGGGCACTACTTTCCTGAAACCTAAAATAACGTGTGCAAGTAGAGGAACCCTTTGTAAAGTAAAGTTTCACGTTATAATCGATATTTATTCCGATTGGAATTTAACAGTATGTTTTGTGAGGAGGAGGAGGGATACTGTACTGTGTGGGGAATGAACGCGGGGACGGCCTTGTGAGTACAACTGGGATCTATTTATAGACGTTTTAAATATTTTCCCCTTTTGACATAACAATTTCATCTCTAAAAATTTTAACCATTGATATTCAAATACAGAAAAGACTATATATATATTGGAAATTATTAATTTATTGTTTAGAGGATAGAAATAGGTGAGCAAGCTAAAGGTTCATTACTCAAGGATGGTTAAAATAACATTCACAACGATGGAAAATTATTAGACTATATGTACTAAACAAGAAACAATATCCACTACAAACTATTAAATTACCAAATCAAGTTGAGTTATATATACATAGTTGCTTCTTTATTATGTGCATTTTAAGTAAATAATTGCATCTATCCAAGAAAAAAAAAAGAAAAACAAAATCCTTATAACTGGACCAATAAGTAACAACATGTTAAATCCTTGAAGTTGTCAAAGATTTGTCTTGCTTGGCTCCACAATCAATGCTCATGGAAGCAGCAGTCAAGAGATCAAACGAT
>NW_022106084.1:7245648-7247663 GCF_000313985.2 Echinops telfairi
TTTTGTTTTTAATTATATTTCCCCAGCACTGACCTCTGGAAAGCCTCACTAATCCACCCTCTCTGGAGGACAAGACAGATGGTCTGTCTCTCCACATGCTCAGTGTGGACAATCGTTGGAAAATAGATACAGGGACTGGAATGAGACACTGGAATAATAACTCATATTCATATTTTAGGATTTAATTCATATTAAAGGATTAGAGAAGGTTATTTATCTGGCAACTCTTTGATTGGGCTGTTTAATGTGCCATTATAAATACAATAGTAAAGAAGATATAAAGTCTTATTTCTAACACTTAAAATGCTGGAAAACAATGATAGTCTTTGCATTTACTTAGCCCCTAAAATTGGGCATGCTCTTAACTGAAAATAGCACCAGTGTGCTTCTCTCAGCCCCTGTCTATCTGTGGTAGGAATGGCTGGCTACATGGGAGTTTCTCATCACTTGCCTCAACAGAGGCTTGAAAGGGCGATGTTTCGGGAATGAGGTCTGGAATGACTATTTATTTTCATTAGAGTAAAGTCTATCTTTGTATTCACAGTCCTATTTTTGTTGGCCTCTGCAGGCATTTTTAACCGTAGGCCTCCTGCTTTAAGATGGTAGCATATAAGGGAAATGATTGATGAATTGATCCCCACCCCACCCCCCAGTTCATACATGCATATGTTTATTCCAAATAAAACATGTTTAAATGTACTCTGGGCATACTGGGGCCTTTGAAAAGTTTGTGGGAATATTATAGATATATTGGGACCATTATCTTTTAGTTCTAGTTTTCCATGAATTTTTCTAAGCCCCTTCACAGATGTAAGTAAATACTGCCACTGAGTTGATTCTGACTCATAGAGACCCTCTAGGACCAGCTAGAACTGTCCCTGGATAAATCAACATTTTATAATTTAATTAATTAATTATAATTAAATTAATAAATTTATGTTTTGCTGATTTGGAAAAAAGGCAGTACCTTCTACTTTCCAGTACAATTTTGTGTTCGAAGGACAGTTATTTGACTATTCCCATTTCAGCAAAGAACCTCCAACGAGAGGTTTTTCTCAGATTGGCCAGCAACCTGGATAAGATTCCTTGGGTGAACTACTCATTCCGATGTCAGGACCCTGCATTAAAATAAGGAACAAACATACAGGCACACACTAATCACTGTTGACATTGTGAAGACCTACTACATGCTGGATTGGGAATAATATGCTATCTAACTTTTATACCACCCTTTAGAGCTAAGTATCAATTATTATTGTCCTTGTTATAATTTTAAAAATAATTTAGCAGGGGCTCATATAGCTCTTTTCACAATACATACATACATACATTGTGTCAAGCACATTTGTACATTTGTTGCCATCATCATTCTCAAAACATTTTCTTTCTACTTGAGCCCTTGGTATTACCTGTTATAATTTTTTAAGGAAACTGAGGTGTAGGGGCTTAAGCAACTTACCCAATGTTAACAGCTAAAAAGCTAGCAGTTAGAATTGTTGGGCATTTAACCCAGGAAGTTTCATCCAAAAGTCCATATTTTTATTATTAATTATGGTAGAAAATTAGCAGACATAGTCTTCCTTTAATTTAGGCACTCAATAAATAAATACATAATTGTTCATTTATATCTTGAGTTTGGCATGCATCAATCAGGAAGAAAGATAAACCTACTTCCAGTGGGAGTGGGGTAGGAACCAAGACAATCAACAATCAACAACATCTGAAACCCACCAATATATTAGACATATTTATTATTAAACATGATAATTTATTAGAACAACCAGTCCTAAAGTATATTAGAAGCAAGGTTTCAAATGACTTCATTCTGACATGCTCTCACACTGAGAATATTTATTTCCACCTAAGATATATGGAATTAGTATCTACATTTTACCAACATTTTCAGGTGGTTCACCTGTAAACATAAAACCTTATGAATACATAAAACCTTATGTATACATAAGAATCCCTTGGTTACTCCCTCAATGCAAGAACACTTTGTTCTAATCACCTGG
>NW_022106084.1:7248585-7258636 GCF_000313985.2 Echinops telfairi
AAAAAAAAGAAGAAGAAGAATCACTTGGGAAGCTTGTTAAAATGTAGTTTCTGATTTTGTGTATCTGTGAGAGAAAGGCAAATTCTCATCAGGAGAAAGAGCCAGAATGAGCCCATTCAAAACCCTGGTTGTTAGGTGTCATCTAGTCGGTTCTGATCCAGGGAGCCTCTGCACAACAGAATGAAATGCTGCAGTCCTGTGCCGTCCTCACAGTTGTTCCTCTGCCTGAGCCCAGTGTTGTAGCCACGGTGTCCATCCATCTCCTTGAGGAGCTCCCTCTTTTGCATGGCTCCTCTACTTTACCACGCATGACGTCCTTCTCCACAGACTGGTCTCTCCTGACAACATGTTCAAGCTCTGGTCAGAAGGTGTTAAATATTATCAAAAAGAGCAGCATAAGGGGATTTGGGAAAGTGTTTCTGGGTGGTGCAAATGGTTAACAGGTTTGGCTGATAATTGAAAGGTTGAGTGTTTGAGTCTACCCAGGGATGTCTCAGAAGAAAGCCTGCGATATCCACTTAAAAAAACAGTTAGCCATTGGGGGTTCCCAACATGATGATGGACTATGCAGACAGAATATACAGATCTTCTACAAAAAAGACGCTAGAGGCCAAATGAAACAGATACAGATGACAAAGTGGAACCTATGGGGACAGAGGAAAGATAGAGAGAAAAGTGGATTGAATACTGAACAAAATCAGGGAGAGAAAAGACAGACAGACAAACAGACAGGGTAAATTGTCTGCTGGCCTGATGAAGCACAGGCATCTTGTACTTTTGCAAGTAGCACTAGATTGGGAAAGCAGCTAACAGCTCAGATGTCCAACTGGTAGTTGGCAACCAGGAAGGTGTAACCCTCCTCACATCATCCTGGTAACCAGAAGCATGACTCCCCTACTGTCATGAACTTAGCACCAGTGACACTCTCTCCTGTACAGCCTCCTTCCAAGTGAGCTTGGAGCCACACACTGGGGACTGGAAGCTAGGTGTACCACCTCCTAGCCTGGAGGCTTGTGAACTTAGGCTCATCTAAGCAGCAGAATGTGCAGATCCTGTCCCCAACTACCCCTGGACAGGCAAGAACTTCCATATCCAGTTGTCCTGCCTCAAGCTGTCCTCTGAGCCTTCTGGGAACAGGTATCTGAGCTCAGCCACCTCTGAACGGACATAAATTACTTCTGGATTAGGTCCCTATCCCCGGACATCAGTTAGGTTGGCAGTAACTTCTTCAGGTGTGGGCTATGATGAATGCTGTGCTCCTTGAAAAAACACAATCTAAGTCCAGATTGTCTATACCATGCAGCCTAGCTCATCAAGAGCTGGATAGAAACAAGGTCAAAATTGCATGTGTACAAACACAACACAGGGCAGATTCTCCCACTGGGCATTCTAAATAAGTAATGTTAAGTGTTTTTCCCAAGGGCAGGTTAACCCTCCTGTTTAACCAACAGAAATGAAATGCCCTTCTCAGAGAGAACGGTATCACTGCTCCACTGCCCTTGGTCATTAATTTCCATTGAAGTTTACTGAACACCATGGCAGGATTGTCTATTGATTTGGGGTGACTGAGGGACAATCCTGTATGGTGGGAACTCTTTGGTCTTCTTATTTCCTCTCAATGAAACACTGCCCTCAGCTGAGGGGAGGCCTCCACTGAAGTGGTTTTTCAGATGTACAAATCAAATCATAGTGACACAATGCTCCCTATGTTTCTGTCTACTAAGGTTCCTATATATGTCTGTTTTCCCTTTCTCAAAAAACGTCTGTGCCATTGGCTAAATTAAAATTATGATGAGAATTAGCAAATGTCCCATGGAAATTATTTATATTATTTCTCAAGAAACTGATAATAATCTCTCTGTAGTGGATCATCGATATAAAAAACTGTAGATATAAAAATGGATGTTGAGCTTGCATTTATTCATGTCTTAATCTCAGAATGCTTAGCTTAGCTTTCAGAAAACAAATAGCTTCCTGGTTCCTAAAGGCTTTTCTTAAAACAAGCAGCCATCAAAATGAGACGACAGTTAAGTCCACACAGAAGAATCGGAAGAAGTGCACCAGCCAGAGTGATCAAAAGATTATCAACAAAAAAAATCCAAGATCAGAAGAGGGATTGGATCTAACAGCACTACTTGTGTCAGTCTCAGCCATTTTCTTTGTTTACAAAGTTAACTCTTCCCTCCCCTTTTCAATCAACGTCAGTCCTTCTGATGCAAGTACCCCAACAGGGCCCTGAAAGACCCAACCAGAATGGTGCAAGGGTCTCATCCTGCCTAGAAGATTAATAACAGCACCAAAGGCGTAAAAACGCTGGAATTTTCTTTGTCTCTTTCTCCTCTCGCCCCTCTCACCCCTGCTCACTCCCTGAAACACCTGTTGCTCTCTGCAAGTTCCTGTCTCCAATTCTACCCTTTTCCCACCCTTTCCTTCCTGCTTGTTACCCCACTGCTGGCTGTGGCAGGACAATTAACCCGTCTTTGCCAAACTCTATTCCAGTTTGGGAGTGGGTCTGCATTAAAACCTGTTTGCCTCTGTTTTCCTGCTGTGAGGCTCGTATAGCCTCTGTACCTTTTAAGTCACCTAATTATTTGGCTTCAGACAAGAGACCTGCTGTAATCTTCCTCTTTGTAACTGTCCTAAATTCCTTTCACCTTACCTCCTTTGATTTCTCCTTCCCTGTGAACCTTGTTTCCCTGAATAAAACTTATTAATAAAAATCTCACTCCATCTCTTGTTTCTAATACAGGGAAGACTGTATTAGAGCTTAAATTCTGAGCCCACAGTTTGCAGAAGTATGATGCACTTATACCACCTGTAGGCTTCTGGGAACTACCACTAAGCTAAAGACCCAAACTTCAATGAATGAATTATTAGCAATAGGCAGATTGGCCTCATCTAGATGTTTGGATATTAGACAGAAACAGAGATTCTTTATTCTTCCACTTGATAGATCTAATTTAGGTACTTATGTTACCAGATCTAAAGGACATCCATAAAACTGACTACGGGTAAGAATGAGTACAAAGTTAAAAAAAAAAATTAGGTGTTCCATGCTTTTGAAAGCTTGCTGTTTGCCACTTTGCTTTTATAAAAGACCTGCACAATTACCTGCTTTGGTTAAACAAAAGAATCCAATAAAGGATTTTTGCTTTTCTGAAGAAACAAAACAAAACAAAACAAAAACGAATATTCACATTGGTTTTGTAGAAAGCCATGAAAGAGGCAGCGCATACCCAGAGCAGAGATAGTGAAATTTCCCCAGGAACTCCACAGTGCATATGTTATTTCTATAGGTGATGGGAAACGCAGAAGGCTCTTTGTCTGCTCAAAGAGGAGACCCCTGTCTCTTCAGCTTCTGTTCCTTATCCCTTGGTGGCCATGTGCCAGGCCATCTGTCTAACTTCATTTTTGCTTGCTTGCTGTTTGTTTAGCTTGCTTTTTTTTATGTCAAAAGAGCATTATTTAAAACATACCCTACACAAATATTGCCATGCTGGCATTACAAAGAAGACCCATACCCAAATGATATTATAACCAAGAGTATAGGGGTTAGGAACAACACACACACACACACACACACACACATATTTTGAGGCACAATTCACTCTATAACCCCCACTGATAACATTTGCCATTCACTTGTTGTTGTAGTGATTCGGTGTCCTGGAGTCAGTGCCAGCTCGCAGGGATACTGTGTATCATCAAAGAGAGACTGTCTGTCCCTGCACTATTTTCACAATAGCGCCCATGTTTGCAGTCCATCTCACCCAGGATCATCCTGTTTTTCACGCCCCCTCTCTGTACGCGGGGACGATGGAACGTTTTCAGTTACTTAATGGGCCTGAGCAGCACTGAGAAGAAACACAATCCTCTGGGAAGTGAACAATGACAGGAAGAGAGGAGAAGCTGCTGGTGATAGCCCCCTTCCGTATTTTTGAAATATAGGTCAGAGCTAGAGGAAGTGAAAGAAACTTCCTGTTGAATTTTCATTTATAGAATGTGTCTGGGAGTCTCTCCATGTAATTTCTTGGTGTGAAGCAAACTGCAGAAATCTGGGATGTGTCAGTCTGCTTTATGTTTATTGAAGCCATTCCGTCTGAAGCTGAAATGCTGTAAAATGATATAGTGGTGTGAAGAGCTACAATTAGTTTAACAGACATAACCAGATTCCTCAACCGAAAAGCCGTCAAGACCTCAACAATCAAATACAAAAAAGATCCCGGAACCCCATAAAATAATTTCTCCTAGGGAAGATAACAATTCCCTCTAATTGATACACATCCCTTTGCATATTTCACTACCTTCCACCCTCCTCTTCGTGAGTTAAAAAAAGCATGTCTTCAAAATAAACAACTTTAAATAACGTTGTCAGAGATTCCGAACTGGTTGTTTAAACTAGGAAGTTTAGATAACCACAGCTAAGCTCTCAAAATTAAAAAGGTTTGGGCAACAATGCAGAAATATTATCATTCCAGTAAGGTAAACATCATCATTTATCTAATCTGTAGTCTACTTTGATTTTGGGTTTTTCATCCAAAATGTCCTGCAGACTCTTTTCACTGTTCAAGTAATGCTCCTTGATGAAGCACTTACAGCAGGCACTGCTGATTACGTAACAACTAACAGTGGGAGTTCTGATTCTGTGCTTGTGTCTACTCTCATTCTTCTGACCATAAGCTCTGTGAAGATGACCTTATCTTCCATCCAGGGGTAAATCATGATTATGCGGAGGCAATTGTAGTAATCCCATTTTCATCCCCAGTAACTTATTTGAGTTGGGTTTCTGATTTAATAAGACAGAGTTCTCCGAGGAGGCTACTGGAGGAGGGGAGGAGGTTGTTCTGGGAGGAGGTTTTTGTATCTGTGTACAACACCTATGTGTTGGGTTGGGTTCTCTAGAGAAGCGAAGTCAATGCCACCTGTATGTGTCGTCTACAGAAAGAATTTCTAACAAGGAATAGCGTACATAGTTGTAGAAATAGGTAAGTGCAGTCCGGTTCAAGTCAGGCTTCTCCTGAATCCTGGAAGCTGATGAGCAGGAAGCAGGATGATGAAGCAGAAACAGCAAGGGGCACAGGCTGGTGGATGCAGTCATCTGAAGTCAGCTGAATAAATCCACCATTGGTAGTCTGCCTAGGGTAGGCAGGCAACAAAGCAGGAAATCAAGGAGCCAGATGCAAGATCCAGCAGAAGGTGAAGGTACTGAAGAGAATTCGACTCTGCTCAGTCTCTCTCTAACACAAAGAGGCTTAGAACACCCAGGAGATGTCATCAGGCTGTGATCCAATTGATAGGTTGATACCCAGGAGTATCGGTTGACATTGTCCTTAACAGGACCATCTTGTGACCCCGGCAGAAAACCAGCACATCGAGTGAGGAGCGAGAGAATAAACCCAGCCCTCCCCTCATGGTATGATTAAACCTCCATCTCAACCACCTAGGGATATTATCTCGAGACTTTTAAAAATGGGAGATAGCTAATTTCCTTTAAGGTGTAAGTCAGTCTAGTCTGGACTTCCTGTTTTTGCTGCCCTAAACATTCTAATTAGTACTCAGCAAAAAATAAACAAACCACACTAAACCCTCTCTAATATGTTATTGATAATAGAAACTTCTGTTTTGTGGGTTGACCAAAGACTTGGTTTCTTCACCTTCTCCTAGGGAGCAACTGGCGGCCTTGAACCAGCAACTCTGGCTTCCCACACCCTAGCTCCTTCTTTAGCTAGTGAATCTTTTTCTACATTTTAATTTTTTTGTTTTAAAATAACATTTTGCTGTGCATTTGGTGAAAGTTTACAAAGCAAACTAGGTTCCTCTTTAACAACTTCTACTTACATGTTCCCACGTCATTGGTTGAAATGTTTACAGTATGCCAGCATTTCATCATTTGCATCCTGTTGGTTTTACTTCCATTAATCTAGCTTTCCTTACCCTCCTTGCCTCATCATCTTGGCTTTGGGGTACATGCTGACTGTTTGGTCTCACTCTTTAAGGAGGCACAGTAATCAAAGGCGATATTGTTTTACATACCAGCCTATCATTTGGCTGAAAAGTGACCTGCAGAAATACCTTCACTTCTATGTTCAAAGGTTATCTTGGTTAGGGTGATTGTCTTGGGGGATCCTCTAGCATTTATCTGTTCAGTAGGTTTGGCCTTTGTTAGGAATTTGAGTTTTGTTCTATATTTTTATTCCATTCTCTTTGGGACATTCTATGGTATTCTGGGTCATAATGGTTTATCGTGGTAACTGGGCATCATCTAGTGTGTTAGTCCGGGTAGACTAGAGAAACAAATCTAGGGAGATTCATATGTGTGTAAGAGAGAACATTATATCAAAGAGTAATTGTATATTGAGAAAACACTCCAAGCCAGTCCAGATCAAGTCCAAGTCCGATATTAACCCACATGTCCAATACTAGTCCATAAATTCTTCTTTAGACTCATGCAGCATATGCAATGATGCTGAATGCAGGAAGATCACAGGTCAGTGGGTAGAAGCCTTGTGGATCCAGTGGCAGTGGAAGCATCATAGCACTGGCACAGGTCTTCACAAGTCTCCTCCAGCTCTCTGGGGGTCTCACCAGCAGGAAAGGGAAGGCAGAGAGAGTGGGCCTGACCTCTAATGAGCTATTTATCTCCATTGTGCCTTCAAATGAGGTCATCAAGCTGTGGCCTGATTACAGGCTAGACTCCACCCCTTCGCTCAAGTTGACAGGAGATTATGTAACTGCCCATCTTGTTCTTCCGGTCTCTAGCTAGAAGAGACTCTGATTCATGTGGCCTATTAGTCCTGTGAATTAATTTCTTCTCTGAGAGCTGATTTTCTTCATTCTATTTTACTCTATATAAACATAGACCAAGAGTTACAGCCCAGGTGGCCACGCACAATCTTTTAAGACCCCTAGAAACTACTCAAAAATCTAGAATGTAGAACATTATCTCTGTGAACTACACAATTGACTAAGTTGCCCTCTAAGACTGTAGCTCAAAGCCTTTTGCCCAGTGAACCAATCCTGCAAGTTGTTTGGATATGTTTAGGAGGATGCCCTCTATGTGCTTTGTTTCACATATGGACATATATTCAGCACTTGCAAACATGTGTATACATAGAGCTACAGATATATCTGTACATGCATATGTGTATGCTTACATCTGTCTTTCTACACACATATGGATTCATATTTACCTGTGTAACCACACATATTTTTGGTTGTTTCCCTGTTGAAAAATTATATATGCTATATTATTGAGGTAGTTAGTTTATTGTGCCAACCTGGCTGATAAACACATGTGGAGTTAATTGAAGGGTAGAGGTGAGCCTCACCTTTCTAGTTCTCAGGTCTCTTTCTGTGTGATGGTCAGACCAGGGTGCAGCTTCCTTAGTCAGTTCCCTGCTTTAGCTGGCAAGGCTCACTTCCTGCAAGACATCCCCCAGGAGAAGCCACATCAACCTGCCCCGATGCAGCCCTGGGTGCTGGAGCAGCTACATGGAGAACCCTGCCAGTGCTGAGATGCTTACACGTTCACCGATTCAGCTTTCCTCCTGCAGTCGGCATCATTGCATGTGTTTTGTGAGATGGAGGAGGACTTTGTGTTGTCAGACATATAGTTTAATGTTGGACTGGACTTGGGCAGCACTGGGTTGGGATGTTTTCTTGATGTGCACTTAACATTTATATAAAACTCTCTCTTACACATATGGGTTTCTGTGGATTTGTTTCTAATGTACCCAGACTAACACAATTATTTGCAAAAATTGTCCCTTTTTTCATGTATTTTTTCTTCTTTTTTTAAAATCATTTTTGGGGCTCATACAACTCTAATCATGGTCCATATATACATCCATTGTGTCAAGCACATTTGTACATTTGTTGCCCTCATCATTCTCAAAATATTTGCTTTCTACTTGAGCCCTTGGTATCACTCCTCCTTTTTTCCCCTCCCTCCCTGGTGACCCCCCTCATGAACCCTTGATTATTTATAAATTATTATTATTTTGTCATATCTTACACTGTCCGACGTCTCCCTTCACTCACTTTTCTGTTGTCCTTCCCCCAGGGAAGGGGTTATATGAAGATCCTTGTAATCAGTTCCCTTTTTCTACCCCACCTTCCCTCCACCCTCCTGGTATTGCCACACTCAGCACTGGTCCTGAGGGGTTCATCCGCCCTGGATTCCTTGTGTTTCCAACTCCTGTCTTTACTAGTATACATCCTCTGGCCTAGCCGGATTTGTAAGGTAGAACTGGGATCATGATGGTGGGGGTGGGGATGGGGGCAAGCATTTAAGAACTAGAGGAAATATGTTTCATCGTTGCTACACTGCACCCCTCCTTCTTAATGTCTTTACTTACCTTGGTGAAGTTGTAAAGTGAAATTTTTTATTATGGCTCTTCTAACCATGTCTTTGTAACTGCCATCAAATAACTGTGGAACTATCAAATAGGGCATGTGAAACACTCGTAGAGGGATTAGTCAGGTTTAGTAGCCATTCCTCCATCAATATAAGAGGAACTTCCGAAGCAGGAACGGAGAGAATTTCTGGGACCATCAAGGAGGAAAAGCATAAGTAGAGCATGTTGGAAATCCCTGCCTGAAGTGGTGGAGTCAGATGTCATGCCACACCAAGACCAGAGGCTGAGCCAAGGAGACTATGAGACAGAGCAGCGGAACAACGCTGAGACCATGAGACTGTGAAGCAGAGCAGTGGCAGGGCTTCCAGGCCCAAAAGGCATCAGCTGAGGCTGAAAGTTTGAGGACCACAGAGATTTGGCTCCTAGCGATGAGAGTCACTTTTATAGACTAAAGGTTGTATCCTTCATGTTTTATAATCTAACTAGAGGTAACTTGATAACTTCTCCAATAACTCCCCTAATCATGAGCATTGTGTGAGTTCCGTGTGGCCATTGCAATGGATTATTGAACCCAGCAGAGTAGACTGCCATGAGAGGAACGAATGGTGTCAGGCTAGGGTAAAAGAAGAATGGAGAACAGAGATAGCCTACTGGCAATTGGCCTTGGGTTTGTGGAAAGATGGATTCTCCTGCTCTCTTGTGTGGCCTGAGGAGGTCAAACATGGCCTCCTCGACATTTTCATATGCCTTGTCATGACTTTGCCCACATTCAATTTTGTCTTTCCAACGACTATCCAGAAAGTGACTACCTCCCTCTCCCTTCCCTGTCTGATCTTTGCTTTCTGTGTGTCTACCTGATCTTGACTTTTTATAATACGGGGTCTATACAATATTAGTCTTTTGGTGATTGACTTTTTAACTCAGCATAATGTCCTCCAGACCCATCCATGTTATAAGATATTTCATAGACTCCTCATTGTTCCTACAGTTGCACAGTATTCCATTGTCTGTATGTACCACAATTGTTAACCCATTCATATGTTGATGGGCACCCTTTTGGTATTGTGAATAGTGCTGCACTGAACATAGGTATGCATATGCCAGTTCACATTGTTCCTCTTATATACCTCGGCTATCTACCGAGGAGTGGGATTGCTGGATCCTGAAGCATCTGGATTTCTAGACTTTAGGGGAAGCGTCATTTAGGAAGTCTGGTTTTTCTTACCGTGGCTGTGCCACATCCACCAGCAATACTTCTGCAACCACACCAGAATTTCTTATTTTCTCATCAGCATCATTTGTGTAGAGGTGAGATGGTATCTCGTTGTAGTTTGCATCTCTCCAGTGGCCAGAGATTGCTAGTATCATTTCATATATTTGCTGGACTCCCGAATGTTCTCTTTTGTGAAGTATCTGCTCATTTTCTTTGTCCATTTTTTTGAATGGGTTTTTTGTATTTTTTTTTTTTTGGTAAATTGTTGAAGTTTTCTATATATTTTAGAAATTAGATCCTGGTCAAATATGTCATTGCCAAACAATGTCTCTCCAGTCTGTAGGTTCTCTGACCATATAGTTTATCATTTGATCTTCCTCTTGACTCATCTTAAAGTTGCTTCAATTTTTAGTATTTTCTGCTGTAGCAGTTACATAATTTGTCAACTTGCAAAGGGGTTGGAGTCTAGTCTGTCAATCAG
>NW_022106084.1:7259722-7265370 GCF_000313985.2 Echinops telfairi
ATATAAAATCCAGGGTAGGCAAATAGAGAGAGACAGCAACTGGACTGGTATTTTCTTGGGGCCGAAGGGAAATGGGGAGCTATTAACAACTGAAAGTACTGATGACTGCACAGCCCTTTCAACGTGTTTAAACTGCAATTTGTGAATTACACAGCAACGTGTCCAAAAAATGGTAACAGTTAAAACTAAATAAAAGTCCATGTATCTTTAAAAAACAGAAATAGTTTTCTATTTAGTTTCTTGAAGTACTGTTTTGTAGTTTTCATTGTGTAAATCCTTTATATCCTGGATTGGGTTTGTTCCTAGGTATTTTATCCTTTTAGGTATTATTGTAAATGGCACTGTTTTCTTAATTTCCTTTGTGGAGTCCTCCTTGTTAAGGGAGAGGAACAAAACTGAATTTTGTATATCAATCTTGTACACGATCACTTTGCTGAATCCTTCTATTAGTTACAGTGATTTTCTGTAGAGTCTTTTGGGAACTCTATGTTTAGGATTGTGTCATTTGCAAATAAGGTAGTTTTACTTCTTCCCTCTATTTTGAATATTCTTTATTTCTCATTCTTGCCTCATTGCTCCAGTTAGGGCTTCAAGCACATAATTGAATAACAACCATCTTTATCTCAATCTTATTCTCAATGGGAATGCTCTCAATCTTTCTCTGTTAACACTAATGTTAGCTGATGATATTGCATATATGTCTGTAATTATGCTGAAAAATTTTCCCTTCTATTCCTGTTTTTCTGAGAGTTCTTATCAGGAAAGGGTGTTGGATATTGTCAAATGCTTTTTCTACATTAATTGTGATTTATATGGTGAATTACACTGATTGATTTTCTAATAATGTTGCATCATCCTTACATTTGTGGTATGAATCCTATTTGATCATGATGTATTATTTTTGATATGCTGTTGAATTCTGTGAGTTATAATTTTGTTGATAATTTTTGCATCTATATTCACGAGAG
Source organism: Echinops telfairi (assembly GCF_000313985.2). Lineage (NCBI taxonomy): Eukaryota > Metazoa > Chordata > Mammalia > Afrosoricida > Tenrecidae > Echinops > Echinops telfairi. Next base: position 7,260,691 of record NW_022106084.1, read on the forward strand.
AGCTCATTCTGTAACTTTTTGTATTGTGTATTTGCTTGACACTGGTATAACGGTTATGCTGGCTTTATAGAATTAGGGAGTAGTCCTTCCTTTTCTATGTTTTTAATAGTTTGAATAAAATTGATATCAATTCTCCTTTGAATTTTTGGTAGAATTCTCCAGTGGATCTATCAGTGCCAGGGTTCTTTTTTGTTGGGTGTTTTATAATGACCCATTCAATTGCCTCTTTTGTTACAGGTCTGTTCACACTTTCTACCTCTGCTCGTGTTGGTTTAGGTAGGTAGCGTGTTTCTAGAGCATTCTCCGTTTCTTCTAGGCTTTCCATTGTTTGAAACATGTTTCAACAAGCTGATTTGGTGCTAGAGACGCTCCTCTTCTTTGCCGAGAAATTTGGAAGGCAGCCACTTGCTCAAGTGACTAGAAGAGACCTGTGGTCATCCTCCTTTTAAAGAAAGATGACCCAACAAGTAGTAGACATTACCAAACGATATTATTAATATCATACACCAGTAAAATTTTGCTGAAGACAATTTAAAACTGGGTGCAACTGTACCCAGGGATCTGCCATCAATAGGGAGTCACCAGAACGTCAAGCCAGTTTCAGAAGAGGACATGGAATGTGGGATATCATTGCCAGCATCAGATGGACCTTGGCTGACAGCAGAAGATACTAGCAAGATGTTTGCTTGCGTTTTATTGATTATGCCAAGGTGTTTTATTGATTGTGTGGATGATCACAAACCATGGATAACATTGGAAAGAATGGGACTCTCAGGACACTTCATTGTGTTCATGCAGAATCTGGACATAAACCAAGGGGCAGCTGTTCATGTAGGACAAGAGGACACTACGTGGTTGGGGAAATTGCATGGCTTGAAATCAGGAAAGGAGGGTGTCAGGGTTGTATTCCTTCAACCTAATTATTCAGTAGTATGCTGAGTAAATCATCCGAGGAGTTGTACTCAATGAAGAATAATAAGGCATCAAGATTGGAGGAAGGCTCATTCATATCTTATGATATGAAGATAATACAGCTTGCTGAAAATGAAGAAGACTTAAAACAATGACTGATAAGATCCAAAACTGTAGCCTTCAGAGTGGAGTGCAACTCTATGTCAACAAGACAAAAATCCTCACAATGGGGAAATAAGCAAAATCAGAATGAGCAAGAAAAATCGAAGCTTTCATAAATGCCTGTAATTGTGGATTCCATTTTACTTGGCTCCACAATCAACACTCCTGGCAACCCCAAACCAACAAACTCACTGCCGCAGAGTCAATGCTAACTCACAGTGACTCACCGCCTTTGTCAGTTTCTGAGACGTACCCCCATCCCTTCTCTGAGACTAACTCTTTGCAGGAGTAGAAAGCCCTGTCTTCCTCCAACTCACGGCAATAGCAATAAAGAAATAAAGTGACAACATGCATTGGGTAAATCTGTTTGCAAAAGACTCCTTTAAGGGCTAAGAGCAGAAATATCACGTTGAGGATTTAGCTGTGCCTGACACAGGCCACAGCATTTTCAATTGCCTTATACGTATGTGAAAGCTGGGTGATCTTTGAATTGTGTTGTTGGCAAAGAATAGTGAGTACACCATGGACTGCCAGAAAAACCAATAAATCTGTCTTGGAAGACGTAGAGCTGGAATCCTTCTTAGAAGCAAGGGTGGGGAAACCTCACCTCTTGTGCTTTGGACATGTTATCAGGAGGAACCGCTACCTGGAGAAGGATGTCATGCTTGGTAGAGGGTCGTGAAAAAGAGGAAGACCCTCACAGAGATGGCCGGACACAGTGGCTGCAACGGTGCCCTCAAGTCTAGCAATGATTATGAGGGTACTGGAGATCTGGGCATATTTATTTTGCTGTGAGTAGGGTTGCTATGAATTGGCACCAACTAGACAGCCCCAGCGTAGGAGATTTGGTGACATATAATAGGCTGTAGGTTGAAGCCACCAACTGTGACTGGGGAGAAAGATGAGGTTTTCACTCCCATAAAGATTTACAGTCTCAGACATACAGGGGCCACTCTACTATGACCTATAGGGTTGCTATGAGTTGAAATTGAGTTTAAATAAAATGAGGGTTTTTTGAGTATTTTTGAATGGTACCTCCCAACAACAACACAAAACTTCAAGGCCGTGGCCTGTCTCATCTTTCTCCTGGGAAATATCTGGTGGGTTGGAACTGTGAGCTTTCAACCAGCAGGCCAGTGCATGCTCAGCCATGGTATCAACAGTGCTACTTCTAAAAACCCTAACATTTATAAAATTAATCTAATCCTATTCTATTATACCAGCTTGGGGGTCATTTTAACTGTTGAATATTTGGGTAATTTGCCACTGTTCTCTATTTGTAAGTATTCTTGCTCCATCCACTTAACCACTGCCATCCAGTCTACTCTGGATAAAGATCCAATAGGACAGGGCAGAGCTGCCCCTTAGAGTTAGTGAAGGCAGAAAGACAGTCTCAGCTTTCTCCTGGAGAGTGGCTGGTGCATTTGAATTCCCAGCCTTCTATTTAGTAGTCCAATGCTGAACACCCTGTGCCACCAGGGGTCTTGTGTTACTGTTGTTGTTGTTAGGTGCCATTGAATCAGTTCTGACTCACAGTGACCCTGTGTACGACAAAGTGAAACATTGCCTCGTCCTACACCATCCTCAATATTGTTTTCACGTGTGAGCCCATTGCTGCAGCCACCGTGTCCATCCATCGTGCTGAGAGCTCTCTTGAGTCAATGTACATGACCCAAGTATGTGAGACGAAGTATCACCATTTGCCTCTAAGGAACATTCTGGGTGTAGTTTTTAAATTTTAAACAGTTTTATGGGCACTTAATCCACATATCACATAATTCAGTGGTTCAATCATATCAAGAAGAGTTGTACAAGCATCACCACCATCAATTTTAGAACATTTTTCTTCTTTCTTGTACTCATTGTTATTCATGCGATTTTTAAAAATTGTGGCAAAAAATACACGCAAAACAACCATTCTCCAGTTCAACAACGTCTACATGTATAATTCAATGCCAGTGGTTGTACTCTTATGTTGTAGCTGCACTTCTTTCAAGACAGATTGTTTGCTCTTTTGGCAGTCCATGGTACTTTCAATATTCTTCGCCAGCACGAAAATTCAAATTCTTTCTTACTCAATGCCCAACTTTCACATGCAAGTGAGGCCAAAGAAAATACCATGCTTGGGTCAGGTGCTCCTTAGTCTTTTAAGTAACCTCTGGCTTTTCAACACTTAAGGAAGTCTTGTGCAGCTGATGTACTCAATGCAATGTAATGCTAGGCTTCTTAACTGCTGCTTCCATGAACATTGATCGTGGATCCAAACAACACGACCTCTATCTTTCTCCATTTATTATGACATTACCTCTTGGTCTAGTTGTGAGGATTTGGGTCTTCTTCGCATTGAGTTGTAGTCCAGACTGAAGGCTGCAATCTTTGATCTTCATCAGCAAGTGCTTCAAGTCCTCTTCATATTCAGCAAGCAAAGTTGTGTCATCTGCATAGCACAAGTTGTTAATAAGTTGTGGGGGAAGGGCCAGCCCCCCACCACTAATCGTGGGTTCGATAGGTGCAATTGTACGGTTGGGATATATAAATATTATATTAAAGTTATAGAAAGCATGAGAGATAAAAGAGAGATTGAAATAATGGAGTCCGACACATTTCATGGTAGCATGTTCACCTCAGCTCCGATTGGTGGTCCACATGGAGAGAGGGGGAGGGGAAGGAGGACAAGGGGAAAGGGAACAGGGGAGTGAGGATGGGAGAAGAGAGGGGGAGCCAACGACAGAGGCCAACAGGGGAGCCCAAGAGAGAGCTCTTTATTGCTAACCTTGGGTTGAGTGCAAGCACACTAATTACAGGTATGTCATAGGAAGGGGTTGCACTATAGGTTATACAGCAATGAGAGGGGGACAATATAGGGATATACATGCAATAGGAAGAGGAGGGATTGGGGGTATAATGTGACAAGATGGGTGGATCCTAGGTTCAGGATGGCAGCCTAACTTTGGATATCACTGAGCATGTTTGACCTGTTCTCTGGATCTCCATAGAAACCATTAGGTAGGGTGTAAACCCCACCTACGGGGGACCAAGCTAATGGTCACAAGCCTTTAGGGAGAAGTAGGCAATTGTTCTTAACAGCAGGGAGCAGGCCTACCGACTGGGACTAGACAGTAGTCTGGCAGCTGACTGCCTTCGGGGAAGTAACTTGACAATTATTTACCATCAGCTACAAACAGTGTCCTATTTGGGGGAGACAATGCGGGAGAAATCTTTCTGTTTCCCACAAATAAGTCTTCCTGCAATCCTCATGCCACATTCTTATTCATATAATCCAGCTTCTCTGATTATTTGCTCAGCATACAGGCTGAATAAGTATGGTGATAGGATACAATCCTGACACACACTGTTCTTGATTTTAAACCATGCAGTGTTCTTTTGTTCTGTTCGAACAACTGCTTCTTGAGCCATGTAGCTTCAAGTTCCCTATGAGCACAATGAAGTGTTTTAGGATTTCCATTCTTCTCAAGGTTATCCATAATTTGTTAATATCCACACAGTTGAATGCCTTGGCATAGTCAACAGGGGGCACCTATTACAAGGATCTACATATAACCTCCTCCCTGGGGGATGGACAACAGAAAAGTGGGTGAAGGGAGA
>NW_022106084.1:7266591-7268287 GCF_000313985.2 Echinops telfairi
TTGCAAGAACACATTGTTCTATTAAATTGGCATTCCAGGATGCACACCTTCCCGACACTATTGCTGAAGAAAAACGTGAACATAAGCAAAGGTGGTGAAGAAAGCTGATGGTGCCCGGCTACCATAAGATATAGCGTCTGGGGTCTTAAAGACTTGAAGACAAGCAAGCATACAACTAGGTGAGATGCATCAAAGCCCACATGGAAGAAGCACACCAGCCTGTCTGACCACGAGGTGTAGAAGGGATCAGTTTTCAGACATCAAAGAACTAAAAATCAGATCAGTGGGTGCCCGATTTACCGACACAATCACTGAAGACAAACGTGTGCATAAGCAAATGTGGTGAAGAGAGCTTTCTTACCAGTGTGTTGTGTGTGTATGTGTGTATTTCATTTTTGCTTTCTTTCTACCCTTGACCCAGTGCTGTCTTGGGGGCTGTTTTCTCATTGTTGTCCTCTGGGTGGAGTTGTTCTAAGTGATGGTCTCTTATTTGTGCTTGGTAAGTGCTGTTCTTGTGCCCACACTGGGTTGGCAATGATTTTTTGTGTGTGGGGCTGTGTTTCTTTTAATGTATTCTTTGAGTTTTTCCTTGTCTTGCAAGATTCTTAATTCTCTATCTATCTTGATAGATAATTTGGCTGGATACAGTATTCTTGGGTTTGTGTTATTTTCCTTCAATTTTTGGAATATGTTACTGCACAATCTCCACTTCTTAATAGTGTTTGCTGATAGGTTGGAGCATATTCTTATTTGGGTGACTTTATAGGTGACTGCTTGTTACTCCCTAGCTGATCTTGTGATTTACTCTTTTTCCTCAAAGTTTGACAGTTTAGCTACTTGGTGATTTTTTTCTCAGGTGTTCTTTGAGCCTCCTGAATGGTTGCCTGGTTTTCATTCATTAAGCTAGGGAAGTTTTCCTCTAAGAATTCCCTCAGTATTTTTGGCTTTGACTTCTTCATTGTGTCTTGTTTTGGTAGTCCAATTATTCTCATGTTGTTCCTATTCATAGCATCAGACATGGCTCTCAAGTTTTCTTCAGCTTCTCTGACTATCTTATTTCAGTGGTTCTCAACCTTCCTAATGTTGCGACCCTTTAATGCAGTTCTTCATGTTGTGATGAAAATTATTTTTGTTGCTACTTCATAACTGTAATTGTTGCTACTATTATGAATTGGGTGACCCCCGTGAAAGGGTCATTTGACCCCCCAAAGGGGTTGCGACCCACAGGTTGAGAACCGCTGTCTTATTTGAATGCCTTTCCTATTGGTTAAGGCCTGCTTGGTTATCCTCTAGGACACTGGTGCGATTCTCTGCCTCCTCTTGTCTGTTGGTGAAGTCTGTGAAATTGCTACTGGCTTTTTTTTTAAAAAAATCATCTTATTGGGGGTTTGTACAACTCTTATCACAATCCATGCAAACATTCATTGTGTCAAGTACATTTGTACATTTGTTGCCATCATTATTCTCAAAATATTTGCTTTCTGCTTGAGCCCTTGGTATCAGTTCCTCATTTTTTCCCCTTACTGGCTTTTGTTATCTTGTTCTTTAGGCCTTGTATTTCCCTGTGGTGCTTGGCCTTTATCTCCTCTATCACTTCATCCTCTTTCTGTATTGTTTCCCTCATATCCCGTATGATTCCAAGCAGCATTCTGAAGATTTATTTCTGTGGCAGGTCAATATCTGCTTCTTCTATGCA
>NW_022106084.1:7269019-7276770 GCF_000313985.2 Echinops telfairi
GTTGTATTTCTCATCATTGTTACATCGCACCCTGACTGGCTCATCTCCTCCCCAGAGCCCATTAGTAGGCCACTGGAGATCCCCTTGCAGAGGAATGCTTCTTTTAACTGCTTGAAGCTAACTGCATTGGAGGGGGTGGGGGGGTGTCGTTGGGGTACTGCTTTATCCTCCTGTGGTTTCACTCTTTCCCTAGCCAACCAGTATTCTGTTATTTGGTGGGAAAGTTGGCTGGTCCTCTCAGGGGATGCTGGTTGGGTGGTTGTGGATTTGCGAGGATGGCGCTGCACTGGATGATCTAACATGAAGCTGTGGTGGTGTGGCCCATGGCGGCTTGGAGTGCCTCAGAAGGCATGTGGGGATCCCTGCTGCAACAGAAGTGCCACAGAGGGCTTGTGTGCCTGCTTTGCTGTAGTGCTTTGTGGATGGCGGGCAGAGGTTCCCTCACAGCATGGAGCTCTGAAGAGAGCTGGTGGAGCTGCCTTAGGCTGTATGACGTACAACAGCAGGTGGGAGAAAGTTCCCTCAGCCATGTGGGACTGCAGAGGACAAGCAAGGGTTCCCCCAGCTACATGGAGCACTGTGGAAGGTGGGCAGAGGTTCCCCCAGCTGAGTGGAGCACCACAAAGAATGGGTGGGAGTTCCTTCAGGTGCTTAAAGGGCCTTGGAGTGTACACGGGAGTTCTCCTGCAGCAGAAGGTGGGCAGCATTCCCCCCAGCTCCATGTAAGGTCACACATGGCAGGTGGGTACTCCCCCAAGTGGGTGTAGGGTGGGCATAGTTTCCCTACTTGAAGGGGGGATGGTCTGGAGACTGGCAGTGGCATGTGAAAGGAAAGAGAAGAAAAAAACAACAACAGAGGAACAAACAAACAAAACAGCCCACTGAGATTGTGGGGGGAAAGAGAGACGCGCGCGAGAGAAAAGTAAAGAAATAGCTGAGCCTTCTCACCTGAGGGACTCATCTCTGGCACTATGTCTGACCAAAGTTCTGCTTCTATTCATTAGACCTTTAATATATGACAGTGTTTTGATGCTATGCATAAGGTTTTCAGTGGCTAATTCCTCCAACATGTGTAGCCTATTCCTTCTTAGTAGTCTGATTTTCATTTGGAATCTCTGCTAAAACCTGTTCATTTTGGGTGATCTGCTGGTGTTTGAAATACCAGTGACATTGCCTCCAGCATCACAGCAACACACAAGCCACCACAGTACGGCACAGTGACAGACAAATGTTGTTAGGAGTACATTTTTCGTTAGAGTGTAATTTGTTCCTCCTCCCTCCCTTTTTCCTTTTACACTCTACGAGAATGCCAGGGTAAGAAATCTTCCATCTGTTCATCCAGGAAGGCCATTTGCGTATACATCCTTCCTACGATAAAGCCAGTTAGCAATCTCGGGTCTAAAGCGGACCATTCATCAATATGTAGAGAAGGAACACAGGATAGGGGTGATGAGGAAATGGGAAGGTGTTACCATCATACAGGCTTTTGCAGGAGAAAAGAAAAGGAGTCAGTTCGTTGCTAACGGAGAGAATGTAATAGCAAATCAGAAAACACATACATGAATATGAGCATGGTTCTCCACAAAGCACCATGGACCCTGAGACAAAGTGAAAAGACCATTGTGGCTCCTATCACAAAGATGAGGACCTGGCTACGATTACAGATTACCTGAGAGTCCTGGGATTTACCCAGACACTCAGGAACTTGATGGGCTGCCTTCTCTCCAAAATTCAGAGGAGGAGCAACATGGCTCGCTTATTTAGGGAGGGGGATCAGGGCAGACCTGACTATAGGGAGCCAGTCATCACAGTGCTAGTGAACAGGGAGGCCTTCCTTCTAAGGGGAAACCTGCAGGGATGATTCACTGTCCCTCTGTTGTAAGCCCATCAGCTGGCTTCCCATCCTGTAGGGGCAGTGACTAGTCAGAAAAGAAGATAAGTTGCTAAGCCACTAGGGAGTATGAGCGAACTCCCCACCTTCCTAAGGGGCAAAGTGTTGAGGAGGCTCCAAAAAGGATTTAGCTTTTAAAAACAAACAAAGGCAGCTTCATCCACCAAGACGGAAAGATTAAGTGCTATCCTGAGAAGCCGTAGGGAACATTGGCAATTCAGATAGACTTCTCTTCTGGGTTCATTTCTTAGCTAATGAATCTCATACTCAGCCAACAAGCACCTACCTATCAGCAAATCTTTCTTGTTGCCACAATGCTGAACCAGTTGCAGTGGAGCTTCCAGACTAAGGTAGACTTGGAAAAAAGACCTGGTGACTTACTTCCCCCAAACTGTAACCCACTGCCATCGAGTGGATTCTGACTTTTAGTGATCCTATAAGCCACAGTAGAGTTGCTCCCTTAAATTTCCAAAGCTGCAAATCTTTACAGAAGTAAACAGCCCCATCTTTCTCTCTTCGAGCAGTTGGTGGGTTAGAACCACCAACCTTTCAGTTAGTAGCTCAACCCCTAGCCCCCTGCATCAAAACAAAGGAGTATTTAAAACCCAAACCCTAAAAGACTGTGTAGTGTTTGCACACCTCTAGGTTAGCAGACAAGCACTTAGCTACTTTGCCACTAGGGCGCCTTAAAGTAGTAGCTGGATCCTTTTTTCTAAGGTCAAGGCTGAGTGGAAGGAATTGCTGTGGCCTGGGAGTAGAAGGAGAAGAGAAGAAAGGATGAATAAGGCCAGAGAATTAATAAGCAGCAAATATTTAAAAGAAAGAGGGAGAAAATTGTGGAAAAGAAAGCATCTCTTTCAGCATTAGGAATGGCCTGGTCATGGAAATGGGCCCCCAGGGCTCCTGTACCTCCCGAAGCAGCAGTGTAAACAATGGGCCAAAGTGGTTCTCAAAGTGTGGGCAGTGCGGCCAACTATGGAGAACCTTGGGAAGAATGGGAATCTCAGAACACTTCCATGTGCTCATGCAGAACTTGTACATGGATCAAGAGGTGGCTGAGTGAACAGAACAGGGAAAACTGTATGGTTTAAAAATCAGGAAAGTTGTGCATCAAGGTTATATTCTCTCACCATATTTATTCAATCTGTGTGCTGAGCAAATAATCAGAGAAGGTAGATTATTATTTGAAGAAGAATGTGGCGTCAAGATTGGAGAGAGGCTTATTAACCACCTACGATATGCAGATGACATGATCTTGCTTGTTGAAAGTGAGGAAGATTTCAAGCAGTTTCTGATGAAAATCAAGGATTGCAGCCTTCAGTATGGACTATGACTTAATGTAAATAAGACTCAAATCTTCACACTAGGGATGAATAGGTAACATTACAATAAATGGAGGAAAGATTGAAGTTGTCAAGGATTTCATCTTGCTTGTATCCACAGTCACTGTTAATGCAAGCGGCACTCAAGAGCAAATGATGCATTGCTTTGGGCAAATCTGCTGCACAAGACATAATTGAAAAGCATGGATGTTACTTTGAGGACTAAGGACTAACCCAAGCCATGGTCTTTTCTATTGCCTTGTATTCGTGTGAAAGTTGGGCATTGAATAAGCAAGACTGAAGACGAATTGATGCATTTGAATCACGGTGCTGGCAAAGGATGCTGAAAGTGCCATGGACTGCCAAAAGGACAAACAAGCCTTGAACAAAGTACAATCAGGTTCTCCTTAGAGGCAAGAACGACGAGACTTCATCTTACTTCATTGGGACATGTTGCCAAGAGGGACCAGTCTCTGGAGAGGACACCATGCTTGGCAAAGTGGAGGGACAACCCCCAAACAGCAAAGCCCTCAAAAAGATGGATGGACACGGTGGTTACAACAATGAGCTCAAACATAAGAACAATTGTGAGAGGGCGCAGAACCAGGCAATGTTTGTTCTGTGCATAGGGTCCCTGTGGGTTGCAGCTGACACCTCACAATAACAACATACGGAGGAGTTCATGCAAAGCTGTTGCTTCTGTCTCTGGTGCCATTCGCAGGGATCTTCCTAGCGCTCCTTGTGAAAACAGCCCAGCACCTCAGCATGGCCTCTGAGAAACATAAAGGTGGTGACAGAGGTGAAAGACACCTTATTCCAGAGGGTGACGACTTCAGGGTGAAGACGTGGCTGGGTGGGGAAGTGGCTTGTTGGAAATGCCCTCTCGCAGCTGCTCAGGGCTTTCTCTCCTTCCTGGGAGGACAGACCGGGATGCACAAATAGGGCAGGGGCAGTGGCGGTGCAGCTTTGGATTGATTCCCTTGATTCTTTTCTGAGAAGCTGATAATATCCTACTTGGGACAGAATTGATGTAGGTTAAGATAGACCCAAAGTTGCCCTTGAGCCAACTTAGCCAGTTCTTTTCTGATGGCAAGCCACCACAGGGCTACTCCTAAGATCCTTGTCCAACACCAGTGACCCTCAGAAGACAGGGCATATGCATTCTCCCTGGAAGGCCTGGTCCCTCTACCTGGAGGCTTCCGTGGGACACAGTCAACCCTGCGCTTGTGCCTGAGAAGTGTTGCCCGAGGGGCTGGCTTTCCTGCTATTTCTTTAGTGTGGTTATTGCTCTTCCACCAAGCCGGTGATGGAGTCCACGGCACGGATCAGGGTTGCACTAGTCCAGAGGACAAGAGAACACTTGCCAAGTGACCTTTCAAATAACCTGCCTTCCAGTCCCTCGGAATGGTAAGAAGGCAGCTGTTCCTGGAAACAGGAAAAAAGCCAGGTGTAGGGTGGGGTCTTGGCTAATGTACTGTCAGGAGGCGCTGCACTGGCCTCCTGCCCAGAACAGTGAGATGGGTTTGTCAGGGCTGCTCGGCTCTCATGCTTCAGATGGGTTGATCTGAGTACCATGTCTATCCCATGTGTAAGATGCTTCTGACCCAATCAAATAGTGGCACCGACTAAGTAAAAAGGCTATGAAAATATCCAGTATGATCATATGACACTGTAATGATTTGCAGATATGTTTCCTTTGACTATGGACCAGAATCTGCCCAGTAAATACCCTTGGACAATGTATAAGTAAAAGGATGAATGAAGTGTCCCAGAACCCCTTTCACTCACGCTTGGCCTCTTGCCATCTTGTATTTCATCCACCACAAAGTTGGTGAGCTCCAGAGACAAAAGGCGATACTTCCTATGTCAGGCTGAGCATTTGAGACTTGCTGTCAGAACTGTCCGGAGACTGGCCATTTTGGTAGCATTTCTGTGTATGACTTTCACGGTTAAGACCCTGAAATGATCACTGAGCACAGGGCACCACTTTTTGGTTGCACTGCCGGTCGTGTGGGAAATGCCCTCTATGAAGGTAAAATGTACAACATGGCCCAACTCACATTTTACAGTGTAAACTAGAGGCCAAAGCATAATGCAGGCCCGCCACAAGGATTTCATCAAGGACATCTGATGAAATGTCCTTGTGCTTGGCGGCACAGCGGTTACAAGTTGGGCTTCGATCGACAAGGTTGGAAGTTTGAAACCACCAGTCACTCCACGGGAAAAAGAGGAAGCTTTCTACTCCTGTAAACAGCTACCATTTAGGAAAATCACAGGGGCAGCTCTGTGCTGTCCTATACGGTCACCGTGGGTGGGCATCAACTCAGTGGTAGTGAGTTTTTGGATTAGTAGATGCTTACAGAATGCTTGGACACCACCTGGCCAGAGACAGAAATGCTAAGATCAAATGCCAAGACCAAGATCCCCTCAGGCCAGTCTCAGTAAACAAGAGGCCCTCCTGGTGAGGCTTAGTCCACTGAGCTCCAAACTGCACACATGAAAATAGCATTGTCCAGTACTTCCCAGTTTTAAGAGACCCATTTAAACGGCTCACTTAAAAAAATAGGTCTTATTTTAAAGTGTTCACCCTGTAGACGAAAATGAGTTTCCTTCTGACACAAGCTCAGAGCCAGTTGACCCGTGGCGCACTGGAGTTCATTCCCACATAGCACTGTGCCGTTGAGGTTCCCGAGGTTGTTGCTCTTTACAGGGGGCTGCCACTTGCCGGCCTTGTGCTCAGCAGCGGAGCACTTTACCCAGTGTGGCCCCTGTGGGCTCCGGAACGCAGCCACACAAGCCTAAGGATGCTGTTGTTAGGTGACCCGTAGTTACTAAGTTCGCAGCAAAGATCAACCGAAGCCAGACCAGAGGGAAGAAAAAGGTGACGTTTGTTCTTTGCTTCCTGAGAGGGATTCACAGACTCCAGCAGGGAGGGAGAGAAGAGAAGGGAAAGGGAGAGAAGGAGAAGCGGAGCCCCGAACTCCACGGGGCTTATTGGGGGACCGGAGAAGTCCCGCTTACCTGTGGTGGAGAGCGAGTTTTAAGTTGGGGGTGGGGGCGGTGGAGGGTAAAGCAATAGAGGGAGTGGGTAGAAGCCGCAGGTGGGCAAATAAAGAGGAAGGGGGGAGGATTCTCAGCTTGGGGGTTCTAAATGGGTCTCGGTCCATAACAATTCCGAGCCAGGGTGGCGCTTTGATCGTTCTTTTTGGCGCCTAGGCAGGTGGCTCATTGGTTGTGGTCCCTGCTCCAATCAGGGGAGGCAGGCTATTCCTCCTCCGACAGGTGCCCGACACCACATTACAGTGTGGGTTCAGACGCATAGGAACCCTTATGGACAACAGTAAGAAGCGCTGCTCGGTCCTGTGCCATCCTCACCACCCTTCTTTTGCTTGAGACCATTATTGCAGCCACTGTGTCAGTCCATCAATCTCATTGAGGGCCTTCCTCTTTTTCAGGCCCCTCCACTTTACCAAGCACGACACCCTTCTCTAGGGGCTGATCTCTCTCCAAAGTAGGTGAGATGAAGTCTTGCCACCCTTGCCTCTAAGGAACGCTCTGGCTGTACTTCTTCCAAGCCAGATTGGTGGGTCCTTTCAGCAGTCCATGGGATTCCACCTTTTTCTCCAGCATCACAATTCACCTGCATTGATTCTTCTTCCGTCTTCCTTATTCCATGTCCAACGTTCACACGCATATGAGGCAGTTGAAAATATCATGGCTTAGGTCAGGCCCACGCTGGTCCTCAAAGTACCCCCCTTACTTTTCACCCTCGGTGAACTACGGAGAAATTGGTTTGGGCCCTCCGAGGAAAAAGCTGGAAACAAACCAAGCCCGACCCTTCCAAGTGTCTTTTTCGCCACCTAATTCTCAGAAGCGATCTGGGACGCTCTGGCAATCATTTGCATTGCAAAGCAGGCTGGAAATTGGCCTTGTTTAAGCAGAGCTCCTGGCAAAGGCCCTCCCACGCGCACCCTTGGCAGCCGTGACCCTGCTGCAGATAAAAGGGGCGGCCACGTGAGCCACTGCAAGGACGCCTTTGAGCTGAACTGGTTAACTAATTAATGCAGCTTGCTCTCGCGCTGGTTAGAAAGAACGCTGAGCGATCCCCCACTTTGGTCTTTTATATGCACGCAGGGAGAGGTGCAGGGTGTGCACGCTTCCCCCCTTTCTTCCACTCTCCGCTAATCCCGGGGCGCTCCGCTGGATCACAGTCGGGCCTTGGGCTGCAGCGCCGTGCTCGTGGGTCGATAACAACAGGAACGATTCCTAAGCTTCTTTTGATCAGGCGGAAGGGGAACAAAAAATTATAAATCCACAACTCCCCCCCCCCCTGGAACGTCAGCTATCTAACTGGGATATTTAAACAACGGAGCGAACCTGAACCTTCGTGAGAACTACGAATGACCTGCAATCAAGGGAGTGAGCAGTTGTTTTTCCTGGGGCAGAGTGTTGCCTCAGTCTGAGGAGCAGTTCAGAAACCCAGGGGACCGAGGGCGGCAACATGGGGTGAGGATAGGGTGCGGTGGGGTGGGGCGAGC
>NW_022106084.1:7278253-7280292 GCF_000313985.2 Echinops telfairi
TGAGAAAAGCATCAGAGAAGCGGGAGTATGTGAAGAAGACTGCGGCATCAGGATTGGAGGAAGGCTGATTAACAACCTGTGATATGCAGATGACACAACTTCATTTGCAGCAAGTTAGGAGGACTTTATCAGCACTTGCTGATGAAGATAAAGGATCGTAGCCTTTGGTATGGATTATAACTCCATGTAAAGAAGATTCAAATCCTCACAAACTGGACCAATAGGTAACATCATGATAAATGCAGAAAAGTTTGAAGTTATCAAGGATTTCTTGCTTGCATCCACAATCAGTGCTCTTGGTAGCAGTAGTCAAGAGACCAAAAGACGTGTTACTTTAGGTAAATCTGCTGCACAAGACATTTTGAGAGTATTAAAAAAGCAAAGATGTTACTTTGAGGACCAAAGTGAACCTGACTCAAGCCATGGTATTTTTGTTTGCCTCATGTACATGTGGAAATTGGACTAAAGAAGAATTGGTGCAATTTCATTTTGGTGCTGGAGAAGAATATTCAAAGTACCATGAAAAACCGATCTGTCTTAGAAAAAGCTAAGGCCAGAGTGCTTCTTACAGGCAAGTCTTACATACTGTGGTCATGTGGTCACGAGAAACCATTCCCTGGAGAAGGAGATCATGCTTGGTAAAGTGGAGGGGCAGCCAAAAAGAGGAAGGGTCTCAACCAGGCTCTCAACCAGCTGTAGTAGCAACGTGCTCAGGAGTAGGTACAATTGTAAGGGCGGTGCAGGACTGTGCAGTGCTTTATTCGTGGGATTACTGAGTCATTACTGACTATGTCACCACCACCACCAGTCTTGCCTGCAGGCAGAGTGCACTGGAAAGTAGACTACCTCCTCAGGTCTCCAGCCAGCCCAGGGAGGGACAGTTGCTTTGAAGGGCTTGCCTGGGTGTGTCCTTGACACAGATGACCATATTGCGGACAATACTGAGAGTCAAATGGTCATGAGTCAGGCCCTACCATCTGTACCCTGACTGCCTTGGGCACAAGGCCTTGGACCAATCTTGTAAGGCCTGCTATGTAACATAATGTATGTGTCCCAATTATGGCCCTGTTCCCACTTCTGCAGTTCTACCTGTAACAGATTTCTTGATGTGCCATCACTCATAAATTGGTGTTCCATGCCTTATTTAACTAGTGCCCTGACTGTGAATTCTTGGATGCCATTATGACCTTGAGCTCACGGCCTCTGGATGATGTATCTGCCGTGTCTTTGTCTTTCTTAAGACTTAATCAATGCTTTCCTTCGATTATATTCAAGATTGGGGTCTCATTTGTATTCCAATGTAGCATACATGTAGGGGCTTGCAAAAAAAATGTAGGGGCTTGCAGACAAAAAAGGTCACGTGATCACTAAACATTGCATCTCTCCCTACATTTTTTATTTAAAGCGTTCCGATCTCTCATCTCTAGCCATTAGAGAGAAGGCCAGTGAGCGAGAGGAAGGCCCTCAGCCAGATGGATTGACACAGTGGCTGCAGCAATGGGCTCGACCACAGGAAAGTTTGGGAAGATGCCACAGGACCGGGCAGTGTTTCTTTCTGTTGGTATGAACCAGCACGGACTCAACAGCACCTAAAACCAACACCACCGATCTATAAACACATTACACTTCCATATGTCTGCTCACTCACTGGGGCCCTCGGGCTCTGAGAATGATCAACCACTCCTGCATTTCTCACCCATTGACTCTCTTACCTGCGCATTGCCCTTCCTGCTTCCGTAAACTCAGGTATCTGTTAATTCCTTGACCATTCATTGAAAGTACCTTCAGCTCTGTTGCCTTCCATCAAACATTCCTGGAAAAACGGCAGTCCCACTTACACCCAACTGTCCACCGATTCTGGGTCTGTACCTGAACAACATGATCACACACTTCCTGACTGGCCTCACTTTACACTCCTGAGCTCCTACTTCAAGGAAGTTGTATTAGTCTGGGTGCAACTAGGCAAAGGAAGCATACGTTAAGCGTCTAAATCGGTGTGAATGTAGTACAGGGAACTGATTCCATAAGTGGAAGGAAAC
>NW_022106084.1:7281238-7282893 GCF_000313985.2 Echinops telfairi
ATAAGTACAGGCATATACATATGTAAATATATTTATATATAATGATAGGGGAATAGATCTATGTACATATATTTATATGTTAAGTATGAAGGTAGCAGATTGAAATTGGGTCTCTACTCAAATGCTTCCTCAATGCAAGAACACTTTGTTTCAACAACCTGGCATTCTGTGATGCTCAGTTTCCCAACCCTATCACTGAAGACAAAATGGGTGTGTAGACAAATTTGGTGAAGAAAGCTGATGGTGGCTGGCAATCAAAATATATAGCATCTGGGGTCTTAAAGGCTTGAAAATAAACAAGCAGCCATCTAGCAGGGAAGCAACAAAGCCCACATGGAAGAAGCACACCAGCCTGTGTGATCATGACAGGATCAGGTATCAGGCGTCAGAAGACCCACACCAAACAATCATATCAATGTGAATGAGGGATGTTGGAGTGGAGAACCAAAGCCTATCTGTAGACAATTGGACATCTCCTCACAGAAGGGTCACAAGGAAGGGACGAGCCAGCCAGGGTGCCATATAGCACCATTAAAACATACAGCCTTCCTCTGGTTCTTTAATGCTCCCTCCCTCCCCCAACTATCATGACCCCAGTTCTAACTTACAAATCTGGTTAGACAGGAGCATGTACACTGATACAGATAAGAGCCCTCAACACACAGAATCCAGGACAGACAAACCCTTCAGGAACAATAATGGGAGTAGCAATGCCATGAGGGTAGGGGGGAAGTGGGGAGAGAAGGGAAAGAAGGGAAAGAAGGGGGAAGCAATTGCAATGATTGACATATAAGCCCCTCGCCCCACCCAGGGTGATGAACAACAAAAACATGGGTGAAGGGAGACAGCGGATGGTGTGAGATATGAAAATAATAATAATTTATAATTTATCAAGGGTTCGAGTGTAGGAAGGGGGAGTTAGGGAGGGGGGAAGTGAGGAGCTGATACCAAGGGCTCAAGAAGAAAGAAAATGTTTTGAAAAGGATGATAGCAACACATGTACAAATGTGCTCGTTGCAATGGCTATATGGACTGTTATAAGAGCTGTAAGAGCCCCCTATAAAATATTTTTAAAAAGAGAATTGAAAATAAAATAAAGCGGATGGTTTTAAACCACGGAAATAGATGGCCTCGCGTTCCTGAAGGCTAGCCGTTGAATTCAGGGAGTTGGCAGGGTCAAGTTCTCTCTGAAGGCTTTAGAATAGTCTTTTCTTGTCTCTCTCGGCTTCTAGTAGCCCCAGGTGTTCCTTGGTTTGTGCCTGTAGCAGAAGTCCACCTCTGCTTCTGCCCCCACGAGGCTCTCTTGCCTCTGTGTTTGTTTCTTTTATATACTCACCACTCTTACAATCGTTTTGGGTCAGAATCCACTCCAATCTTCCATGACCCCAAATTAACATCTGGTAGCCTCTTCCAAGAGCTTCTTTCTTTGAAAAAAATCATTTTACTGATGGCTCTTATAGTGTAGTACAGCCCATACATCAATTGTATCAGGCGTATTTGTACATAGGTTGCCATCATTCTTTTCTAGACAGTTACTTTCTATTGAGCCCTTGGTCTCACCTCCTCTTCCCCCCACCCCCTGTGACCCCTTGATTGATTATAAATTATTATTTTAATGTCTCACACCAACCACTGTCTGCCTTCCCCCATGGTTT